>NC_090937.1:1508737695-1509040726 GCF_040938575.1 Ambystoma mexicanum | reverse complement strand
CATTAGACAACATTGAAAGGGTCTTTCCTCTGATGCTACGAGGAAACACATAGCAAACCAACAGCTGACAAACATCATGTTCGTTCCTCCTCGAGATTCCATTTGCTCGTCAGCACATTCTCCATCACCCCCACAGCGCTGTCATACGCCATCACTTTCTCCTCTTACTACGGCACGAACAAAGCTCCGGCACACTCTCCCAGCCATTCCAAACCTCACAGCTTTGTGCCAGCCAGAACCCACCCCAGGCACCTCGGTCACCCCAGGTGCTGTGCCTCACGATGGTGCTCCTGCACACCATCGCCTTCAGCACATCCAGGTCTACCAGCATACTGCTAGTCTCTGATGTCCCTCTTTTTCATTGGCACTGCCAGGTAAGATCCACAAACTTCTTTGAAGGATCACTTCCAGCCCTCTGCATACAATTCTCCCCCTTGCCAGTGCCCTGATGTACCGGACGTCCCCACTGATAGTTGGTCCCCCCAACTGTTCCTGATACTGAAACCGCAGGCGACCTCACTGATAGTGGGGCCCCTGATTTCTCCAGGTGTCTTGACTCTCGGTATCCCCATTACAGGATGTCCCCACTGATAGTGGGACACTTTCATCACTCCGGAGTCCTGGCTGCAGGATGTCCCCACTGCAAATGGGGCCCTCTAATTATGTCTAGTGTCCTGTGCAGGATTTTCCCACTGGAGTAGCTTCTTTACTCGGTTCTTTACTCAGTTCTTTACTTGGTTCTGGGTTACAAGGTGACACAAGAGGTAAATTCTTGGGTAAATAAGTAGAAGGTACCAGAAGAATACATAGGAAGACATCCAACGGCCTCCACTCTTAAAGGCAGCTCACTCTAACTGACATTCCTGGAACAGACAGAGGCACTCACACCACAACATTCCACACTTAATATTCCACCAGGTATCCCATCAGGCATTCCATCAAGCAAGTATCCACACAGGACCAGAGCAAAGAGACACAAGACATAACAAAGATGCAGTGACTGTCACACAAATGTTGATTCAGGAATGTGTGCCTAGATTTAGGATACCCCTGTTTATTAACAGTGATCATGGAACTCATTTTGTTAATAATATTATCAAAACTCTGCTCTCCACTTTAAAGGTCCAGCATAATCTGCATTGCCCTCACCATCCCAACCAGTCAGGGAAGATGAAAGATGAAATGGAGTATTGAATAATATATTTGCCAAACTGTGCCTAGAAATGGGGTCGGAGTGGCCAGAGGCACACCCACTACTTTTGTTTAGCATGAGAAGAACAACCTCCAGGAAATCTGGGTTCAGTTTGTATGAGTCCGTATGGAATCCTCTATGGAGGACCTATGAGATTACCTCTATCACAACCTGTGAAAAGTGTACCAGATAATTAGCAATTATGAGAAGATCAATTGTTGGAATATGTCAAGACACTACCGTCCTCAGTCAGTCTCATTCAGAATCAGGTTCAAGCTTCTGTGCTAAGGGAACCAGACTCTCCAGGTCATTCCTTACAACCCAGCGAGAGCATCCTGATGAAGGTCCACAAGAGAAAGACTGTTCTAGTGCCAAGGTGGAAGGAGCACTACCTGATCCTACTGGCTTCTAACTGAGCCGGGAAGACATGTAAGCCACTGCAAACGGGCGATAGCCCACACAGTGTAGCTGGTATTGTCTGGCTGGTCTGTTTTTCTGTGTTGGCTTATGCTAACATAGTTTAAGAACCTGATTCTATTGTACAAAGTATATTGAAAATGAAAAACTTGACTAATGTTGTGACATCGCCAGGCCATGGCCATGGTATAACAAATGACAAGTGACAAGGAGGAACATATGAAATAAATGGATCATGGGTATGTGGAGTACACTTTTGGTTGGGATAAATACCACGACCAGCAGAGTGTCCAGTGGGGGTAGTACTATCTCCCTGTGAGGCTCTACCTAATTGGATGAGTAATGAAGACTATTTGAACATTTTGAACTCACCAATAGAAGAGCCCACAAGGAATTCCCAACCTAACCTTAGAGATAGAGATACTAGTACTGTTATTAGTTTACTTACTATGGTAACTGAAAAACTAACAATATTGTATTCTGAACCATCACGTGTGTCTGAATTGAACTCTGCTCTCTTCATTAGGAGAAATACAATGTTTTTAAAGATCATATAATGGTATAAACAGTGTAATGGGACCACTTTTGGGACAACACAGAGAGGACATGGTGGTAATGCAAGCATGTTTCCAGATGTGGTGCCAGGATATTGTGAGAAGATCTCAGTGCAATAAATAGAGTGTTATTTATTGACCATAGTGGATGGGTTTACCAGGTCTGAAAAATGTTTACTAAATTTCAACAGAATCTCAGTGTTAACTTTCAAACAGTTTAGAGAATTGCACGTGCACAATGATTCAGCACATCCCATTACCACAAGTAGAAATAGAAGATTTCATAAAATACACTCAAGTGTATAATCAAAGGTTATGGTACAATGCAGTATCAAACCTAGAAAGGATGGGTTACAGATATATGGTATTGAATACAACAGCAGCAACAATTGTGTTTAATGTTCCTTTTACTACCTACTACTACTGACCACCCTTTATCAGAATTTTACTCAGGGTGCCAGTATCTGATTAGCACAGCAACACAAGGAAATGTTGGAACAACGACAGAAAAGGGAAGTATTGAACAAAATCTGCAGTGGGGCTAATACTACACTTGCAATGTGTGGATATACAAGGGTTCACATTTAGAGGGTCGATTAGATTGACTGGAGAAGGCATCCAGGCTCATATCTGGTGCAGAGCTTACAAGCAGCGAGCCACGAATAGGTGATCTTCGTGTCATAGGGACCTTGAGAGAGCTTACTCAAGGGGCCCTCTGAAAACTGATGGATGGCATGCTAGACAGAATCTAGAATCGGACATGGCGTGCAAAGAGGTGAAAGATTATCTGAATGATCAATTGATATTGATTTGGGAAGATGTGTGACACAACAGTTGGCCCAGACTGTTGAAGAACGATTCTGGTTTACCAGGGTGCTTGTGACAGTGGATGAACTTCTAGAATTACAGCAGTTGGTATTTTGAGGACAAATAATGCATGGGCCAATACAGGGAGTATGGGCACTGGCCAGCAGAAACACCTCCGGACTGTGGGCAGGGTGCACTTGGGAATGGTTGACACACCATGAAGTATGGGAAATAAAGCTGCCCAGAAATGCCTCTCGATATCTTATCTCTGCCCCAGTACTAACTCACGATCTGTGGTTTAGCATTGGTTTAACTTGGGAGTTATATCCTCTACAGTCCCCACTGCTGCAATGCTAAGTAAATTAACTGAAAGACAGATTGACTTGGTCGGAGACACGGTGTGTTAGGTAGGTGAAGGTGTTGGGTGGAATTTAGTACAAAGAAGGTTGCTGAGAGGAAAGGATCTATGTGTAGAGTCAGTGGCACCACCAGAGTTTGATTTGCATTTCACAATTCATACTAGTAGTATGCAATTCACTATTTTTGGCCACCTACAGAAAGAAGGAAGATAAAGGAATATGTTGAATTCTTGAAGGGGTGGCCAACATTTGTGCCACAAAGATTTAAGGTTCTGGGAGGAGTAGAAGAAACAGTGTGATTTGTGACAGATGTGACAACGTGTTTGCAGGTGTTGGAAACAGTATATAGAAAGGGAAAGAAGATGTTTGAAGAGGCTCATTGAACAATCCCAATTTGCATGGAGGCAGATGTTTTGTGAGCTGTAAACATATAAGTATCTGAGCAACCTCACATTACCACTAAAGTATGTCTCACAGCATTATTTCTTCTATTGACAGGGACCATTTGGCCCTGTATTCAGTGTGGTTGCCAAATAGGGGCGATAGTCTTATAGAACCGATCCTTCAGCTCGCCTTCTCTTCTGTCTGTCCCCTATTCCAAACCCTCTTTCATTCTGTTAGAAATGAGGTAAGCAAGTATGATGATGCAACAAGAGCTTGAAAACTGTTTAAAAAAACATGATGATGACTCAATGTATTGTAGCCCAAGTGTGGAAAAAGTAGATGGTACACCTGCTTAAACGTAGAGCAGGAACGGGCCATAGTAATGGTAGGTTTAGAATAGAAATCCCATGTGCAATGGGAAAACCTTATGGGTAGTAGATCAACTATGTTAGTTGCACAGTAAGAAGAAAAAGGGAGGTTTGTTAACACTGTCGGAGGTAGGAGGGAACATTATTTGTTCTGTAAAATGTTCCCATAAAGGCTATTGGATGGCTATGATCATAATGGATAAATAAACCATGATATGGGATAAGATCTGGGACAGTATTTTATACCTACAGTATTATAAGTGTATTTGTGTCCAAGTCATCTGTTATTTTTCTCCTTTTACACAGATATTGGATATGGATACCTTTGCCTATTGGCTTTTGGTAAGGCCACACCCCATGCAATCCCCCAGCACAGACTGGCCTGCTGGGGGCACCCTGCCGACCCATGGCAGTGTTGCACTGCCTGCCACAGCTGTGTTGGTTTTCAGGAGTCCAACTTGTTTTTGGCCTGTCAAAAGGTGTACATTAGCTCACTTTCACGCAGATGGCACAGCAGCCTGCGAGTATGTCTGCATGCACTCCATAGGACTGATTTAGCACACTGGGGCCATTGAGATTTGTACTCATTGGCACATGTGGACCACGGATAGCCATTGCCTGTGTTTCACATACGTCAATTGTTGCTCACTGTTGGTTTTCTGTATTTTCTATTGTGTTCAATGTATTGCATGACTTTTCTTTTAAAAAATGTTGTTCAAATCTTGCAATGTGAATGGCTGCACTGTATGTGACTGTATGTTGTGGGCACATGCATGTAGAACATCATCTCCTCCCTCTGTTTACGTTCATCTGTTGTACCTGCAAGTTCATGCACTACACCCTATGATCCCTGGTAATGGCTCATTGTGGGTGTGGGCATGGATAGTCGGGGGGGTTACATCTGGGGAGTGATGAACTAATGTGTCCAACAGGAATGGAAGTTGGGTGTGGTGGAGTCTAGTGCCTTATATGTGTGGCGATGGAGGTCCTGGGTCTCTTTCTGGGTTGCATGCCATGGTGTGTTGACCTTGTGGGTTGGGGGATGTGAAGCTGAGGAGTCCCCATTAGTAGGTGGCTTTTCATGGCCAGTCTGCCCTTCACCCTCTTCCCCTATTGTCTACCTTCACACCCAACCTGTGCTACTTTTCCATCAGTGTTTCTCCCAGCCTCTCTGCCCCTTCTTCCTTCTTTTCCTGTCCTACTGTCTCTGTCTTCCTCTCTTCCCCTCTTATCTCAGACCTCACCCACTCTAACATCCCCTTCTCCCCACTCATCTCCCCACCAGCAGAACTCCTACTCCCCCCTCTCTATCTGCTGCACAGCTGCACATTCTTCACCAGGTCTCCTCTCTCCCCAGTCCCTCTTGCCCTCTTTCATCCTTCCCATCATCTCACCCACGTGTACGTTCACTCTCCAGCCCAATCATTCCTCCCTTGGTTTCCCTCTCCCAACCCTGCACCCTGGGGTACCTCACACTCCTGCTGGCAACTTGACAGTGGGTGTGCCCAACTTGTTTGCCTGCCATTGATGCACCGCCTTGTGCCTGCATTCCAGGGCAGACTAACCCCTGTGCATAACATACACTTGTGGCAATTTGTTTACTTTACTGTAAGAGATGACTCTGTACCTGAGTTCAGTTATTGGTGTATTCATTGGTGTTCACACTCTTTAAAGTGACCTTCCAGTTGTTGCCATGGGGTCTACCCAGTCCATCTGTGCATGCAACACACCCTTATTGTGTTGGATAATCCCTGGTCAGAACTGTGGTTCTGCCTGGGGCACCCACACAGCCGTCTCCATACTGACATGACTCACACATTAATGGCCACAGTTTTAAGAAATTGATTCCACCCACCTTGGGACTGTGTCAAGGGTATGCCCCCTCAGGTGGGCACCATTACATGGGTGTCTTTCCCTATATGCATAGCAGAGTCTGACCATCCTGCAAGCCCACTGCTGGTCAGTTCATAGTGGACAGGGTTGGGTATTGTTTGCTGCAGTCTGGGCATTCTCAGTTATGCTGCTCAGCCTCGCCACCGAGCACGCCTATGCAGTAGTTCAGAACAACCGTTCTGTGGGGGGCCAACCCACCTTGTCAACACACTGGTGTTGGCACCTGCTATGAACCCCTCACACTTTCATTTGTGCATGAGGTCAGTCTCTCCACTTCCACCACCACCACGGTACAGGTTTACTTGCTGGTGCATGTGTGGTTGACCTGTCCAGGTCCCACGTGTTTGGGGTTTGCATGCTCTCTTGCTTCTGTCCCACAGAAGACCCTGAGTGTGGGAAGATTAGCCCGAGCTGGGTGCATGGCACCCCCATTGCTATGCTCAGGCAGGTTCAGCTACTGGTAGTACACAGCCAGTGACATTTGCTAGTCTCAATGAGTGAGCCACATGTGGGTTTGTACACATGGCTAGTGTGGTGACAGTGCAAATGGCTCATTGAGTTAGTGATGTCCCCTTTGATGGCTGGCTCAGTTATGTTGATTTCTGTGATGGATGTACAACTAATACATGCCATCAGATGCTGACCTCCTGGGATGCATGTATTGATCAAACATAGAAGAATTTGGAATATCATGATCGCTTCAGTGACTGTAGCTACACTTGTTCAGTTTTCACCTCTCTATGATGGAAAACAAACATAGTGATGTCTGGCAAGTCAACTTCCTGTGCCTACCATGGTGCTCACAGCTAAGGGTGAATGATGTTTTAGCTCAAGTGAGTGATCCTGACAAACAGCCACCACATCCATAGAAGGCCGCAGGCATGCTAATTGACCAATTCCAATTTGGGGAGGTAGTGCTTGTTGCTTTACACAATATTCTTGTTGGACTCACAAGTGTGGATGCTGAAAAAGTGCAAAGGTCCATCTCGTCATGTGGGCAGGACAACTGCCACATGAATAACATTACACTGGCATCCACCAGCAAAGTGCTTTTGAGAAGAAAAACAGGTGGAGCAGCAAGAACCATGTAGGGCACCATGTAGGGCACTAGGTACAGAAATCCAGAGGAAGGTGAGTGAGCCTTCTTGTATCATGTGTACCCTGGGCAACCAAGGGGGAGTTCTGGCCATGAGCATCCTGCCTCCATCTGCAGCGCAGTACCTGGTGTAGGCACCAGGATTACGTGGCCTGCGATATGCCCATAGTGAAATAATGTAGGGCTATCAGCACCTTCTCCAGGGGTGTGAGTGCAAGGCAGTAGATGGTGGGTGATGTAAGGTCTTCATTCTATTCCCTGGCCAGGTCTAGGATGACATGGGGCGGACCTGTGAACCAAAGGTGGGTTCCCAACATATATCTGCAAGTTTCAATGAAGGAAACATGCATCAAAACAGGACATGAACTTGGGCTGAGGTGTAAAGCTCCACCATCCCCAGCCTTCAAAATTAAAAAACAGGAGAGACTTATATATTCGTAATTAGGTCATGCAAAAATACTCTTACAGATGTGCCAATTATCAGAAGAGTGGAGTAGCTGAAAAGATGACCAGTCTACATTATTGCAATAATTTTTTCAAAACATTAATGTTCATATTTAATCCAAACATTTTCACATAAACTTATTGTATATCATTGAACGTGATTCATTTGTCAATGCATATAGTCAATTATGATGCTAAAATCAAAAATAAAAGCACAAAAATGTGAATAGATCAAAAAACAACAATGTGAAACAAACCAAAACTTAAATGTTGTAATATAACATTGACTCATGACATAAATGGCATATCATAAGAACTCTATGTAAGTAGATTGAGACTGTGCAAAGAGTGAAGCAAAACACCACTATTTGCCAGCTCAACATTAACATAAATCTATCTGCGGGGGGGGGGGACCTATACCTTGCATACACCTGGTCATCTGGCATCCCAAAAAGCATTGTGCAAGGATGGAAAATCCTGTCCCTCACCATCCTCCTCCACCTTCTTCTATGTACATGTTCAATCGCTTCCATTACAGCTGACAACATCCTGAGAGTGCAAGATGGAAATGGTGTGCATTGCATGCTTTTATACATCTCTTTTGTGCTTTGTACGTTGTGTCATGTATCATGAGACAGTGAGATCACAAGGTTTGCGTGTTTTTTTTTGCTCCAGGAAGTTGCAGTTGGTAATCCATGAATTGGGTTATGTTTGCGCTTGACCGGGCGTGTTATTTTTGTATGTGGCGCGCCCCTCATCATGCCCGCATTATTCCTCATCCTTCCTCATTTTGTTCTGGGATGGGGAATATGCATGTTCCTACCCCTATTTCTTTCTTTGAGCAGGCCCTTCCCACGCTTTGCACAGTGTGTTGCACAAAGCACAAAGCATCACGCAAAGTAGAGAACGACCCACGGCGACATGAGTATTGTGCACCACAAAGTGCACATTTTCTGCACAGAAATACCTTTGTGGTATGTAAAACATTCTATGAATGAAATTACAAAGGATTGTTGGAGCCCCCACTGAGAACAAACATGGGTCAAATCACTGTTTTATGGAATTTCTTCCACTCAGCCGGGACAACAACCATGTAGAGGATCTCCCACACTCCTTTTCAATGTTGTAAAACTTGGAGTTTCACCCTAAGAAACCAAGGGTAATCCAGGCGTTGACTCCTTGCTCACTGTGCCTCAGACAGGCTTGGCTTCACCTCACTGAGGAGGCCTAACAAGGCCGAAACTGGTGTCTGGTGTTGCTGATGGTACTCTTGTTGAGAGAATTGTCTAGCATTTCGGTGCTGGACTGCCCTTGTGGGTGGCACAACCACTGATAAGCAAATGGATATTTCTCCTCTGTGAAGGGTGCAGAGAGGTAACGTAGTTTTAGAACTTCTTGAGTGGAAAAAATTCTGTAGAACAGTGTATTTGACCCATGTTCGTTCTCTGTAGAGGAGCTCCCACACTCGTTTTCCATTCTATGAATGAGACCCATTGTGCTTTTTTAAATGGCATTTACAATGGATTCCTAGGGAATCTGCTTGCTTTTAACAGGTGATAAAACATACAAAATCCATAAAAGCCATTCCTTTTATGCCAGCGTGAAAATATCAGGAAGGCTTAAAACCATGTGCCCTTTGATGGCACGGGAGGAATGCACAGCGGACATGTAAATTCCATGCCATGGCTGGAAAATACACAGCTGAATTTAAATAATAAGACATAAAGGGGCTGATTCATGGAACTTTTAGTGCAGTGCAAAGTGACTTTGTACTGCAAAAATACACTTTGCACCACTCTTTGAATCGGGGTGCTTGTTAGCAGTGCAAAGTCACTAAAAACTACATGAAGCAGGCGCAAAGAGTTATAACTTCATACAATACTTTAACACTTCAGGCCTGGGAAAATGAGCGGTAGTGGAAATGGAATGTTAAAAGGTGATTTTGCCTGTGTTGTACATTTTACTTTTCCACTAAAGGTGGAAAATTGGAAAATTCCTTTTGCACAGAACTGAAAACCTTTGTTTGATCTATTATTAACTGTACATCGCTCTAGTGCTCATGAATTGCACTATGAATTAATATTCTGCTATTATTAGTGTATTGGTATTAGTATTATGAATCATAATAATGATTCTAATAATACAAATAATACATAATAATAGTATAGGTGTGGTCCACTCCTGTGCAATTACCATATTTTTTTTCAAAATGACATTAATGTCGAAATATATTTTCTAGGAAAATAATCTAATGTTAATATAAAATAATGTTACATTGCTGTTAGAATAATATATTAAGTTGATTTTAGACATCCTCACATGCGTTGTGTGTGTCTGGATTCATTTTACATTATTCGGGGAAGTGAAGATTTATCTCATTTTACACAACGAAGTGGCTGCTCTTGGTGCATTGTTTGAATTCTTTTTTCAACACCAATTATTAGTGTGGTCTCACCTGTGTTATGACAAACGGCTGCTTCGGCTTTGCTTTGGAAGAAATTAAGCATCTGTGAAGAGGGCCATCAGTCAGCTGCTAGATTGTTCTATCACATTTTTAGATAGGACAATGGTATCCGCTGCTCAAAGGCGTAATACAGTCACCTCTAAGAAGTTGAAATATCTTTTCTGACCGTTCTGTGATGTTCACAACCCTTCACTGAGCCCTCCATAACTTGATGATATATGAAGAAATGTCACGCAGATGTTCAGCTCAGGTCATTGGAGTGCATGCCCTTCATGAATTTTCATCTTAACAACATTACCCTTTATGATGTGCCCATTATCCCTTTCACCATGACCATATCAGGGAAGATATGCTTGAACTACTGTGGCATGTATTATTTATATCAATGTTACCAACTTCCTGTGCCCTCCTCCACTGTGCACAATGACCTGTGCAGTTTTTGTTAAACTTAACCTGTTAATTTCTAGAATTTCTGTGAAAATGCATCATACATTGACATGTCTTGAGACTTTGTCCTTAATAAACATTTAATTGAATTGGTTTTATACAGTTTTGCAGCTGTCAACATTGTTCTGCAAGTAGTTGTGATTATTATGTAAGCAACATTTTTACAAGCAATTATTTAAGCGATAAACCCGGGTGGATGAGGAGGGGCATAAAGGGGCATTACTGCTTCAAGTAATGCCCCGGGCACATAGTTACAGGCCCAAGCACAGCAACCGCCTTAACGGAGGCCCCGGAGAATTACCTGAAGTGGTAATGCTGTGGTAATGCTCCCAGGGGGGGCTTATTGCTATTAGTACTCCAGCCCACAAGACCGCAGCCCGCAAGCACTTTTTTCAGTTGCAAGATGCACCAGCGTTTCGTAACCTAAAAAATAAAAATGACAAAATGATGGCCACCATCACACAGGAAACAGAGTCCATTCTCCCTTTCCATGACAGCCATGTAAAAGATTTTTAAAAAGTAAAAATAGAAGATGTCTGCCAAGAAAAGGGAGAAGGGACTACATACAATCTATTCTCCCTTTCAATGGCAGCCCTTGAAAAGATAGCAACCAAAAAGTAAACTAAGGAATTGCCAAAATGAACAGGGAAAAGGCACTACTTGTAGCTCCTCCTCCCTTTCAATGGAGGCCAGTTGGAAAGAATCCGAGGGACGTGGCGCATGGGGAGCTTTGTCAGGCAGGTAAGGACCTAGAGAGGGACAATCAGATCGTTTGTAACAATATTATTACCAGTCGCCGGGACTGGTAAAAAAAAGTCAATAAAATCCAGCCAAATGCACCCATGTATTTGCGAAAATGAAGAAGAATTAGTAAAACATTGTCTTTAAAATATCTCCAGAGAGAAATTCACCATTGTTTGTAAAATCTAATCCAACATTTTACCAAAGTATGATATTGGTCCACAAGTAAATATTGTACACTTTCTCCAGTCCTATTTAATTCTGATATTGGTATTACAATCTTGTCATGGGAGCCCTGATATCACTAGGTGAGGAATATATGGTAATATGAGACAATTCAAAAACATATGCAATAAGTGCACTGATCTAAATCTCTCTGCAGAGGGTGTTCATCATAACTGCATGATGACATGTAGGTCAGTTTATGGAGTAACAAAGTGAGTGAGTGAGTGAGTGAGTGAGTGAGTGAGTGAGTGAGTGAGTGAGTGAGTGAGTGAGTGAGTACACATTTGGATCACCCTTTCTCTGCCACCTTCACACACTGACGATTTTCCATAAGTTAGATGTTTGAGAATGCATAAATTACTCTTACTTGAGCAATGTTTCATAATGTTTTGCTATGAAGGGGAGTCGGTTGCAAATCCATGCCACTTAGGGACAGGCCTATTACTTATGTATGTGTGTATTTGTTTTTTTTTATTTATTTGTGATTACTAAGGACTCAATTGCAAAAAATGATCCATATCATTCATGTATTGCACCTCAAGAGTATATGAACACTTATTCAAAAAAGATGGTGATAATTCATACACCCAATAATAAATCAATACTTGAGAACGTTTTGAAATTAAAAAAGAAGCCCACGCTGTGTTGTTTTTCTGTACCCTGGTTAGTAGTATTCAGTTTATTGTTTTCATTGTTTGTATATTCAATGCGTTTTGTAGAGGTAGAAAGCAACAAAAAATAAATAAATATGTAATTTCCAAAAGTTGTTTAGATGGTGAGATTTGGACCCACCTCTTGCATCATGAGGAGAACGCTCTTACCCCTTCACAACCAGAACCATGAACATAAAGGTGGGGCAAACATAGACAAGCTTCAGCCCATCCTCATACATTACAATGCATTTGTCTACAAAGGGAAAATCACATGTGTCCCATGTCACCATGAAACACTTGTGTATAGGCGCGTTATAAATGCCATAACATATCATATCATATCATATCTGCAAGGCTTATTTTTACTCCAAGCATATCTGTTGCTATTTTCATTACTACTGCTTCACACACAGCCTTGGCTGCAGCAAATCCTCGTACACCACACAGCACAGTTTTTAACCTACATGCATTGCCTCGGATGACAGCTAGTAGTTAGTTGCAGAGGCATAGGACCTGATTTACAAAGCGTTTTTCTATGGGATCGTTCCATTGTAAAAAGAAAAAATAATAATAATAATCTTTTGTAAATTAGGCTCTTGTATTTGGGCAAAGGCTTTATTGTGGGTCAAAGTATATTTCATATAATAATGGCATTACCTGCAAAATGAGTAACATAAACACAGACCAGTTTTCAGGCTCTCCATGCGTTTCAGTAGTGTTCAATTCAAACGTCCTCCCACTGCCAGGCAAAATCAGCACCATTCTTCTTTGTTATTACTTAATTGAAGCAGGTCTGAGGAGGCAGCAGACACGTATTGTCTTTTGTTATATAGACCCACACTTCAGAGTGGATGGGTGTAGTGGCAATTAGAGAGAACAAGAGAGAGAACCCCAGAGAGAGTGAGAGAGGAAAAAAAGAGAGGGAGTTGTGGGTCTTTTTGAGTTCCTGTCGGGAGATGCCCACGTAGGAAGTGCTGCTGTGCAGGGTAGATATCACATGGCCATGGTGATAATGGTGTCTCTTACAGTGATGGCTGTGCAAGGGAATTTATGCTTGACAAAGGTACACATTTCCTTGACTATCTGTGGTATGTGTCTTGTATTGTGTGCACCAATGCAGGTCATAGATTGTGATCACGTAGCCTGGAAACTTACAGTACATCAAGGTTCCAGGACCGACAGTTACGGATTCAGGATGGGAGGTACAACTGGAGAAGATGAGTATTGGTTTGCTCCTGCCTCCCTTTCTTGACTTGCCCTGAAACTTAAGTAAGACAACTTCCTTTTGTTCTTACCTGCATCCAGCGTGATCTTCGATTACCTGTACCTGCATCCAGAACCCAAATACTACAAGATGAGGAGGTTCTTATAAATTAGCCCAGTGAGTCCAGAGATGACGGAAGCGTGCCCAGAGGAGATGGTGGCTCTGGTGAAGGAGTAATAAGCCCAAGAAGGCGGTTCAAGTGAAGAATTATGCCCAGGAAAGTAAAGCAGAGTCCCAAAATGGAAAGTAAAGGTATAAGTCCTGCATGATGGCCATGCAGGCAGCCAGAAGATTGTACACAATCCTGGTGTATATTGTGAGGTAGCTGTATGCAAAGTGCTGCTGATGCGGTGGAGAAAGGAGTCTTATTCCTCAAGATACTGTACAGATGATGCTAGCACTGCAACTCATTTAAGGTCAGAGCTGCATAGTGAGGGTGAAATACAGCATAGTGATGCCGCCCACAGAGTTTCAATCTAGGGCCATGGACATGGGCATGGAAATGAGATGGCGCTGCTAATTAAGGAAAGAAACGCGGGCGCATAGTACAGGCAGCGTGTGACTTATCATACATGTATATGGATGCCGAGATCCGTACAGCGCAATGGCTAAGGTACAAGTGATGAAACGTAGAATGGTCAGGCGGTATGGCGAAGAGCCAAACGCAGTGGCTGAGAGCGCACTCAATGCAAGCCACATACTACATTATCTTGGTAAATGGTGTGGGGTTGACCGGCTTAAAAGCGGGGACGCCGATGTATGCATGGCACAATGGGCCAAAGGAAGATGAGGAAACATTTTGCATGGCTGGTAATATTTAAATGAATCTTCCTAATTTTATCAACGATAAATACAAAGAGGCTATCCTCCAGAGATCTATAGCTAGCTGGCCGACTGGTTCATTCAGTAGCACTTTATAGTTCCTTGCAGTTCTTGAATACTTCTGCTGACCTATGAGTGTGAGGTTGATGTGTATGTGAAATACAGCCTTTTTTGCCAATTTATCCTCGCTGAAATTGTTTTTTAAGCGAACATCATTGAATGTATCTTTATTTCCCCATCAAGTGTGTGGATTTCCAACTATTACATGTCACCAGGTTCTTTCCTTGATGCTTGGAGAAAAGTGTTTGAGGGAATCAGTCTGCATGCTCTACAGGTTGGCCCGCAAGAAGACTAGGTGAACAGGTGTGGATTTTCATCCCAAAAAAATCGGGAATGCGACAACTGCAAGGCAATCTTGAAGACCCTCTGCAGGGATGAAACCTGAAGAATTGTTTAAAAAGAGATTTAGATTTGTGAATCAAGGAAAATCCATAGTGAACCTGAAAGCGGGAGGCTGAAGATTGAGACGGGTCTGCACCCGGAAGAGGTGGGCCCAGGGGTGAGCCATTATCACCCTAACTACCGTGTGAAAGGAACTTTTTGGTTTGTTATTTTCTGACCCACAAAGGCAAGAGACTTTTTGCAGGACCGGAGACTTGGCCATAGAGCGTCTTGAAGGTTGAGAGCGGAACTGTAGTCTCATGCTGGGGAAGCCCAAGAAGTGTTCTGTGCTCCGAGGTTCCACGCTTAAAACATGGGGAAGGGCGAACCCGACTACTGTATGCTGACACATTATTTGTGAACAATTCTTTCTTTCTTATGCATTCTATCCCACACTCTTTTTTTCGAATTAGCGTAAAGACTGGCAATAGGTTTTTCTTAGTATAGGCCCTTTTATTTGACACAAAGCCACAAGGCCTGCCTTATTTGCATTTGATGGTAGAAGCTTGCTTCCATTTTAGATTTAGGTTTAGATTAGGTGTTTATCTCACCCACCTTTGCAGTTTAATTTACACCATTGAACTGGGATCACTTGTGTCTGTCTTTACTCTTGCCGCCATGAGTTCCTTACAGTGGCCATGCAATGGGAGCAACCCCCTCAACTCCACAATTGATGAGTGTATGACATTGTTGATGAGGAGAGGAAATTACTGACAGGCCCATAGGTCAGTACTCACCCTCGAAAACCAGTTATACAAGATAGCTGCACCTTGTGAGGACAGAGTGAAGGATTCACATACTCCAGCAAGATTCAATAACCAAGACTCAATAAATTGGCAAAGGGAAGTCCGTTTAATGATACACTCATTAGCAAATGGAAATCAGCAGCATCACGAACACCTGCCTCACCCCGACTTCCCCGAACTTCAGTCAAGCAGCCTCTTTTATGGGCAAAATTCATCATCATTGATGTCTAATTGTACAATAAACTATCACGCAATATAATTGGTTGGGAAAGTAAACTTAAGTATAGGTGCTATAACTGTATATGGAAATAAAGCGAGTGGATTGGATAACTCTTATCAGGTGGGTGTCTACGCCCATCCCTCTACAACACACGTGATTGATGTCCCTACAAGTACGACGTCTCATTGGTTACAGTATCTATAGGACCGTAGATTACATTACCCATTGTGATTGGGCAAGTTACATCCCTAAACATAAAACTCCATTTTAATTAGCAGCATGCAGAATAGACACCCAGGTGCCTAGTGTCCCAAGATTCACCCTTCCTCCCTTCCATCAATCAGTCTTTTAGGGCTATGTTTCAATTAGTTGGTTGGGTATGGCCTCCGATCTGTAGTCTCTTATCAGGAAAAGTTATGGCATCTTTGGGTTCTGGATGACATCAGGCGGTGGTACATCTTCGTGCCTGTCTGGTCACATGTTGGTTCACCATGAATCTGCTTCAGTTTCCAGCCTTGTGCATTTAATTCCGTGTTTGCTTGGCCACCTGCATAGGCCTCTCTTATCTTGACCTTCACGGGCGGTGTGGTATGCTCTGTAGTTGGAGTCTTGTGAGCTCATGCTCACCTCCCCTTCTCTGGTCAGTCCCGATTTCCCCGGCATTAGGCTCTTTGCTGAGTTTCGAAACTTGGCCTGTCAGGCCATTGGCCGCCTGGGTAAATTTCTGCTTTCACAAAATGGAGTTGCACGTGTACATTGTGCTTTATTGAGGTAGATATATGGTTGGCGCTTGCCGCTCTATTCTTCCACTAAGCATTGTAGGCAGTATCGATTTCTTAGCATCTTGCGTTTCAAGCTTATTTACACACATTCAACAGGGCGGTTGCTTCCATCTTGTCTCATGGCACCATTCTCTTATGTTTTACCAGTGTCTCCCCCCTGTATCCGTTAAAATTATCCTTGCAGTTACTAGTACTGGCATACGTGCTTTCAGTAGCCAATTCTGTTTGTTCTCGGGGCTGCTCGGGCCCTTGGTTTATTTCCATTGGCCTTCCATTTAGACTTTAGGGGTCTCCTCATGGACCGTTTGCAGGTATTCCTCATTTCGCATCAGCGGCAGGTACGGCTATCTGATAGGGTACCGTGCTGCCCAGGGTTATCGTGTTATGGCTGCTTCAACCGGTACCAATCTCCTTATGTACACTGGGCAGAGTCCCAGTGCGGCTCTCTGTTTGTTCATTTGCTCCTCATACGTCACGTACCTCGGCAAGTACTTTACTGGCAACTCGTAATGGGGGGCAGGGGTGCAGGTCATATCTGGGACCTCCTCTACACTCCCCCCTCTGGTCGGTTCATTGACCACTTCTGCTTCCTCCTTTATATTCAGTTTCTTTGATTCTTCAGATTCTTGTTCATCGTCTTCTGTGTTTACAAAAGACGGCGTGAAAGTATGCAATTTTCTTGTCCATATCTTTCAAGCTTCCTGATGTTCTCACATGCTCATCTTTGTTCCAGGTCATCAACTGGCTTTGTCCATTTGGACTGCAGTAAATCCATTTGCCTTCATACCTTCTTCGTTTCTTGGGATAAGTGAATTTTGTTCCCTCTGGTGCAAATTCACTTGCCTTCACAAAGTCCTTTATCTCCTTATTTGTCTGGTCTCTGGGCGTCCAGCCTGGCTCGACATCGACCATCATTTTCATCCCAATGGCCTTCTTTGCAGTTTTCTGGCACTGTGTGATGATTATCTTGATAACACAGAATCCTAGCAGCACCATTGCTAGCAAGGCTCCCAGAAACTTGAATATATCAGCCATCCATTGTGGGACCCATAAGAATAGGTTTCCAAACCAGATGTTGTCATCCACTTCATCTGTTTCTTCGATCATCTGGTTCTTTAGGATTGTCAACATGCTTATGGCCTCTGTGAGGGTTCAATTTTCTTCGTCGTGTGATGGTATAAAAGTGCAACATGATTCTCCAATTTTTGCACAAACACCTCCATCCATTGCTGTGATCATGTCAAGCACATATCTGTTCTGGAGAGTCATCAGCCGGACTGCTCTTAGTTCTTTTTTGATTGCGTTGAATCCTTTTATGGTGGTATTGATGGTCTGCAGTAATTCCCATCTCGTTATCTGCAACCACTTGGGGTTTGCACCAACCTGGATATGTGGCAAGAGTATTGTTGTAAATACGGATGAAGTCAGGCTAAACAGCCTGTGCTCGTAGGGAATGGCATAAAATGCGTCCTCTGATTTGGCGGAGAAGTAATTCTCTCTCTTCAACCTTGACATTAGTTCCACAGACCTCCTTTTCCTCAGTTGAGCATCTGCTTTCGGGAAACTGTCCAAATTCAGTTTATTTTTTGGAATCACTAGTGCAGGAACGTGGACGTTCACCAGTGTGCATATGCCTCCCCAGTTCCTCGGTAGTCTTATGTAGGCCTTGGATCCACATGCCCAGTAATGGTCCATCAGGACTGTGGTTCCTTGCAACATCCCTGGGGCTTCATATATTTGTCCGCAGTTTTGGTTCTCACCCATTTTCCTCATGCCATTACTTCTAAAGCACAGTTTCCGGTTTTCCAGCGGTACTATTTGCAGGGGGCCTCCTCTGTCTTCGACCCACGTTAACAGCTTTACCAATTTTTGCCATAGTGGTTTACATAGTCTTTGTGAATTTTCTATTGCTTCTTGGCAGGCTCCAAGGACCATCCAAGCTCAGCAGATTACGACTCCTTCTTCCCAAACGTCTGGGGAAACTATTGATCCCCAGATCTGCATTTGGCCTCGGTTCTTCCAGATTTT
The DNA here is from genome assembly GCF_040938575.1 of Ambystoma mexicanum. Taxonomy (NCBI): domain Eukaryota; kingdom Metazoa; phylum Chordata; class Amphibia; order Caudata; family Ambystomatidae; genus Ambystoma; species Ambystoma mexicanum. Next base: position 1,509,022,379 of record NC_090937.1, on the reverse strand, counting down.
AGCTTCTTCTGCCGTTTTCCCTTGGACGTTCAGTCTTGAGTTTATTTCCCACCTTATTCCTGATCCTTTGACATCAGGGTTTTCATATCTAATCACATGATTCTTGGTGTGCGCCCTGTTTCTTGTTTTGATGTCCTGGACAAACCCGTCTTCATCAGGGTAGTCCTTTTCGTTGGCCCATATCAACGAGGCGTCTCTTCCCATAAATTGTCCTCTGGTGTTGCACATCGCTACTTGTGACATACAGTGTGCTGTGGGGACATCGATTTCTACAGCCACAAAGATTTTGGACTTGCCCATGCTGTATGGGAGGAGTGCACAGACAAAAGAATTCTCCTTCTGATTGCCTTAATCCAACTTCCTTCATGTGTTGGTACCAAATGTTGTTTCCAAGATGGGCTGTGCTTTCCAAGTAATCGTTTAGTTTGGTGTCAGTTTCATATGGGCTTCTCTTGATTCTTAATGTTTTTCTGTAACTGCCAATTACTATGTCTCTGAATGCGTCTGTGCTGCTCTTTCGTTCAGGTAGTCTCTCAGGTATTATCCTTGGTGGTGCAGGTCTCACTTCCTGCACTGCAGTAGCAGAGGAAAGCCTTGCATTTCTTTTCCTCCCCTCATGCACTCTTTTGTAGAACTCCTCCCACCACATTTGGCTTATCATCCCCCCAAGATGTGGCAGTGTCGTATGCTCGGTAGTTACTTCTGGCGTTGGAGCTGGTGTGCTTTTTGTTACTGTCTCAGTGGTTTTCTTGCCCAGCTCCTCATGTAGCTTCTTTGCTCTAAGTATCAGCTGAAACACATACTCGACTACCGCATGTGTTTTCTCAGTGAGTTATTTCGTGGCTTCCTCCGTTCTATTTAGGGATTCTGCTATGCCATCTCTGTTCGGTTTCTCGCTTGGTTCCCTGTTTTCTGGAGCTGTTTGTTCCACAGGTGACTTTTCTCTTTCAGTTGTTTTGGCTTGCAGTTGCATAGCCCTTGACCCTTGCCCTTGTTCGTGTGCACTCAGTGTGTGGGTGCGTGCCGTGGACAGTGCTGCATTACCATTCATTCCGTGCTGACCCTGTCTCCAGCTTTTCTCACCATTCATTACTTCAAGTGTATACGTATTACTGCTAATTACATTCAACTGTAATTCGTTTGCTTTATCATCAGTTTTTCTTGGGACAGGGATGACAATATAAGGTCTGGGTGCTTTTGTGGGGCCCAGACGTTCATTACCTGATGGATGCACAGACATTGGGACGCTTCGTGCACCAATAAAAATGCAGTTCTGATAGTTAGAGACAAAAACACTACAATAATCACAATGCATATACATATAATGGCTTTGAAAGACAGCTTACAGCATCTCCTTCGAGGAAACCAGGGGCGCCCTTCCGCTGGGGGCATGACTCAGTTACTGTTTTGGGTCCCCATTTCAAACAAGTCCATGGTCAATAGTTTATTTTTTCTTCTTATTCTAATCTCGTCGCTCAAAAGTTCAGTAAACACTACAGTGACAAGTGCTGTTCAATGTCCCCCTCTTGCGAGTGATGATGATAGTCACTGAGTATGGAGGGTTGTATACAAATTGTTTGTTTTACAACTGCTCGAATGACAATTGACCTTTTCACAATTGCCCAAATTGTGAAGGTCAATTGTACCATATATGTGGGGGGGAAACCCCAACAACCCCCCACCCAATGCCAAACCCCCCAAAACCCATATATATATATATATATATATATAACCAAACCGATATATATATATATATATATATATTCGGTCAATTGTGAAAAGGTCAATTGTGACCCTTTAAATTCGGTCAATTGTTCATTCGAACAATTGTAAACGAACAATTTGGGTAATACCCTATGGAGTAGAGTTCCTTTGCTAGACTATGGGAAAAGGTTAAACTATCGTTTTCGGCACATCATATTTATTCTGTATTGTTGTGGGAACAGCATTCCCAGGGCACTCTTCCAGCTTGCCTTGGCCCTGAGGATATGCAGGAAAATGTTCACAGTGACACCATGAAAGGATGGATTTGTTACAAATCACGCAAAAATAAAATATTGGAAAAATAAAAATAAAAGTGAACATGTGAGAAGGTAGGAAAAAAATAAGAAAAAGGTTGAAAAAGGTGAACACGGCTGTGAAGTTCGTGTCTCTGTTCCTTTCACTTGGTCCTTCGAGATCGGGTTGCTGAACAGTTTCTCTTTCGCTCATTTACTCCACTTTGGAACGATGATGAAAGAATAGAAAAAAATAAGAAAAATGAGACCAAGATGTTGGTTTCCTCGATTTTGCTTTTCTCGATCTGTCCTACATTAGCAGCATGAAGAACTATGTCTTTGCTTCCTTGCTCTGTTCCCGGTGGGAGGATGATGAAAAGTTTTATCTTGGATCTCCCCCTTCTAAGGCTCTTCTTAGCAGTGGATGTCCATAGTTGTTTCTTAGTTGTGACGCAATAGCCCTCAGGAGTCTGTTCAATTGAGCATTTTTTGCTGGATCATTAAGAATCAATGTTGCGGGGTCTGCCCACTAGTTCTGGAAAGTCTTCAGGTGTTAATGACATTTGCTCTGATTCTTTGGCTCTTAGGTCACAGGCCTTTCCTGCAGTGTGATCAGTCTTTGTCTCCTTGATCTGTCCCTCGGCGAAAGGTCTCACTGGAATTCCTTCGGAATTCTCTCTCGAAGTTGGACAGTTCTACTTGGAGCATGAGGCCATGGAGAAGGGTCTTCATGTGTAGGAAATTGACTGGATCTCTGAGGAAAGTGACAACATCAACATCAGCAGGCCTTCCCACCATTTCTGGATAGTCTGTGACTAGCCTAATCAGGACGTTGTGGGCTAGTTGCGTGTCTGCAGGGGACAGAGACATTTGCTTTGTTTTGCTGGGTCCTAATCACAAGTCTTTTTGTTGTCTTGAGCAGTTCTTGCACTTTCCTGCTGTGTGGATTGCTACCCATTATTCAATTTGCACCATATTTGTTTCAAGAAGTCATTATTTCGGGGATCTCTGATGAAAGTCAGTGTATCTGTGGTTCTCCCGACAAGTCCTGGGCACTCCTCTATGATTTGAAAGAATAAAGTGTAGGTAAATTCATCAATGACCGCATGAGGTGGGAGCATTAGTCTTTTGTTCACTGTGCTCGGGCAACTCGGCGAAGACCTCTGTGATGACAGTCAGCAGTTGCCTGATTACCTTCTTGTTTTCTGGATCTTGAATGTATTATGTGACACTTGTTTCTCTCCCTATGAGTGACGGATAGGTCCGTATTACTAACTGAATATAGGTGAGTACATCCCACTTAAGACTTCTGCTGGGGTGAATCATATGTCCGTGAACAAAGTCTTGATACTGGATGCTTCAGGATAACAGTTTTAGTTCACAGGAGTGTCCTATTTTACTGTTTATCAGAGTCTGAGAGTTCATGTTCAATGCTTTGTGGGTCAACGTCATCAAGCTACCCATTTCACTGCAGTTTCAGAATATGCAGTTTTTTTCTTTAGCCTGCAGTTTCAGCTGCACATTGGTTCTTTTGAAAGTCTTGTATCTCAGTCAGTGCTTAGCGGAAAAGTTCAGTGTATAGCCACAATTTTCACGGCAAGTTCTTTAGTTTGTCTCTTCTGCTTGTGTGTCATTCTTTCTTGCCATAGACCTTGTCTGCACATGCTGAGGCCCTTCCCCGTTGTCTGTGGATTCCTCGGAGGTAGATGCAGTAGGAGTGCTCTCTCCTATGAACGGCTTGATATCGTTCAAGAAGGTCCAGGCTCTTCTGCCCATGAGTTTAACAGCGGACAGGGTGCAGTCCTCTACGATGAAAGGGCCATTAAACCTTTGCTCGTCCCATCTTTTCCTTGTAAAATTCCTCACGAGGACGCTGTCTCCAGGGAAGACAAGAGGCGCACAAAGGCTGTGAGCTGCGCCTGTATCAGCACTATCTGTTGTGGTTTGCGCGTTGCTGTCCCCTTTCCGCCTTCACTACTGCTGGCCTGTAATGACAGTGGCACTGAATGTGAGACAGTCCAGATAAGCTTTCATTTCTTCTCCTAGAACCTCCCTAGTTATCTGGGCATCATATCTAGCTCTGTCTCGGGGGGTAAGGGGTGTCCTCATTCTTCTTCCAGTAACTATTTTGTGCGGCGTGAGATGATAGACGGAGCCTGGTTGGTACCGAAGTGCATACAATGCCAGTGGTAGGCAGTGCATCCATCCCTTTCTTAATGTGAGCTTCAACTTGGCTATCCTTTCCTTGAGTAAGCCGTTGATTCGTTCATATATCCCATTTCCCTCTGGATGATGCGCCGACGAGAACTTGTGCTTTATACCAAGCAACAAGCTAATCTGTTCGAACACTGCGTTCACAAAATGAGCCCCATTATCTGATCTCATTACCTCACACAACCCCATCCAGGGAAAACCTCTCTCACCAGGAACTTAGCAGCACAGGCAGTGTCAGGGTGTGCACAGGGTCCTGCTTCTACCCATCTGGAAAAGGGACACACCACCACAAGTAAATACCTGTACCCATTACACACCTGAATCATATCGACATAATCAATATGAAGGTGCTGTAAATTTCCATTTGGTCTGGGGATGACTCCTCTCACTACTTTTAAAGTGTGCCCAGAGGTAAATTGTTGGCAGACAATACAGTTTCCCATAAAGAATGCAACACGCTCTGCTAAATTCGGTATAAACCAGTCTTCGGCGAGCGTTGCGGCAAGATTTTCTCTTGCCATGTGTATGGGGTAGTGAAGCTGTTCTAGCACTACTTTTAGAAGGGCGACAGGCATTACTGGTTTACCAGTGCTGTCTTGCCTCCACAATTCGTCTGAGGGGTTTAAAGTACACCTGCGACGCTTCCACAGATTTTTATCCTCCTGAGGTGCCTCCCCCTGGAGCTCCATTAACTGAGACTGCCCCATATTACTATAGGCTTCTGGTGTGTTTGTGCTGCCACCATTCTCTCATGGGTACGTGCCACATCCACATCCATGATTATTTCAGCTTTGGATGCCATAGGTTTGGCTTCCGTGTCTGCTCCATGATTCCCACGTGACACAAAATCTGTCCCCTTGGTATGAGCAGTGCATTTTACGGCCGCTATGCCCACTGGGAGCTGTAGTGCTTTTATCAGCCTGTCCAACAGGGCTGCGTGCTGCACTGGCGTGCCGTCTGCTCGGAGGTAGCCCCTCCTTTTCCAGCGCGCCAGTCCTGCATGCACTGTTGACGTCACATAGGCGGAGTCACTGTACACTGTTACTTCCTGGTCTGCGTGATTCTCAATGGCGAGTATCAATGCAACTAGTTCTGCAGCCTGTGCCGAATAATGAGATGATATTCGTGCACTGACAAGTACTTGGAACTCTCCATTCGCCATGTGTTTGATCATGGCCACGCTGTTTACCTTTGTCCATCTTCTTGGTCAATTCTTGAAGACCCGTCAATAAAGACGATCTCCCCACTCGCCAGGGCATTTTCCTTTACCCTGGGGATCTCATCATAGAATTCCTCATAATTCGCACAGTCGTGTATAGGATCTCCCTCTGTGACTGGCTCAGCTATGAACGTAGCAGGGTTCACAGTTTTGCATCGCACTACTTTGATCAATGGATTAGAGATAATCACCTCATAGGCTGATGCTCTCTGATAAGTCAGCGTGCCCTTTGGTTTCTCTAGTATGGCGAATAGTGAGTGTTCAACATATACAGCCTCATTACGACCCAGGCGGTAAGTTACCGCCTGGGCCGTGACTTTACCACCATGGCGTAAACTACGTTTACGCCATGGTGGTTGGCGGACTTACCGCCCCATTCCGACCTTGGCGGGGCGGTAAGTCCCCAATCCCCATTTACCCTTCCCCATTCCCATTTTTGCCCCATAGGGCATAATGGGAGTGGGGAAGGCGTTAATTACGCCACCGTAAATTACGGTGGCGTAATTAACTCCATGGTCCCTTAGCGCCATGGATTTTAACACCTGCTAAAAGCAGGTGTTAAGTCCGCCATGGCGCTAAGGGACCTCGTACTCAGGCGGTAAGGGTCGGCGCTGTTTACGCCGCCGTAAAACCCTTACCGCCTGGGTCGTAATGAGGCCCATAGTGTCATGGAGCACCCCATCACAATGGATGACGCCTTCTCAATGGCGAACGCGGCGGTGGCTAGATTATGTTTGCATGGGAAGTGGCCCTTCATGACCGGGTCCAAACTCCTGCTGTAATATGCTAGGGGTTTCTACCCCAGCGAGGTTCGCTGCACGAGCACTGCCGTCATAAAATTGCCATCAGTATGAGAAAACAGATAGAATTCCTCCACATAATTAGGAATCCCGAGGACTGGGGCCTTACAAATTGCCCCCTTGAGTTCTGTAAACCCTTTCTCCATTTCTTCATTCCATTCAATTTGTTCTCTCGTCGACCTGGGCCTTTTTAAGGGTCTGCAACAAGGGCTTGGTATATGAGCTGTAGCCAAAGATCCATGCTCTGACATAGTTGCACAGGCCTAGGAAGCTTTGCAGTTGCTTTAACGTGCGTGGCTTGGCCGTGTTCATGATGGCCTCAGCCCTTTCTAGGGTTACCTTTTTCCCCTCATGTGAGATCAGTTGCCCTATGTACAACACCTCCTGTTGACAGTACTGCAACTTGTCCTTGTCCACTTTGTATCCCTTCTCAGCTATTATAGTCAATAGCTGGACAGAGTCATGTCGGCATTGATCTTCAGTGATGCTGCAGATTAGAATGTCATCTACATACTGCAAAACAATACTGTCCACCACAATATTGCTTAGGTCCATTTGCAGGACTCGGTTGAAAATGGACGGAGATTTGCAATACCCTTGTGGCAACCTCGTACTTGTCAGGCGCATTTGTCTGAAAGTAAATGACATCAGGTCTTGTGAGTCACGGTGCAATGGAATCGAGAAAAATACATTTTCCAAATCGATCACCGTGAAGTATTTTGCCTCAGTGGGTATGTTGCACAAAATTGTGGATGGATTAGGGACTAGAGGGAACTCGGCTTTGACTAGGTCGTTCAATGCTCGTAAATCCTGGATTGAACGCCAGGACCCTCCCTTTGATTTCTTGACAAGATAAATCACTGTGTTGCACGGTGATTCTGACGTCACTAGCAGGCAGAGATTGTCTTTGCGATCCCTTCATCTGCTTCTCTGGACATGGGATACTGTTGTGCCCATGGCAGAATTGCTCCTGGTTTCAATTAAATTTTTACTTCACCGGTCCCCTTCAGGAGACCTACATCATAAGGCTCTGTAGTCCATACGTTGGCTGGCACTAGGGCCATGTCGTCATTGAATTATTCTGGGCGTGCCAGCGCTAACATCATCCTCTGTGGCACCTCCTACTTGATCATTTTGACCCACAATATGAGACTCACTTCCACCCGTGTCTCTTCTAGGTCAGGGTGTTCTTCGAACAGATCATCATCGGTGACATCAGTCACTCAATACCCTTCTTCGTTGGCGACAATCGCACACCATGGTCTGCCCTCGTCATCATATCCTTCAACTAGTACTACCTTTCCTTGCACCGCAGCAGATTGTATTATTAAGGGAAATACTTGTCCCTCCTCTTCGTGCATGGGTATTCTTGGCCTGAATAGAAACTCATCAGGGGTTCTCATAGGTTTGTCACTCGTATACCATATGCAAAAACTTCTGGCTCCAGTGGTACAGCTCTCATAGCTGCACGTCCAGAGGATGCTCTGATCATTTCGCACACGTTTGCATAATGCATTCCTGGAGTGGAGCACACTATGCCATCCTCAGTGAACGAGATGGTCATATTCAACTTTGTCATCAAGTCCCGACCCATGATATTCACCGGGGATTGACGAGAATACAATAAGGGTACATTCATGTCGCACTCTCCCACTGAGACCGGGAGTGCATCAGTAAAGGGAACTCTGCTATAAGCTCCAGTAAAACTCTGGGTATCTATGGCCTCTCCGGACAAGGAGAACTTGCCTTCTCGTATGCACAAGCGCGTTGCACCCGTGTCAACTAAGAAGGAATATTCTTTCCCCCCTATGGTGACATTTACCCTAGGTTCCCTGTTAGGGTCTGGTGTCACTGATAGGATAGAACACATCAGAGTTCCCTGTGAGCCGTCCTATTTCATATATAGGTTCGGTCCACTGTATACCTGTGGGTTTCCCCCACCAGAATTAGTGCCCTGAGCCACTTGCGGCAGTCTCTCCTGGGGTTATTCCTGTGGTACATTCCCCATGTTCTGTGGCTGGGCCACTTGCTGTGAACCTTGCTGCAAGCCAACCGCCTGCTGCTGCACGGTATAGTTTTGTGCACTGCCCTGCTGTGGAGTAGCGGGTTGATTCACCATGCCTGCTCCCATCCCTTGGTTGTTCTGCCACATGCTTTGGCTTCTGCAAATGCGCGCCACCTTGGTTACCTCTAAACCCTCCCTGATTACTCTGCCATCCTCTTCCTCCAAATCCCCTTCCTCTCGGGTAAAATCCCACGTTACCCTGATTAGTCTGTGGCGGGTTAGTTGCACACTGTGCACTCGATTCGGCTGTGCTTGTTAGCATGGCTCCCTCGAGAGCATACTTTGAGAGCTTCCTTTGCACTAGCTTTGCCTCTTCTCCCTTACGCGTTGCCTCTTTCTTCCGATTCTTTTCTTGCAACAGTCTACAGTAATGTGCAATTGTTAACTGGATTTTAGCCCACGGTTTAGCTTCTATTCCTACCAATTTTTTGAGCTGTTTTTGCACCGGTTCTGGTAACCCTTGGCACAATATATGATAGAATACTGGGATAGATTTTGTCCAAGACTCATGCATTTCGAGCACCCACGCGTCTTTTGGATATAAAGCAACGGATCCTCTGACTCTTTCATTTTTCGAGACATTATAGCTCCCATATCAGATGTGTCTGGATATAGCGTACGCGTCGCTTTCCATACTGCTGCTCTACAGTTTGAAATGGCGCTCCGTCATGAGAGGTGTTAGTTATGGTTACCCTAGGGTAGCCTGCCCTTTTCCATACATCATCTGCTCTTTCTCCGAGTATAGCACTTAGGAGACCCTTGATGTCCCCTATGGCTAGGGTAACGCCCCCGTCAATTTTTCTAGCCACTTCCCAGCTCCCGATGTCAACATTGGAAGCTTATTTTTAAAATTCTCTCGGTCCATGTGTGGCCATGGAATATATTGCGGTCTTGCTCCCCCCTTTTCTAACAGTGGGAATTGGAATGCACAATCCTCCTTTTCCTTCTCTATACCTCCTCGGTCTCTCGCCAGGGTGGCGTTCCCACCTTGCCGTCTACCTGGCAATGCCCTTAATCTATCTGTATATGCAGGTGCTGACACCCCCCTCTGACCGTGGTGTGTTTCTTCATGTTGGCTGGACTGTCCAGCGGACTTCGGTGTCCTATTATTGGACCCGCCAGCATCTGACCATCGTACCTCTCGGTTCCCTGGGAGCCGCTTTTCACACCGTCTCCCTTCGTCATTCACCACTTCCTCCGCTTCCCCATCGGAGTCAGACTCTGAATACTTCCAGTTTACACAACTTCTTGCATCATCTTCGTTCTGCCCAACTTCTAGTCTATCTAGGGAACGTCCCCTACTCCCACTGATACGGGTGACATCCTCAGTGTCATATAGCTGAGTGCTCTCTAAGCGCTTATCTTCCTTTCCCTCTTGGGAGATTAGTTCTAGTCCCATCTAATCATATATTTTATCAATCGCTTCCCCGATGCTTCTGGTGTCAAAGTCATCATCAATAATTGTCCCGCTTGTACCTGGTACCGCATCGCTTGCAGGAAAGAACTCTTCTATGTCTTCCCAGTCTAAAACAGGATTGGGTTTTTTAACTTCCTGTTGCAAATATTCGAAATCTCGCGCCCTTTGCCTGCGTTTATGCTCTGATTCCTCATCCATTTCTCTTCGCTTCTTCACTTCCTCTCTAGCCTTATCTACTTCCCTCATCCCTTCATTTCTACGTTCTTTTGACTTTCTACTTTCCTCATCTTCTCTCTTCTTCACTTTCCTTTTGTGCACTCTCCTTTCTTTCTCCAACTTTAGCATGTTCTGCCTGTACTTTTTGTAGGCTGCATATTGCGTGCGACTGAGCGGTATACCTAGCTCTTCGTGATATAGTTATTCTCGCCTCAACCTATCCTTATTTCTTGCCCTCTCTTCTCTTATGTCCACTTCTTTCTCCCTTTCTTTTCGTTGTATCTCACTCGGCCTTGCACCATCACTTCCTTTTCCATCTAATTTCAATAGTATCTGCCCTCCCATCCATTGTTCCTTTGCAAATGTTAACTCATTGGTTCCTTTCCGCTTCTTTCCCTCTCTCTCTCTATCGAGAGGTGCACTCGTTTGTGCCTGGCCCTTTCTTTCATCACCTCGCCTCTCTTTGTCCCACGGGATTGTGGAGGCCGAGTCAATTTCCTGTTCCTTCTCTTGCTACATGCAGGTGACTCATATGCATGGTTGCTATAACCTGTGGCTGCCTTAAGTTCTATTAGTGGGTAAAGACCCTCCGACTTACTTCCCTCAACAACTGGTTCCGGCGGGGCAGGTGGCGCGGTAGGCATCTCACCCCCCTCCGTACATACATTTAATATCCAGTCTGCGTGGGGTTCTTCTTCCTTTACTTGTTCAAACATTTTCCAAAGCTCGAGAACAGCAAGGCGTTTCTTGAGCTTCTTCCCGCTATATGTGGCATGTAAGAAGGGGGTCATGTGCTGTAAAACAGCCTTAGACAATGACCCATTCTGGGGCCACGGCATAAACATTTTATTTGCGGTGCCCTTAACCCACTCCTGGCTATATTTCTTCAGCTTTGTTGCATGCTTTGGCAACTGTATACACAAATGTGCAAGTGGGGTAACTTCCTCCATTCTTAATTTTGTCACCAACAAAGTTCACACAGTTTTTCAACTTTTTGCTATTATGAGCAAGCACAACATACGCAAGCTCCAATCCAACTTTTCCGCAACATTTTATACTCACAGTTTACTCAAGACTCATGAATTCAGTGGCGATTCCTTCTCATGTACAGAATCGCTTAAAGCAAAAATGCATTGCCATCAATCGATAATACAACAATTCCACATTCAGCATACACAGGACATATAGGACAGACACTTGACAGACTAGACGGACACCAGCTGGTCATACGTATAACTGCCTTCTAACCACTACCCCGTCATGGGATTTGAACGAACCCCATTATGGCGTCTTTAAACGCCATCGTAGCCTAATGTCCCCCCTCTGTGGGCTCTGGGTTCACGTTCCTTCTGACCACTCTTTAAAGCGCAGGAACAAGGCAAATTTTACAGTTTTCTCTCGGGTGCCCTCCGGTATTCCTTACAGTTTTCTCTCGGGTGCCCCCACGGTATTCCTTACAGTTTTCTCTCGGGTGCCCCTCATGTATTCCTTATCGTTTTTAATTTCAGGTGCCCCCCTGATATCTTTCCCCAATTACTTCAGGTGCTCGGGTCTTTACCCCCTATATATATATACAGTTTCTCTACTTCTAGCTGTTTTATTTTTTCTCCGCCACCCGCCGTTACCCTTCCCCTTCTTACTCTAAGGCCTATAAGACCTTTGCCAGGATAACGAGTTTCGTTGTTTCACTCACCGATCGCCTCTTTTCCTCTCTGGAACTTCAGGATCACCACCCCTCCTCTTCCTGCTTTTAAGGTTTTTCGTCTGATCCGCTGCCCGTAGGAATGAGAAGGGTTATGCTTGGAAAGGCGGGTTCCTTCAGACCCACTGCAGATTTTTTGGGATATTTACACTATCATTGTCCATGGGGAGCTTCTCAGCCTACTCAGCCGGAATGGCGAAAGGACTCGTGATGTAACCGAAGGCCCAGAGTTACTTTGTGCCGTCGGTCTAAGGTGTCTTATAACTATATCAATCGATGATCTATAATCGATGGCCGAAACCATCCTCACGCTACCAAGTGTTGACGAGGAGAGGAAATTACTGACGAGCCCATAGGTCAGTACTCACCCTCGAAAACCAGTTATACAATATAGCTGCACGTTATGAGGACAGAGTGCAGGATTCACATACTCCAGCAAGATTCAATAACCAAGACTCAATAAATTGGCAAAGGGAAGTCCGTTTAATGATGCACTCATTAGCAAATGGAAATCAGCAGCATCACGAACACCTGACTCACCCGACTTCCCCGAATTTCAGTCAAACAGCCTCTTTTATGGGCAAAATTAATCATCATTGATGTCTAATCCTACAAAAAATTATCACGCAATATAATTGGTTGGGAAAGGTAACTTAAGTATAGGTGCTATATCTGTATATGGAAATAAAGCGAGGGGATTGGATAACTCTTATTGGGTGGGCGTCTACGCCCATCCCTCTACAACACACGTGATTGACGTCTCTACAAGTAGGACGTCTCATTGGTACAGTGTCTATAGGACCCTAGATTATATGGCCCATTGTGATTGGGCAAGTTACACCCCTAAACATAAATCTCCATTTTAATTAGCAGCATGCAGAATAGACACCCAGGTGCCTAGTGTCCCAAGATTCACCCTTCCTCCCTTCCATCAATCAGTGTTTTTGGGCTATGTGTCAATTAGTTGGTTGGTTATGGCCTCGGATCTGTAGTCTCATCAGGAAAAGTTATGGCATCCTCGGGTTCTGGATGACATCAGGCGGTGGTACATCGTCGCGCCCGTCTGGTCACGTGTTGGTTCACCATGAATCTGCTTCAGTTTCCAGCCTTTTGTGCATTTAATTCCGTGTTCACTTGGCCACCTGCATGGGCCTCTCTTATCTTGACCTTCATGGGCGGGCTGGTATGCTCTGTGGTTGGAGTCTCGTGAGCTCATGCTCACCGCCCCTTCTCTGGTCAGTCCCGATTTCCCCGGCATGAGCCTCTTTGCTGAGTTTCAAAACTTGGCCTGTCAGGCCTTTGGCCGCCTAGGTACATTTCTGCTTTCACAAAATGGAGTCGAACGTGTACATTGTGCTGTATTGAGGTAGATATATGGTTGGCGATTGCCGCTCTATTCTTCTACTAAGCATTGTAGGCAGTATTGCTTTCTTAGCATCTTGTGTTTCAAGCTTATTTACACACATTCAACAGGGCGGTTGCTTCCATATTGTCTCATGGCAACATTCTCTTACGTTTTACCAGTGTCTCCCCCCTGTATCCATTATAATTATCCTTGCAGTTACTAGTACTGGCATACGTGCTTTCAGTAGCCAATTCTGTTTGTTCTCGGGGCTGCTCGGGCCCTTGGTTTATTTCCATTGGCCTTCCATTAAGGCTTTAGGGGTCACCTTGTGAAAACAGAAATAAAATATCGAGGCTGAGTACCCCAAAAGAAAATACACCGAACACGGGTTACAGAGGAACATACAAAGTACTTTATTCTCTACTGAATTCAATTACAAAAACAGTGCAAAGTCAGATAGCTATCGGCCCTCAGTACAACACAACAAACTCCAGTGTGGTTCAGTGTGTTCAGTGAGAGACACTGTACATTAGAATGCATTCACTTTTTAAACATTTTGTGGGTGCGACGCCCAGCCCCACTTCGGGTTAATATTCCTTTTAATATATCACCAATCTAGGGTTTGTGCCAAGTCTCAAATAACCGCATATAACTGGCTTGCTTTTAATACATGTAACAACAAGCGTATGCAATAGCTGTGTATTCTAAAGTTTTCCATGCAGGCCTTCTTAACCATTAATACAATGTAATAAGACAGATGTTCTTTGTTCAGTATTCGAATATATTGTCTCGACATATGCTCGTGGATTAGTTTTCATTGCACAAGTAATCCCTTTACACATAGGTCAACGAAGGACGAGGTCTCAGTTCATGACCTCAACAAGTGGCCTGCAGGCAAATTACACATTAGCTATGTACAAAGGTCAAGACGGCCATGTTGTATTTTGCAATGACATCGTCCACCATTTTAGCTCACAGGGTGACTTTTACACAACGAATCCTAAAATGGCGGTTTGACCTAAAATGGCAGCCTACACAGATTTAAGGTCAGGACCTTCCAACACAGATTTCTTTCGCAAGCGACTTTCGAGCAGCTTGGCGTAGGCCAATATATAATATATTTATTACAATAGGAGGCACAATATACTTTCTTATTTCGACAACCTCGTGGACCGTGTGCAGGTATTTCTCATTTCACATCAGCGGCTGGTACGGATGTCTGATAGGGTACCGTGCTGCCCAGGGTTGTCGTGTTATGGCTGCTTCAACCGTACCGATCTCCTTATGTACACGGGGCAGAGTCCCAGTGCGGCTCTCTGTTGGTTCATTTGCTCCTCATACGTCACGTACCTCGACGAGTACTTTACTGGCAACTCGAAATGGGGGGCAGGGGTGCAGGTCATATCTGGGACCTCCTCTACAGCATCCAAAGTTAGGCACCCAACCTATGTGACAGTCAGAGGACAAATGCATAGTGAAATCAAACAAAACAAAATGCAGGGCATGAACACACAAACTAGAACAACTGTGTGATGAATAAAGAGAACACTGTATTAGAAATATGTACACTATGACAACAAACTACGTGGAAGGGGGGCATGACAACAAACTACGTGGAAGGGGGGCATGTCCATGTAAACATTTAACAAAGTTTAAAAATAAAAACAACACAAACAACTATATACACAAGCAACAGGCTTAATAGTCTCTCATGACATCCTCCAGGGCAGAGTCACATTCACCGTCCACCGGTCCTGGACTGCTTGCAGGCCCTCCCTCAACCTACACACCTTCTGCTGCATGTCCCTGCAGGCCTCCTCCAGTATGGCAACCTGCCTCACTGCCCTTCCTTTCATCACCTTTGCCCTTGCTCTAGAAACCCGTGCCATCCTCGCCCTCTGCCTCTCCTCCATCAGCTGCATCCTAAAGTCAATCCCGGCGCACACCAATTTGCAAAAGCGCCCGCGCGCCTCCTGCCAGGTGACTGTATGTTGCAGACCTCATTGCCTCCTTGATGTTGATGGGCCTTGCGAGGATTGCCCCAGGCCACTCCTATACTGCTGCTGCTTGGCCAAGCATAACCTGTGCAAGTACCCCCGCCGTCTGGATGTTATACCACGGGAGGGGGTACAGTAGCAACACTGTCCTGATGTTCCAGCTGTCCCACTGATGCCTGGGCGGTGTGGGTGGGATTGTAGTAGAGGGGGCCATGAAGGAAACATGCAAGGATGCCCCCCCGTAGGATGACGGTGGCACATAGTGGAGGAGGGGGCAACTGAATGTGCCAGTGCGCAGAGACCGCCCGAGAGCAGCGCATGAGAAAGCTGGCCCAGGCATATGGCCATTGAGTCATGATGCTGTGAGTGCTCAGAACACAAAACTCTCATATCATCACGAATCAAGGCTGTCCACAGTGCAATCCCAGCCAGCAGGGCATGTGTCATCGCAGGGGTGATCCCTGTGGCCCCATGGGCGGGCACGGTCTGGGTGAAGGCATCCACGATGGTGGTTATTGCTGCATCAGATGGAGCAGGGACAGTAGGTTGGGCAGTTCCCTCCAACATGCACTGCATATCCTCCTTTCCCTGGCCCAGGGGTTCAACCTGAACACCCTCCTGGATGCCCCTGGCCTCCACCTGCCTCCTCAATCACTACCCCCTCCATCATCCTGGATGTCTCCAGCGAGCCTTCGCCCTCTGTTTCCACACCCTGGCACCCCCAGCAACTGAGGAGCTTCCCACCACCACAACCACATGGGACATATCCCCAGCAGCTCCGCCCAATGGAACTTGCGCTCCCCCATTCAACTCGCCCTGCCTCTGCCCTTTTCACAAGCTGCAGCAACTGTTTTAAATTGGGACAAAAAAAACATTGACATCAGGAACCTCCATCAATGGATGTGTGCCATACACAAAATAAACATGACTAATCATGCAGCATCTACCAACCATAAACTGACACACACACACATGTACGTGCCCAGGCAAACTGCAAGGCACATGCTGCATGAGTGTAGTGTTAAGGCCCAGTTGCAGTCATGACATTTGTACATGTCAACACATTACCAAAAACAGGCAACACACCATACCAATGATCAACAAATACAAGAATGACATGAAGCCATGAGCATGGGACCAGTACCAGGGCACCTGCTCACACAAACACAGTCACCAATGTGCACATGCAACAGCATGACCTACAAGCAAGCAACATGTACCGACACACATATCTGTGAACAAATTGCCCATATCAGGTGGCTAGGCATACAAATCTTGTATGTACACACATACAGTTGTGTCCCAAATGCAGTGAGATGAGAAGTCAAGCCCCAGTCCAAGAGAAGTCAATGAATAAACTCCACATACGCAGGCATCAATTCACATGTGTCAGTATCAGCAGATGTGTCTGCATCTATGCACTGTCAGGTGTGCAACACATGGACTTGTACATCATGCATGTAACTCATATGGCCTCAACATAGCATGTCCACATCTGTCATGTTCAAGCACTTTCCCCGTGCTCACACAGTGCACATGCCCAAGTACAACACACCATTAATGCACAATCTGCCAATACTCACACAAATGCCAGTATACAATGTCTGACAGCACAAATGGCTTGCATTGGAATGAGGCAGCAATCAGCTGTGTATCAAAAGAAACACAAGCCACAAACAGGCTGTAGCATTTGCAAACATGAATGCCACACATACGCCGTAGAGCATTGTCCCACATGGGCACTCACCAGCGGCATCCAGACGACTTCTCCAGGCCAAGAACTGGGAGTGGAGGTCCGGATAGAACCTCTCAAGCACACGTAGCTCCATCTGGGTGAACTGGTGGCAGCCAGCACAGTACACCTCCACAGTGGGTTCCGTGTCGAGGGCTGCCACCACCTTGGAATGGCTACAGGTCTTGAGGTCTTCCCAATGTTTCCAGACTGTGTTCCTGGGGCGGACTGCCACCCCCTCCATGTTGATGGCAGCCATGATCTTGTCCCAGATTCTCAGCCTTGCGTCTTTGCACAGCTGCACAGCTGGGTTGAAGAGGGCCTCATAGGTGCCCACGACCCGATCCAATAGGATGCCAACTTTGGTGGAGGTGAAGTTGGTAGCCCTCTGCCTCAATGTGGGGGTGCTGCACTCCTCAGATGACGTTGATGGGGCACACATTGAACCCCTGAGGCAGGTAATGGCCCCAGGTCCTTGTAAGGTACTGTGGAGCTTTGGTGGTGTTGGTAGAGGTGGAAGTCCAGGCAAGTACAGAACAGGTGGTTGTAGGCTCAAAACAGGAGCTGGGACAGCTGGCACACCAAGGCAGTGCTGTTTACAGGCAGGCACTTACCATTGAGCAGGCAGCAGCACTTTAGGAGTGAGTGAGGCAAAGCAGGGCCAGAGGAGGCAAATACAACAGTACGTAGGCATGAGGAACAGTGGTGGGCATCTTGCATCTTGCATCTGCAGCAGCCGATAGCAGAGTAAAGGCCCTTGATGCTTAACTTACGCCCTGCACAGTACCTCAACGCACCTACATGGCACGCCTATGCAGCTCACGGAAATGACGGGGTGATATAAGGCGTGCAAGGTGCATCACTGGTTGTGCATGTGAAGGTCACGATCCTGATCAGTTTTGTAGACCTGTATTCGGGTTTCGCATCTTTAGGGGGGAAGGGGGGGTGTTGCCTCTGCACACACAAGCATTATTTTGTAAAATGTTTTAGGCCTATGGTGTGTCATGCATGCAGTTTCTCAATCTATGGGTGCCTCTGTGTATCGTGTACCACTTTTTGAGTTTGCTGATGCTTTACGGGTATACCATATGCAATTTTTGAGTTTCTGGGTTCCTCTGTGTATTGCATGCTGCTTTTTTGACTTTTCAGAAGATGTATGGGTATTGAACATGCAATGTTTGAGTCCCTGTGTGCCTCTGCAGAGCAGGAAGAGGCTCAACCCCAAGAACTTCACTGATGAGGAGCTCCAGATCCTCATTGATTATGTGACCAATTACCATTGTGAAATGTGCCTGTATGCAGGCAGGTCCCATACACCCGCATAACATATGGTACATTGGCATCTGGTCACAGACCAGAACAATGCCTTAGGGGTGGAGAGGCGCACTGCTGACCAGGTTCAGAAGCGCTGGAATTATCTCACCCATCTCACCAAGCACAAGCTCAGTGTCAACCTGGCCTCTCCACTGGCAACTGGAGGGGGGCCACCAGAGGAGGAGCAGCTGACACTGCATGAAGAGGCAACAAGCCAATTCATCCTCCTTGAGCAGGTGCAAGGCGTGCGATGCCTGAAAAACTATGAGGATACATCTGTTGAGTTGCTGTCTTTGTTCATTGTATGTTTTTCCAGTCATGCATGACCTGCCTTATTTGTGTAGTGGCAGATCTGCCTGCAGTTGTATGACACCCCTGGGTAATGCATGTTTGCAGGCCTTCAGACTCAAGTCACATGGCCATCATTCTGGGACTACTGTGTGTGGTGGACATGTGATTCAAGTGTCTGTGTGACAATAGTCATCACCCACAGGGTACTCCCCTGGTACATGGGCACCATGAGACACCAACATGTACTGTTGTGTGCTACCTTATTTTGGTGTGTCACTCTGCACTGCTAGACAGGGACATGCGATCAATGTTAAGCTATCACATCATGTCATGCTGAGTTGCATTTTCCATTTGTCATCCCTAGAAAAGTTAAAGTCTTTAGCTAGCGTGTTGCATAGTTTATCACGGTCGACAAGGTCAAACGCTGCAGAGAGGTCTAACAAGAGGAGGATACAGAATTTGCCTGAATCTCTAATGGTATCCACCTGGATTTTGAGATCTAATAGGGCTATTTTGGTGCTATGGTTAGGCCTGAAACCAGATTGTCTAGAGCCGAGAAGTTGGTATTTTTCTAGATGAGGTTGGACTTCGTTGTAGGCTATTTTATCTATGATTTTAAGTAGGAGGGGAACTGTCGTTATTGGACGGTAATAAGTTGGTACAGTCGGGTCTAGAGTGTTTTTTAGCAGTGGGGTGACGCATGCTTCTTTAATGCTAGCTGGGACCAAATTGGCTTTGAAGGAGGCGTTCACGAAATTTGTAATGATAGGTATGAGAGTGTGGGCGCACGATTTAACTATTTGTGCTGGGACTGTGTCTCCTTTGCAATTAGATGCTTTAAGTTTGGATATGGTGTCAAAGACGACATCTTGGGAAACTAGAGTGAAAGCAAAGGGAGGTCTGGTGGTTCCAGCAGTGTTGAGAGGATGTTGGTCACTGGGGTGTTTACTTGCTAGTACATCCTTTTTCGTGGTAATTTTAGATTGAAGCAGTTTGAGTTTGGTAGCAAGAGCATTTTGAATGGTGGTACACTAGACTTTGCTCGATTTGGTAGGGTTGCCGATTGGGATAGGATTTTCCAGTTCTCTCAAAATGGAGAATAGTTTTTTTGTTCAGTTTTAGTTCAAGTGCCCACAGACCACAGCCCCGAGTTGCAGGCATGATGTTGGTTCATATACAAATGAGTATATTAAGGTGTTATGGCATTCACTACATGGTGAACAATAGCTGATGGTGAGTTGTCATGCAGAGGTTGGCATCCTTGCAACATGAAATTCACATGGCCATATACATCGCATGTGGTAGGTCATGGACATCATGAATGACAAGCCATCTATCTATCTATATTGATTTTTAGATAGCGCTATTAGCCTGCAGGCCTCAAAGCGCTCACAAGACAACATAACAGTCAAACATTAATACAGTTGGGTATTAATGTCCCCGAGGTCAGATATTTCGGTGCAGTACTTGTTATGCACTTAAAGACCATTACTGCACCCTTAAATGTTATCCTTTGCTCAACTGTGAGCCAAAGCAATTTTCTCCTTGCTACTGAAATTTTGGAGTGTTGGCTTAGACCGAAAACTGCCCTGACTGCTCCATTTTGTATTGTCTGCATTTTTAAAATGTTAGACTTCGATGTACCCAGTAGGAGACTATTGCAACAGTCTAATTTGGTGTTTATTATGGCGTCAGCAATCAGAGCAAGATTTAGTTCGGTCAAATATGGGCACATTTGCTACAATAGGTTGGAGTAAAAAGCGCACATGGATTTTAGATAAGACGCATACCTCTTCAAGGAGAGATGTTAGTCCATAATGACTCCAAGCGTTTTAAAATGATCTGATACCATAATGTTATTATCATTGATGTTAAAGCTTCTATATTGGGCATCTAGTTTTTTTCAGTTTTTTTGGGGGGTATAAATTATCATTAGCTCTGTTTTTGCTTAATTCAAAGCTAAAGATTTTGTCGCCTCCATATTTGTATAGTGGGAAACACCTCCCCGACTCTTTGAATGTCCTTTTCATAGTGACCTGATAGCTCAAAGACTGATTGGGTGTCATCAGCATAGTTTGTGGATCCAACTCCCAATGATAGTTGCATATCACAGAGTAACTTAGAAAAGACATTAAAAAGCAAGGGGGACAGGCATGACCCCTGAGGGACAACGAATAACAGCAGGCTTCTAAGGGAAGTGCTGCCAGTCTAGGTCCCAGAAAAGAATGGAGCCATTTTGCTGCTGATGGTGAGCATCCACCAACCATTATTAACCTTTCTGCTAGGGGATTGTGATCAATCAGATCAAATGCAGAAGAAAGATCTAGCAACAGGAGCAAAGCTGTATTTCCTTTTTCTAAAATAGTGGCAATATTCGCCTGAAGATCTAAAAAGGCTGATTCAGTGCTATGGTTGACATGAAAACCCAACTGTTCGTCTGCAAGTATATTGTTGTTCTCTACAAATGTCTGATACTGCAGATATGCGATCCTGTCAATTCTTTAACAGGAACGGCACATTCGTAATAGGCCTAACATTTCCTGGGAAAGAAGGATCTAAATTGTCCTTTTTTATGAGAGGGGTAATCCAGGTTTCTTTTATATTTCCAGGCACATATGATTCATCAAACGACTGTTTTACAAAACGAGTATCCCAGGGAGCTAGTGTATCTGCAAAATCCTTGAAGAGTTTGGCCGGGTATCTATCCCCTTTGCATGAGCAGTGTTTCAGATTATGAATAACCTCCACAACCTCAGACTGGGATACATTTTCAATAGTAAATACCTTAAGATTGTTGTGTTTCGGAAGGACTACGGAATTGGATGTTATTTTTTCATCTGATAGTAGGTTTTTCTAATCTCTAATGGCCTGCTGGTGTTTTTCCCGTTTTCTGAGTACAGCCATCATGTGTGGCTTGGCACCATGCATTGCTTTATTGCTCCTGGTAACTAGATGGGGCATTTTTCAGTTCCTGTAAGATGGTCAATATCTCTTTTGACTGGGAATTTGCATTCTGGATTCTTTCATTAAGTTTTTCGGGATTAGCTTCAATGATTACAGATTTATAGGTTTTTACAACCAGTTTATAGTTCATAGTTGACTCAGCAGAAGGAGTTTTTCTCCAAGTACGTCATGCTTTACGCTTGGTTCTCCTGGTTTCTAAGATTTTCTCAGAAAATCATTTCTTTAGGACTGTAGATTTGTGGGCCATTGGCAGGTTTAAGGGGGGTCAGAATATAGAAAGCTTGTTAAGTGGCCTTTCTAAATAAATGTGTGAAATTATCAAGAGAGATATGATCTTGTATTGATGGCAAAAGCGGTGTTACCTTCTCTTTAAAGGCTTGGCTGGTCACGTGTGTAAGGTTCTGCCAGGACATGTGTGGCTTGTTCCTGATTGGCAGTGATACCTGTGGTGGTTATATGGAACAGACAAAATGTATCATACAATGATTGGACCAGGCACATTCCAAGATTGAGGAGATAATTATTTCTTGTTTTTTTACCACTATCCAACTAGGATGTTAGCACCGCTATGTGTTGGTGCTTGAACTAATTGTTTGAATCCAATGGATTCCAGTGATAATTTCAAATCGTTGGCCTCGCCATCCAAAGGGTTGTTTTCCCAAAGATTAAAATCTCCAACAACAAACGCAGCCAAATCTTTAGAAGTGTTACTTATATGAGCCATTAGCTGTTCCTCAAACAATGGTGTAGGTCTAGGTGGGCAATACAATAATAACAGGCTGATAGAGGATGTTGGGTTTACAATAAGTTTTACTAGGATCGCTTCACAGCTTTCTATGTCTGGGTTATTAGAAATGTGGAGTTTCAGGGTTTGTTTAAGATAATAGCCACCCCACCCCCTCTACTCACCTCCCAATCTACATAAAGGACTAGGTACCCATCAGGAGTATCCAATAACATGGCATGGTGCGTGGATTTAGTCATCCAGGTTTCTGTGATGAGTAACATATCCACATTGTTCTCCAGGATTAGGTCTGAGATTTCAACCGCATGTTTTACAAGAGAACGAGTGTTTAATAGGCAACATTTAAGCCTCCTAGCATTGGCCTGCGTAACGTTTGTTTGCTCAAAACTTTGTTCCAGTGGTTCTCTACTCCCATTGGTCTTAAAAGCTAACTCACGGGAATGGAAGATGCCAGAATTTAGGGACATAGTAGGGGCCGTATGGGTAGGGAGGAGTGTGATATGGGTGGACAAATGTGTTTGTTCATTTGTGACATTCTCTCCGGTTCTTTTGGAACCGATTTCTGCTGCATTGACCTTTGGCTGAGTCATCCGGTGATGTTTTGAGTCTGATTCATGGGACAAAACCATCACAGAACGGGCAGGAGTGAACAGTGGCATGGAAGTAAGGAGACCATTTTCCGTTTTTTGTTTCTGAGTCAAGGCAAAAGCAACAGAATTTGCTCTTAGACTGCTGCTTCTTACCTTGGGTTCTTCCCGGGCAAGGTGAATTGCCTCCAGGACCTCCTGTACTCCCATTTTTAAAAGGTTCAAGGCATTAGCAGCCCTCATCTTCCCGGACATTATACGGACCATTATAGACTGTCCGACATACCGGAGATGACGCGCCTGTCGGGTAGATTTAACGATCCAAGGACTACAAGAAACTTGGATCTTGTAGTTCTTGGGCTAAGCAAGTGACTGCCTTCAAAATCAATGAGTTAAGCTAAACAGCTATACCGTTGTATGGCAGCATGGTCAGGGGCTATGTCAAAGTGCACAATTCTAATACAAATGGAAAGTTACTTTTAAAAGCAGCTAAAATCGCACGTCACAAAATACACAATTTATATTAAAAAACACAGCATTTAAAATACAATTGTTACTACTAGCAGCCAGCTATATATAACTGCAGCATTTCCAGCTGCAAGTCAAAGCCTAACTAACTGGAACAAATGAGCTGAAGGACTTTAAGTACCTTATGCCTCACTACAGACCGTCCCCGATGCCGGTCGGGTAGATTTAACAATCCAAGGAGCATGCAAAGCCATGAACTTTTCAACCAACATTAATGGATGATGTGCATATACATGGACTGCATTGCCAACAAGAACACCCATGCCGGAGGCATTGCTATGGGGATTGATTGTTTCCCACACATGTCACTCATGGACCTTGTATGACCTTCATCACCATGTCCAAATACTGTGTCTCAGGATATGTCCAATGCACTCGACATTTTCACACTCACAGCCTCCCCACCAGCATGGTTCGAGCAGGATCAACAGGGCAGGGACATACATGCAGTTCTCAAACTGCCTTCTTCACTGCCTTGCCTATCATCCTCTCGCATACATTTCTGCCCGTCTGTTTTAAAGGCATGATGTACTGCCCGTGACACATAGAGCCTATTCATTGTGACCCCTATTCCCTCTCCCCCCCACACTCTTACCGGGCCACATTCCATGGTACCACTCCCCTCACCCTCTTGTGGATCAATGGACCTTCTTGTCATCTTCAAAACCTCTCTCTTCTCTCGTCACTTCACAGACATTGTCTAGAGGGCTCGCTTTCAGGTGAACCTCCTCAGTAGCATTTACCCTTTCCTCAACATCCCCCAGGACCTCCATGTCTCTACTTCTCTATTTCAATCCTGATTTGTGTGTCATGTGTTGACCGTGGTGGTGTCTGTGTATATGGGTGGGTGACTGTTGCCATGTGATGTCCTTACAATGTCACATGTGCAGTACTTTTCGCTGGTATGTGTGGTGACATGACAGTCGTTTCAATACACTTTGATAAACATATGCATTTGTGTTTTGTGGCAATGATTAAATATGTCTTTCTCTGTTCAAATGCAGGTGAGCATGAATTGACAACAATTGGGGGTGTTGTCCCAAGACAAATACACACACATGAAAGCATGATTGGACATTTGTGTGATGCTATGTTCTCCACCGACAGCAGGCACACACCAATGACCAAGAGCGGTTGTTTGCTATGTTGGACATGTACCGTGCACGGTATACCAGCAGTGTCTTTGCCATCTGTTTCTCATTGCTTTCTCATGTCTGCTTGTGTGTTTCAGGCCAGTTTCCCCTGTGCCCTGCCTTCCAGTATAACAGCTGCCTCTCTGAAGTGTTGCCTTCTGCAGATCCTGTTTTCTGTGCAATTGGTGATATTTTTCAGTCACAACTTCTTGGACATTGCATCATCGGCTCCCCTGCCTGTCTTTACTGTACTGTCCCAGTACCACATTATTGAGGGGATGCCATATCGTGGCATTGGGAGAACCTCCAAGGTGATCCTAGGGCTCCATCCTCTCAGTGGTGTCTTTATGGGGGTCCTTTCTGTGGTATACTGACTTTGGCCAGATGCGAGTGTTCAGAATGTCCCATCAGCATGATAATGGGTAAGTGTTACATTGTCCTTCACTGCATGACACCCTATATACTCTGCTACTCTATCACATATCCTATTTCTCTTTCTAAATCTGGTAGGAAAAAGTTCAAGAACGTCCTCCTGTTGTCCATCCAGACCTGCCCATCGCTGACACCTATGTCAATGCTTCTTCCAGCAGATTGTCACTGACATCCTCTTTTTGGCTCCCTCACTGTACCTTTGGATTCCCTATATGTTCTCAGTCCTCTCCCCATTCACCTCTTTGCCCATTATTGGTATAACCCAATGGGAAGTACTCTTGGCTTACTTCTCATCCTCCAGGGGCATCATTAATGCCTACCAGAATGGCACTGTCAAGGCCCATGGCTCTCAGCCCAAACCCCTTGATCTTGATAGGTGTTTTCCATCTCTCATCAACTCCCTCCCTTTTCCTGCCATTCCTCTTTCTGCCACCCCTCTGGCCCCACTACCACCACCAACGGACATACCACATTCCTGCACCCATCCTCGGAAGACCATCAAATGTGTCAACCAGCTTTACTTAGCTATCCTCAAATCTCGCTCTGCCTTTAAACACTCCTCTGACATCTGTTACTTCCTTGAATACTTCGACATTGACGTCGTCACTCTCACCAAGACGTGATTCAATTCCAGATCTGTCACTGTTTTGGGCACAATCCTGGAGGCCTACAAGATCCTCTCTAAGCCCAGGCCTAACCAGTCTCGGGTGGAGTGGCCTTGATCTTCCCTGAATGGGTCTTTGCTACTATCATACGCATGCAGACCTTTTCTTCCTTCAAATGACTTGTCTGCAGGTTTGGTGTTTGTCCAATCCTCTTGCTGACTCTTACCTCCATCTATAGGTCCCCTGGACCAGTCTCCTCTTCCTTTTGGAGTGGTCTGACCTCACCTCTTCACTTCTGGCCTCCACCTCCAAGCTTCTTATACTCAGAGACTTCAATATTCACCTTGACTCTCCTGATAAAGCCTCTGGACTCTTCTGCTGCATTTGTGGCTCTCTTTCCCTCACCATTATTCCCTTCATCCAAAGCACTTAGCCGGAAACTCCTTTAATGCTTTCACCTCAGCAGACATCTCCATCTCCAACCTACTCACTACACCTCTCTTCTGGTCTGACCATGCTCTCCTGTCCTCTTAACTGGATCTCTTGGACCCCCCGGCTAAGCCTCTGCCTCATGGCCAGTCTCTTTCTCTGACATTCGACAGAAGAATCAAGTGTCAGTTGCTGCCTTTGCTGCCACTTTGATTTCCCCTTCCACTCTGGCCACTGACTCTGACACTGACACAGCCCTTGCTAACCTTCATCTATCCATCTCCAACACCCTTGAAATCCTGCATGAAACCTGCCTTCAAGCACAGCACCTGGTGTGACTCCAGAAACTCCAGTGTAGAGCTGCTGAGTGGCAGACTTCGAGCACATCCTCTGGCAGACTGGCCTGTCGCCTGCTGCTCCAAAGGCATTACAGATTCTCCACTTGACAAAGAAGGCCAATATCCATGCCTGCATACCTGGGGTCACCAACAAAATGGCTGAACTGGTCAAAGCCTGCAAGGGACTTGTCAATCCCACCACAGTCTCCACTTCTCCTCTGCCATCCCTGACCTTGTGCACTGCACTGGCCTCTTCATTCAGAACCAAAACTCAGGACATCCTCTCTTCACTCTCCTCTTCACCCCTACCTTCTACCTCACCCAATAACGGGCCTCCACTGGTCCTCCTCTCCTATCCCGCCTTCTCTCCTCCTTCTTGTCCATAGCCCCAATAATGTCTCTAGACAAGTCCTATCTATAGGTCTCCTCAAAATATGTGCTCCCCTGCTCCTCCACAGTGCTCATGGACAACATTGCCTCTCTTGCTCCAGCCTTGGCTGATTTTTACAATCACTCCTTTGCCACTGGCTCCTTCCCGCTGCCCCTCAAGCACTCCCTTGTGCACCCTCTCCTCAAAAAACCTTCTGCTGACCCCACCTGCCCAGCTGACTACCGCCCTATCTGCATTACCACTTTGTAAAAGCTGGTCATCTCCCAGCTGATCCACCACACTGAATCTGTTGGTTGTCTCCATGACCACCAGTCTAGCTTCAGAGCAGCCAGACAGAGCCAGAGACATGGAAACTACACTCCTGAACACCCATCAAATCTCGATTCCAACTCTCCAGCCATTTTCATCCTTCTTGATCTTTCTTCTGCCTTCTGCCTTTGACACAGTCAATCAAGCCACCCTTATAAATTGACTCTGTGAAACCATTGGAATAATGGACCTGGCACTGGACTGGTTGACCTCCTTCCTCTCTGACCGACCATCCCAGGTTTAACTGGGCCCTTTTCTCTCCCCCATCACACATTACACCTGCAGCGTCAATCAGGGCCAAATCCTCTATGTGGCTTTAGCATCTACCTTTCCCCTCTGGCCCATTAGATCTCCACCTTCTTGCTTCACTTCTAGTGTTTTGTGGATGACACATAGCTCTCCTTCAAGCTTCCCTCTACTGCCTCCACTTCTTCCTCTCTCATTCTGACTGTATGACTGCTATACCGGCATGTTGCGCTTATGTCTTAATGCTAGTAAAACTGACAGCCTTCACATTGGGCCCCGGAAATGGTTGTTGTAATATAAATGTACGCATTGACCATTTATTCGAATTTTGCCTAAACCAAAATCATGTATTTTCCATAATTTCGAATTGTTAGTCTCACCGTTTTTTTTACTGCGTTTATTCGCACCCAAGCGCATGCTAGCATTGTGCTTTTGGTTTTTTTAATTGCATCAGTAGTCATTGAAACATTTAGTGCTGAGTGGATTGCTCATTTGGGTGCGTGTCATGCATGGTTTTCATTCCCTTTTCTTTCCTATGCTTGCATGAACATTTATTCATGACTATAACGTGGTGAAACTCGCTCAGTATATTATTCATATTATTCATTAATATTGTATCCCATTTATGCTTACTGTTTTTATTTTATTCTCATGTGAATAAATGTTATATCTCCACTTAGCGCTGTTTTATCCCCAAACTTTTCATTATTTCATTTATAAAATTCGTTTTGCGCTTCACTGTTGTTTTGTTTCTTTTGTCTTTCTACTTTCTATTGATGCAATCTCGCATGTGATCTGATGCAAGCTTTCCAAAAGTGAAAGCAACCAAACTACGGCACCAAACATATAAGTAATAGTTTGTTTATCACCCTTCACATTTATTTTTTACTCAAAAAACATTTACAAATGCAATTAATCTAAGTACGTATTTCGTTATATCCTTGTCAGATCCGAAAATGAAGCATTTGAGATGTTCATGCATTCGATCATTTGCATTTCACATTTTTTCGCTGCATTATTTTTTAACTCTGACAATACACATAGATCCTGGACCCCAGTTCCCTCCTTCCCTCCTACTCTCTGGCTACCCTCCATGGGTCTCTTACCTCGTACTCTTGTGAGGCAAAATACCTTGTTGGCATCTCTGACTCTTTTCCTCAATTCTCGGTCCTTGCAAAGAAGGCCCACTTTCAGCTGCTCCTCCTCATAGGCATTCACCCTTTCCTCACTTTCCCCCAGAAACTCAAAGTCTCCAGAGCTCTGGTCCTCTGTAGGCTAGACTACTGCAACAACCTCTTCCTCAATCTGCCTAAATCCTCCCTTCGTCCCTTTAAAAAATCTAGAATAGGACGGCAAGACTTAACCTTGGCCTCAAGCCCAGAGACTGCATCTCTCCAGCCCTACAATCTGGCTCTGGAATGGTCTCCCTGCCCCTCTCAGACTTGAGCCAAATCTCCTTAAGTTCCAGAATCTTCTCCAACCCTCCTTTTCTTCCTTCCTTCTCCCCCTCCCCTGCTAATGTCTCCCTCTGCCACATTTTGACAGGCGGCCTGGTTCCTTCTGATGCAGACCGGGCACCAGGGTCTCCTCGCCCAGTCGATCCCAACACCTCTGTCTCCCCTAACCCCCCACACCATTCCCGCACTTGCTCTACCAGGCTCCCCTCCCCATGTACAACACTGGCCGGACTAGCATCCTACTGAGCCTGGTCCAGCCCTCTCGTCACACTTAGCATGTTGACCCTACTCCCCTACACTTCTAGTTACTGCATTTGCATGATCTGAATGACACAATGCCTAGTAGGAATGTGTTTGTTATTCTTCAACCCTGTACCCCACCCCTGACCCCACGCCCCTTGGCACCTTGAAACACTGTTTTGCTGTGCAGGCGCATTGTAAATAGCCAATAAAGAAAGAAAGAAAGATATTGATTCAAGAAAGAGGGCTTGTACGATCTTTGTACAACTGTTGCTAGTGTGAAGTTCTATATAGAGCCTTATTCAATTTTACGTTAAAGCATGTTTGCAATGCAAATACTGTTAGGCGCTTCATCCAAAAATGGCCCAAATTATTTCAGAAATGAAAACGTAGTTGTGATGTACTGCATACTTTCAGGATGCTGCGAGTAATTGGGTACATTAGGAGGGTTCTTTGGCATGGGATACAGTAACGTGAAGGATTGAACTGCTGCCACCGACAGAGAGTAAACAATAATGTGTGTGGCATTTGATTTGAGATTTCTATTTCTTTTGATTTAATAGCACCCTCTCCGAGGCTCATTGTCCCAGGCAGTTAAGATTGCAACTCACAAGATGGCTGTTGTGGTTGATGAAAAATGTTCTGTCGCTTTACAAAACAGCTGTACAATGTCAAAGGAGTCATTTCTTTGAGGACGGCATTAATGTACGTCTTTGCCTCTGCCACTTAAATATATTTGAAGTTAAGGCAACGTTTCAATATGTTTTCAAGATTTTTAACCCCTTAAAAAGTCTATTCTTGCCACAATACCAGCATGCAACATAGCCAGAACCCGACCTCTTCAAAGTTAGCAACACATTTAATAATGTGCTAGTCTTGTCGCTCCAAACAGCCCCCAAGCCCTGTATTTAGGTCCGCCCGAGAGAGCTTTAACTCTCTCAGCGATCTGGCAACAGTAGGATAGAAGGGCCATCTGCTAATGTGTCATGCACATAGTGAAAGCTTTGGAAATGTGTCAACTGATTTGTAGGTGTTAGGCAGAATCATGTGCAGTTCCCTTGGGGACCACTGCAAGACGATTAAGACTACAGGAGTAAGCAGTAAACCCAATTGGTAGCAGTCTGTACCACCCAGATTTACCTGGTAGCTGTGGCTGAGCAGTCAGACCACTCTCAAGAAGAGTAGGCAGTATAAAGAGTATACACAATAGGGCTAAAAACACAGTAGAGCAAACAAACACTGACCAGAGCTTTGTATCAAAAGTATATAATTATTTATTTAAAACACACTTT
This sequence comes from Ambystoma mexicanum, assembly GCF_040938575.1. NCBI lineage: Eukaryota > Metazoa > Chordata > Amphibia > Caudata > Ambystomatidae > Ambystoma > Ambystoma mexicanum. The sequence goes on along the minus strand of NC_090937.1, from coordinate 1,508,992,374 downwards.
AGGCAATACACTAGCACTCTAAATAAAAAGCAAGTTAACACACAGTCAGGTAAAGTATACACACCTCCCTTTATAACTATTAGACAAGTCAGAGTTAAAACACCACTATTTGTTAAAACAGATGTGAGCGCGTAACCAAGATGTCACTCCAATAGTTAAGTTAAAGGGAGAGAAAAAGCCAGGGCATAAAAATAAAACAGTTCCCAACACTTTTAGAAGTTCAAAGCAAGGGAGTAAAGGCAGTATACACTGTAGGGCCAAAGTTCGTAGGCCAGGCCCACTTTAAATGGAGCAAAGCAAAATGTGCCCTGGATTACACAGATTTGCACTAAATGTCTTTGCAGAATATTCAAAAGAGGTCGGGTGATTCAAGAAGTAAAGTTAGAAGGTCTGGGGCCAACCCAGTTGGAAAGACAAGGATTTAAGGGTCACCTTTAGCAATCCGTGGAAAGGGAGGACAGGCAGAACACAGTACCTTAAAGAGAGAAGAAGCTCAGCCGGTAGCAGTTGTTCCTGGCAGTGGTTGCAGTTCATTGTTTCAATCAGGGGAAGAGAGGATCTCGTCGAGGAGGAAACTTGGAGTCGTTGCACTGCCCAAGGATGAAACCACCCGCAGAGTTTGTTAGTTAAAAGGTGCGTTCCTTTTATTCGCGGTCAAAGTGGTGAAGTTTGGCTATCCAGCCGCCAGGGTGCTTGGCACGGGATATTCGGCCAAGAGACGTCTTTGGAAGGTGAAAGGGGCAAACTGGTTGATCCCACCAGCTCAAAGGAAGAAGACTTGTCCAGCAGAATATCTTCTCTTGTCGTTGGGAAAGTGGTGAGTTTGTTGCAGAAGGGCTCCACCGGTGGTATCGTCATTGCAGATGGCTCAGCTTCTTCCTTCTTCGGATTCTTAGGTCCTGTGGCGACTTCTGAAGTTCCAGTCCCAAAGGCCCTGCTTTTATGCAGAAAAACCCCCATTCAACAGCCTAGCTGTCACTCACACATGCTAAGTGGTGAGCCGGGCGGCTCACCACTGGGCCAATCAGAATAGAGTGTGACTTGGGTTGCTAAGGCAACGCAGTCCAGGGTGCCAATTCCCCTCCCCACACATCCTGTGGAACCCAAACAGAGTGGCACCATTTGGATGGCTTCTGTGGAGAAGCCCGGCAAAAAGTGGAACAAAGGACTCGACCTTGGTTGGATTTACAGAGACGGACACGAACGCTATTTTAGAAAAGAGTTCTGGCAAAAAGACCCAACCGTTGATTTAATATTAAATAAATAAACCGGCGGTATCTTTAACATTGCACCAAAAAGTGGTGCGTTTAAAATCAATGGGAAAATCCCATAGGAAATATTCTGGTGGAATATTTTGCATGGTAACCACTGCCACCAGCCAGAAACTCGACAAGGGGGGACTGGAGAGTGTCCCCTTGAAAACAGACACAGGGGCAATCGAATTAACCTCTTCCAGTACTTCCACAATATGATGGTTTGTACTGGTTCTGTTCACAATTTTGGATTAATAAAGTCAATGGTGACTTTACATGCCCTGGGAGAGAGTAGTCAGTCCCAGGGTATGGAGTCTATGTTTGGGGGTCACTATGACACCCCTGTGTTACTGCACTGAGGGTGCTCTGTAACACACATGAAAAACAGATGATACCCTATGGAGTAAGAGACCCCATAGCCCATAAGCACACACAAAGTCAAAGGCATACCTCAAACCATGCCTAAGTGTGGGAGGAAAATAGTCTCACTCTTAGCAGGAGAAAAAAACAAACCCCAAAAATCCAGCAAAGCTGATGGGGGACTCACTAGGTTTGGGAAATTAGCCTTATGAGAGAATTCTCCCTAACAGTAGGCATTAGTTCTACTGTGTAAATTGGGGTGAACGTTGTTCACAGTTAATTTTAGGAGCTTCTTGCAATTCTATCCTGCCTAACATTGATGTTTTTCTACTTTTATAATGTATTTCAGCAAGGTTTTATACTCAAGGTTCTCCACCCCTAACAATCAGTCGTTCTGTGATACAACTCATTGTATATAACACATATATCATTGCTATCGATTTGGAATGGTAGGGCCCTCTAACAATGCTATTGTGTTGTGTGTGACAGCCCTGCGACCTTTTTTCCTTTTGTTGTTTGTTTACTTCGAAGTGAATGATATATGATAGTTTATTTACATAGCACATATACACAAACAGGGTAATTCATAGAATTTCGCAGAAAAGTGTCGCAAGCGGCTGGCGCAGAGTGTCCGCGTGCGATTGACTGCGCCAGGCACGTGCGCTAAAACCGATTTCCGCGCACAGCGTATTCATGGATTTTAGGCTCCCAAACCAGCCGTGGTGCAGAGTATCGCAGCGACCCTGCAGCAGCGCCAGTAACGCCCCCAAGAACGCCCTCGCGCAAGGAAAAGCCATCAAAATCGCTAAATCATCGCAAAGGGCTGCGCTAACCATGGACCAGTTTACAGGGCTGCCAAACAAGGAACGCAAAGCGGGTAACGTGCATATCAGGGGTACGCGTGAAGTTATACACGCGATTAGCCAGGGTACGTGTATTACAGGGGTACGCGGGAAGTTTAACACGCGATTGGCCAGGGTACGTGTATTACAGGGGTATGCGGGAAGTTTAACATGCGATTAGCCAGGGTACGTGTATTACAGGGGTACGCGGGAAGTTTAACACGCGATTAGCCAGGGTACGTGTATTACAGGGGTACGCGGGAAGTTTAACACGCGATTGGCCAGGGTACGTGTATTACAGGGGTATGCGGGAAGTCTTACATGCGATTAGCCAGGGTACGTGTATTACAGGGGTACGCGGGAAGTTGAACACGAGATTGCCCAGGGTACGTGTATTACAGGGGTAGGCGGGAAGTTTCACACGCGATTAGCCAGGGCACGTGTATCACAGGGTTACGCGGGAATTATCACATGCGATTTGGCTGTGTACGTGTATTACAGGGGTACACGGGAAGTTTTACACGCGATTCGGCTGGGTACGTGTATTACAGGGATGCGATTTGGCCAGGTACGTGTATTACAGGGGTGCGCAGGAATTATCACACGCGATTTGGCTGGGTACGTGTATTACAGGGGTGCGTGGGAATCATCACACGCGATTTGGCTGGGTACGTGTATTACAGGGGTGCGTGGGAAGTCACACGCGATTAGGCTGGGTGGGTCCTCACAGGTGTTCCCTGTACACCCTCCACGGCCCCTGCAGGCAGCCTACAAAACAGGGGACTACCCTGCACACCTGCTCATGTCCCCCTGCACCCCCACCCCCCAGCAGTGCAGGGGCAGCCTCCACCAGGCCCCCACCCATGTCTCCCACCACCCCCACCCCCCCGCCACCAGGGGCACCCTCCACCAGGCCCCCACCCATGTCTCCCACCACCCCCACCCCCCCCGCCACCAGGGGCAGCCTCCACCAGGCCCCCACTCATGTCTCCCACCACCCCCAGCCCCCACCATCCAGGGGCACCCTCCACCAGGCCCCCACTCATGTCTCCCACCACCCCCACCCTCCCGCCACCAGGGGCAGCCTCCACCAGGCCCCCAACCATGCCTCCCACCACCCCCACCCCCCCGCCACCAGGGGCAGCCTCCACCAGGCCCCCACCCATGTCTCCCACCACCCCCAGCCCCCACCATCCAGGGGCACCCTCCACCAGGCCCCCACTCATGTCTCCCACCACCCCCACCCTCCCGCCACCAGGGGCAGCCTCCACCAGGCCCCCACCCATGCCTCCCACCACCCCCACCCCCCCGCCACCAGGGGCAGCCTCCACCAGGCCCCCACCCATGTCTCCCACCACCCCCACCCCCCCGCCACCAGGGGCAGCCTCCACCAGGCCCCCACCCATGCCTCCCACCACCCCCAACCCCCAGCAGTGCAGGGGCAGCCTCCACCAGGCCCCCACCCATGCCTCCCACCACCCCCACCCCCCAGCAGTGCAGGGGCAGCCTCCACCAGGCCCCCACCCATGTGTCCCACCACCCCCACCCTCCCGCCACCAGGGGCAGCCTCCACCAGGCCCCCACCCATGTCTCCCACCACCCCCACCCCCCCCGCCACCAGGGGCAGCCTCCACCAGGCCCCCACCAGTGGTCGAAGTGAGCGGGAGCGGTCGGGAGCGGTGCTCCTCTACTTTTTTTAAATGACCTTTTACAGCTCCTATACTTTTATTTTAAAAAGAAACCGTTCCGGGTTGGTTTCGTTTTAAAATAAAAGTGTAGGAAGAAGTTGAAACTTGCACTTTCAGTGCACTACACTGAACGTTCCTTTAAACAGAAGGTGTAAGTGTCTCGGTGTGTGTATTGTGTGTGGGAGGGGGCGTGCGATGGGGTTTGTGGGGCGCGAGAGCAGTCCAGCAGGGAACATAGCTCCACTACTTCTTTTGGTACACTTCGACCACTGGCCCCCACCCATGCCTCCCACCACCCCCAACACCCAGCAGTGCAGGGGCAGCCTCCACCAGGCCCCCACCCATGTCTCCCACCACCCCCACCCTCCCGCCACCAGGGGCAGCCTCCACCAGGCCCCCACCCATGCCTCCCACCACCCCCAACCCCCAGCAGTGCAGGGGCAGCCTCCACCAGGCCCCCACCCATGTCTCCCACCACCCCCACCCTCCCGCCACCAGGGGCAACCTCCACCGGGCCCCACCCATGTCTCCCACCACCCCCACCCCCCCGCCACCAGGGGCAGCCTCCACCAGGCCCCCACCCATGCCTCCCACCACCCCCAACCCCCAGCAGTGCAGGGGCAGCCTCCACCAGGCCCCCACCCATGTCTCCCACCACCCCCACCCTCCCGCCACCAGGGGCAGCCTCCACCAGGCCCCCACCCATGTCTCCCACCACCCCCACCCTCCCGCCACCAGGGGCAGCCTCCACCAGGCCCCCACCCATGTCTCCCACCACCCCCACCCCCCGTCACCAGGGGCACCCTCCACCAGGCCCCCACCCATGTCTCCCAACACCCCCACCCACCAGCACTGTGGGGCACGTGGCCAGCAGGCAGTCAGGCAGCAGCAGGTGGGAGCGTGCTCAGGGCTCTGGGGGCAGTAATTTGGCCTCCTGGCCAGGAGCGTGGTCTCTCGTGTGTGAACGCGTGGACAGCCTGATAGGGAGTGAAATCCCACACGTCAGCAAAGGCCCTTAGCGCGTAAAACCGTCAACAGCATATGCGCGCCTATAGTCACCTGCACGTGCAGGAAATTGTTGCGTGACACGTCCCAGTGTCAAAGCGTGTGATTGGTGAAAATGGATCTACACGCAGAAGTGACAAAGCGTGTGATTGGTGAAAATGGATCTACACGCAGAAGTGACAAAGCGTGTGATTGGTGAAAATGGATCTACACGCAGGAGTGACAAAGCGTGTGATTGGTGAACGTACACGCCGCGTAAGTGACGCTGTACGTGTGGGCCAGTATATAAGGTACATGTAGAACACCATTTCCTTGTACGTGCTTTTCGTGGAGAGCGAGTGGGTGAATTCCGTACTTCTTGTCGTTTCACACGCGATTTACTTCACGGCGTTTCCAGTTCGTATTCCCTGTTACCTCTGACAGCTTTTTCTCTTTTTTCTCTTTTACTGGTTTACCTGGGCCTGTTCCCTCAAACAGTGTCCCCTTCTACTGTTGTCCTGTCTTCTCAGACAGCGTACACATCTTCTTTTGGCGGGGGTTAAGCCAGCCAAACGCGCTCATTTTTCACGCTCTTTTACCTGGCAGACGGTGAGTCACGCACGTATCCAACTTCTGTGCTTGCCCCGTGTGTAGCCTACCCCTTCAGAGGTCATTCTAGGCTGCGTGTGACACGCATACGTTCATTCTTGTGTTACTGGGTGCCACAGCGTAGTGCAGGTTTTTCTTTCTGCACACGTGGTCTAGGAGGGGTTGCGTGCACGTCATCTCCCTTTTTTGGGCCTCCTGTGCGTTGCGTGACCCGTCATCTTTCCCCAGGGGTTACAATCAGCCGTGCTAGAGCACTAGGGTACAATTACCATCTGGTACCCAACCCCTTTGACCCCCAATTGCCCAGGACAATTGTCTACAGCCACTCCCATACGCACATTAATATCAGTGCCATGGCTGGTAGGCGAGGATTCCGTAAGGGTGGCAAAGGTGGAAGAGCCACAAGTGGTGGCCGTGGTGGATCCGGTAGGGGACGTGGTCGTAACTTGCAGGGTGAGCCTGTCCCCCCATGTGTGGAGGACCAGTCAAGGGCACCCATCATCCCCCCTCCCTCCCTCCCCCCCTCCCCCTCTCCCGTTGAGGTTGAAGTGGCTGACACCATCCATGCTCAGCCCTTGTTGGACCAGCCCATTGTGGCACCAGACCTGGCTGACTCCATGGCTGACTTCCAGGTCAGCAGGGCTACGACACGTGCGCTGGTGCACGTTGATGCCATCATGCCACGTGGATCTGGGGCAGCAAGGTCATCTGCTGCACCAAGGAGGCAGGGCGGAGAGGCTGCAGGGGCAGCTGCGGCTCCATCCACCCCAGCCCTCACACACCCAGCCAGGACAGTGTCGGTCCTAGTCCATGCTGCTGACATTCCCCCTGACACGATCACACTAGAGCCAATGCCTGCACCAACTCCCATGCTGAGTGTGCAATCCCACACTCCTGATACAGAGTCCACCAGGGCTCCTGCCCCTAGTGTCCAGAGCGGCGCAGGACACTCAGGATCACCACCACCTTCCAAGCGGAAGAGGAAGAGTGCTCGTCCGGCACAGGCTGATGCCCCAGACACGGCTACACAGTCCGGCCCGTCCAGGAAGCCCAGCTTCACGGATGACGAACTGAATGCACTTGTCGAGTATGTGTCCGGACATGACAACGAGATGGTCATTGTTGCAGGATCCAAGACCACACCTGCACAACGCCAGGCACACTGGCAGACCGTTGCGGACATCGTAAGTGCCCTTGGAATCGTGAGGCGCACAGCCAATGATTGCTATAAGCGCTGGAATGACCTAAAGCGCAGGGCAAAGAGTAAGCTGGCCTCAAGTCATGCCGCAACTCTAGTGACTGGAGGTGGGTCTCCAGTAGTAGACATGGAACTCACTCCACATGAGTCAGTCGCTGGGACCTACGTCACGGAGGAACAGATCCAAGGCGTGGGAGATCTGGCTGATTACGAGGCATTGTCCGGTGAGTGCACATGCATGTGTGTGTCATCCATGTGCATGGTGTGTGTGTGAGGGCTTCTGTTCGGGTGCCAGGTGAGAGTGTGTGCGCCTGAGTCGTATGGGTCAGCCATGTGCTTCATGCAATCCTTCCTGCGCAGCTGCATTTGGCCATAGCAGTATCCCTTCTGCCAACAGTAGACATCTAGCACAACTGCACGCCAGTTGCCCTTGAAGTGTCACCTTGACCCAACATATTTGCTTCTTTTTCACTGTTCATTCAGTCAGTTTGTTTGCATTCCACCACTTTCACTAGGCATGTCGCTGTCCACTAGTCACATGTCTGACATGGCTATGGTAAAGTGGAGTGACTTTGTTACCTGGATATCATTTGTACACACATGTCCCTGTGCAATTTGACCATTTCAGACTGGCAGCTCCAGGTGAAAAATCTGACCTGTTAGAATTAGAAAAGCTATTACATGCGGGAACTGGACAGAATGAATAGGTGCTGCCCTCCTCTCCATCTTCACTCAATAGCAATGGTACATGCCATCTGTGTGATGGCATGTGTGTTTCACCTGCCAATCACAGGCCAATGTGTGATGCCACTGCCAGGCAGCATGCAGAAAATGTGTTCATCTTCCATCTTGGTGTCATCAGTGTGTGCCATTTGCCTGCACTTCATACGCAGTGAGGGTGCATGCATGGGAGGGTTTTAGTCATGTGGGACATGTGTCAATCAAGTACTGGTTCTCTTGCTTCTCAGCCCTCAATGTGTGCCATGGTGCTAATGCCTGTTTCCATTTCTTTGTTTACATGTCTTTGCAGGGGAAGACGCACCTGATACTGCTGGGGTTGTGGAGATGGCGCAGACCCAGGAGGTGTCCCAGGGCCGACCAACCACCAGTGAGGGACGTGGTGTGGTGGTGGGGGAGAACCCACAAGTGCTGCAGGTCGTGCTCTCAAGGGGTGTCTCTGGCTGCACCTCCCCCGAGCTGTACTCAGGTGTTGATTCGGATGAGACCTACGTGCCGTCGCAGGTGAGTGTTCCAGGGAGGGATTCTGTTCTGTCTCACCCACCTGCACCAGGGTCAGTACCCTCCATGGGGATGTCAGTGTTGGCAGCTACGCCTTTGGTGGTTACGGATGCAGGGTCACACTCTGCGACATCTGATCCTGTTCCTGGGCCAGCAGATCAGAGGGGGAATGCAGTCCTGCAGCCTCAGGCAGTGCCGGCACAGCAAGGCGCAGTTCGCCTTGCCCCAGACAGGTGTGGTGCCCGCCGACGTGGTGGCCGTACGCCACCCGGCAATACCGCATGGGAGCAATCCATTTACGGTATGGCTACCCAACAGGCTGCATCATCCGAGATGATGGCTCAGGCCATGGATAGGGTGGCCACTTCCATTGTCCCCCAGAAAGGCTGATGGAGCGACTAGAGCAGGCAACCGACTCCATCTGCCAGTCACACAGGGAGGACATGTTGGGGTCCAACAGGGACAGGCGGGCGGCACTGGCGACTCTGCAGGAGGCCATCTCCATTGAGTCCCAGGGCCACAGGGAAGCCCTGAGGCAGGAGCTCCTACACCTCAGGACGACTCTTGTTGAGCTTGAGGCTTCAACACACCAAAGGACAGAACAGCAGCTGGAGCGTCTCACCCGTACGCTCTCAGCTGAGATGCAGGCAACGAGGGCGGAGGTCCGGGCATCCCGTGAGTTGTTGCATGGGGACCTCCGCACACTCATCCTCCAGAACCAGACCTACCACACCCGCATGCTTGCAGCCATGGAGGAGCAGACTAGGGCCTTGCGTGGGCTGCCTCCCATAGTGCAACCACCTCCGGATGCAGCTGCACAGGGTGATAATAGCGACAGCAGTGATACTCCCACAATAGGGTAGCCGTGTGGGCCATGAGCCCATGGAGGTGTTTTATCTTCCCAGGATCCACGCAGGTGGGTTCTGGTGTGCATCCTGTCCTCGGACCTCCTGGGTGGCCTCCCCAACCCCCCCGGGCCCATCAATGGCCATTTTTGATTGTTTCTTATTTTTATTTTTATTTTGATTTCTTTTATTCCCAATTTTTTTGGGACGATCTGTTGGCTTCGATCTGTTGGCTTCGATCTGTTGGCTTCGATCTGTTGGCTTCCGTGGTTCCTGTGGGCATACGCTGCATTGTGGCTGGGCACATGCAGGCTTGTAATGTATTTGGTTCAGATGCTTGGGTTTGAGTCACACACACCCCTCCTGCTTCCCGTTTCCATGGGCTTGCAAAGGGTGTGCCCAAGTGACAGTGAATTACACAGTGACGTTGGACTCCCATGAGCTGTGTGGCCAGTCTGTAGTCAATACTGTGTATACATTCATAGTGCATATTGCTGTTGTGTTGTACACTGCATGTTGCATTGATGTGTAACTCTTCTTCTGTGTCTACCTCCCAATTTGCAGGTCCCTTCCTCAAGTCCACACAAGGACCTCTATTCTGGAGATGGGGACCATGTTGGCAGCAGTGCACCTACAACTCTACATGGCGACAACACTGCACAGTTGGTAGTGGTGGGAGTGCAGGCATTTCCAGGTGGTGAGACTACTAATATGTAACATTTGTGATGTCATGTTAATGGTACTACGTGCTCAAGTATGTTGTTGGTCCGGCATTGCTGTGAGCATTTCAGGTGTTGCAGGTTTCTAATAGTGCCACTGTACATAGTGAGAGTGATGTCATGTTGTGCGGATTACTTTGTTTACCTGCAATTAGCATGACATGGCACGGTGTGTCGTGTGGCAGTGCTGGGGTTGGGTTGGCTGACATGGCACTGTCCTCTTGTTGCATTTTGCAAGTGGGTATTCATTTTAGCTGCTTCAATGTGTAACTTCACAAAACTGCATTGGTGGTGTCTGTGTGGGTAGGGATGCACACATTGTGACACTTCCAGGTGAACAATCTCAGGCTGACATGGTATTCCTGGTTCATTCTCCAGACATTCAGGATCAGTGTCAGGTTGAGTCATCATTGATTGTCAGATGGAATGTGCCAGGGCAGTGTGCACTCCACAGGGGTGTGATTTCTATGTGAAGTAATTAGCCACTAGCTGTGTACGGGCTGCCTCCCCCCGTGCCCTTTCCCCTCCCATGCGCAGCGGCTGTGCATGTGGTTGGGGATGTGGGGCCACCACCATGTCCACGGCCAGGCCCCGGCGTGTTGCAACGTTGTGCAGGACACATGCTGCCACTATGATCCTGCACACTACTGGGGGAGCGTATAACAGCTGCCCGCCAGAACGGTCAAGGGAGCGAAAGCGTGACTTTAGCACTCCGAATGTGCGCTCCACTATGCCCCTGGTTGTAATGTGGGCTGTGTTATATCTTACCTGGGGTGGCGTGGTGGGGTTCCGAATTGGCGTCATCATGTGGGGGCTGAGAGGGTAGGCACTGTCCCCTGTGGAGGTGGGGATTGGTATCATTGGTGAGGTTGTGACCTTGCTCAGTATCCAACATGCATGCATGTGCAGTGGCATACATACTCACCAAGCAGCCATGTATCGCCATGCCGCCCAGCTTCTAGGTCCCGGCTTAGGGTGGACATTCGGTAAATGAAGCTGTCGTGGGTGGAGCCGGGATAGTTGGCATATACTGAGGTGATGATTCCCTTGGCATTACATGCTACCTGCACGTTGATGGAATGCCAGTGCTTGCGGTTCCTATAGATGTGCTCAGATGCCCTGGGGGGACGTAGAGCCACATGGGTGCAGTCGATGGCACCAAGCACTTTGGGGAATCGTGCCACTGCGTAAAAATCCAGGGCGGCAGCATGCCTTTCTGCAGGTGTTCTGGGCAGGTATATGCGCCTGCGGACTGATGGGCGTGCAGTCATGATGTTCAAGACCTGGTGTAGGCAGCGTGACTGGGTGGCCTGTGACACCCCACCCACTATGGCACTTGTCCGCTGAAATGATCCAGTGGCTAAGAAGTGCAGTACATTGAGGACCTTCTCCAGGGGGCTGAGTGCTTGGGAGCACAGGGTGGGTGATGTGAGGTCATCCTCCCACTCACTCACCAGGTCCAGTATGATGTGTGGTGGAAACCTGTACCTCCCATACACCTGGTCATCAGGCATCCCGAAAAGGCTGGTTCTGGGTGTGAATATTCTGGCCCTGACTATCCTCCTCCTCCTCCTTTGGTAGCCCACTGCCACTGCTGCTAGGAACGGTATGTTCATCCTGGCGTCTGAGCTTGTTATTGTTAAAGTCCGCAATTTTATGCTTTGCGCGTGTTCTAGGCGAGCGTGTGACCCGCGCACCCCTGGAATCCAGTTCCCAGTCCAATAGCGTGTGGAAATTCACACGCACCACGGGATACAGCGTGTGACCCGCGCACCCCTGGAATCCAGTTCCCAGTCCAATAGCGTGTGGAAATTCACACGCACCACGGGATACAGCGTGTGACCCGCGCACCCCTGGAATCCAGTTCCCAGTCCAATAGCGTGTGGAAATTCACACGCACCACGGGATACAGCGTGTGACCCGCGCACCCCTGGAATCCAGTTCCCAGTCCAATAGCGTGTGGAAATTCACACGCACCACGGGATACAGGTTCGCTGACGTACTTGCATGTGTAAGTGGCCGCGCACCCATTAAATACACGTACATAGGCCAATCGCGTGTACGCGCACTTTTGTCCAATTACACGCGATGACACTCTGGCGTGCAGTATCTCCACGTGTGCCCCGTCATCACGTGCTGAGTGGGGAACACCCGTGCGGTTCACGTCACAGACGCGCTTACGCGCTGAGGGACTCTGGTCCAATAGAATCGCGTATGCGTGCTGACGCGCTTACGCGCTAAGGGCCTTTCCTCGGATTTCACGCTGACGTGCAGGATATTCACGTGCCAAATCACTCCGTATCAAGCTGGCCACGCGAAAACACACGGAAGCCCACGCTCCTGCCCAGAAGGCCGAGTTACTGCCCCCCAGTGCCCCGAGCAGCCTCCCACGTGCCATCTGCTGCTGCCTGCCTGCCTGCCTGCCTGCTGCCACCGTGCCCTGCCATTTGGTGCCTGCACATCAGCCATCTGCAGGGGTCCAGTTGCTGTGTCCACCCCTGCTGGAACTGAAGACTCCCGACTGGGATTACATCGCTCCACAGCCCAGCCCCAGGACCCAGTTGCCCACCCACACCTGCCTCTGGGGTTGCCATGTCGGGCACTTCCACATCTGGCACCAGTGGCAACCCCAGGCCAGAGGGGCAGAGGGGCACCAGCTTCACTGTCACCGAAGTTGGTGTCCTGGTGGAGCATGTCCTGGGGCAGTATGATGCCCTCTTTGGATCGTCCCGCGCCAGCAAGGAAGGACGGCAGAGGATCTGGGCCGACTGTGTGGTTGCCATCAACGCGGAGGGGGTGGCAACCCGCGACGTCCTGAAGATCAAGAAGCGCTGGGAGGACTTGAGGTCCAGGACCCTTGTGAAGGCCCGGCGCCTCGTGGAGGGGGGCCGGGGCTGCATGAGTTCCATCCAGATGAGGGTCCTGGAACACGTACGCCCAGCGCTCCACGCCCAGATCCTTGAGAGGGAGGCCCGTCTGGAGTTGAGCGGTAAGTGTCCATGACTTACTGTGTGAGACAGGGCATGTTGCGGTGTGCTGGTTCTATGATACTTGCCTGTATGTGTGCCATAGGCCATGTATGCATGTATGTGTGCAGGGACATCATGGTAATGCATGTGCGACCAGTGATGTGTGATGCACATGGTTGTTGCATGTGTTGAAATGCCGCATGGGGAGCCCTATTCAGATTTTGAACATGAGAGCATGCCAGTCTCTGTACCTGGACATGGGTGGGGGTGAGGGATGGGTGCTGATGCCAGGTACATATATGGTAGCCATGTCTGTGTGCCTGACCTGCGTGTCTGTGACTTGTGCATGCCATGGATGCATGACACATGTGTGTGACAATGCAGAGATTCAGTAAAGCAGCCAAATTACCCTTGTATCCGCTGTGTTTGGTGTGTTTGGGGCCAGATGGATGTGACTGAGGTGAAGTGTGTGCATGTGATGGGCATGAGCCATGATGCATGTGAGTTACATATCATTGAATGTTTCAAGAGTCCATTGGACATGCATGGAAATGTCCATGGCATGCACCATGCCTGTTACTGTGTGTGTTTTGCCTGGACTGACCCATGTGTTGTGGAGGGACATGATGGAAGTGTACTTTGACAGTGGTGCTCATCTGCTATTGCTTCCTGTCTAGGGGACCATTGTACAGTGCCCTGATGCTTGTGTTCTTTGTCTCCCTCTACGCAGCGGCTAGTGAAGAAGAGGGCGGAGACGGCGCTGTGGAGCAAGGCGGCGGGGATGCCCCCACGGCTGCAGCGGAAGGGGTGGGTGAGCCCCCACAGGGGCCTGCTACGGTGGGAGACGGTGAGGAGCCATCCAGGTTGGTGGTTTGCACAGAGGAGGAGGAGGCCGCCACTGGTGCACACATGGGGCCTGGTGGGGGCATCCCTGCTGGTGCAAGTGGTGCAGTCCAGGGCCAGGGGCAGGAGGCAGCACAGGTCACCGTGGAGGGGCCTGTGCATGTCGCTGTCCCTGACCCTGTGAGTGCACCACCATGCACCAGCAGGGATGCCCCGTCCCAGGCCTGTCCGCAGGTAGAGGGGATGTCCATGTCACCTGACTCCCCTCCACCTGCGGACGTGGGAACCCCTGGCCGTGCGGAGAAGGTCCTGATTGGGGTCGCGATGCGCACGGCTGTGATTCGTGATGCCGTGCGTGCTTCCCGGGAGGAGCACGCACGTCATCACGAAGTGCACCGTGCCGACGTGGCCCAATTGGGATCGGCCATGTTCGGGGGTTTCCTGCATGTGTTGGCCAATGTGGCGGCCCTCTCCTCCTCTGTGCAGGCTATCCACCAGTCGTTCTCCTTGCCGTCTTCCAGCCCAGATGCCACCAGGGCCCCCTGTGGACCTGCCCCGACCAATGCAGCCAGCTCGGTGGGGATCCCATCCCTGCCACAGTCGGGAGTCAGAGATCCAGCAGGGGTGGACACCAGAGCAACTGGACCCCAGCAGATGGAGGATGTGACGGCATCATCGGGCAGGGCACGTGCACGACGGCGTCAGTGGTTTCCATCAGCCTGGATGCCGTCGTGCTGGCACAGGCAGTTGCGTCGGAGGCAGCAGCAGGCTCAACGTGGGAGGCATCATGGCTCGGGGCCATCAACATCAGGGGTGCAGGCATCGGCCGGAGGGCAGGAGAACCCTGGAATGGGAGTGGCTTCCGTGTGGGAGAGGTTGTGCCAGCGGATAGGTGCGGAGCGGCAGCGGGCAGAGGAGGAACGGCTCACGATGGTCAGGGCGGAGGACTCCATGCGGAGGGCGCTGAGGCGGGCTGAGTGCCTCGAGGGTCTTCGCAGGGAGTTTGAGCTTGACACTGCGTTATCCCTGCGGGACCACGGGGCCAGGGAACATGCCCGCCTCCAAGCCATTGACCAGGAGTTCGATGATGCCCTGGCCCATGACAACAACCAGTGAGCCGTCCGAATAGCCAGCTGCCTTTGTATATAGTTGTATAGTTAGGGTTAGGTTTCCTTTGTTTTTTTGAATTTTTTTTGGTTGCGATTGGACAATGCACCACTTTTTTGTATATAGTTCACTTTTTAGTTAGTAGTCAGTTAGGTTTAATTTGGTAGGGCTCATGGACCCAGGATGATCTTCTTCATTGGCTTATTTTATTTTTTCAGATTATTTTCTTGGACATTCATCTTGTTTAGTTTGATTTGCTTTGTGTTTTTTCTTATTTCATTTCCATTCTACTTGTTGTTAAATACATATTATTTTTTTAATCTTCAATGTGTCGTATCATCTCATTGCTTTCAGGCATGTCATGTTGGGTGTTTTGTCATTCACTTGCAGCCATTGTGTGTGACAGACATGTGTTAAATTGCATTATTTAAATTGGGGGTGTAACATGTAATTGCATTTGATATGTGGGTGGGTGTGATAGTTGGTTGGGCCTTTTGGCAGGGGAGGATGGGCATTACTGACATGATTGGGGAATGTTGGGACCCAGGTGCAGGGGGGCATGGATTGGACATGGGTGGGGGCCTGCTGGCAGGTGACCCACAGTGCTGGGGGGGTGGGGGTGGTGGTAGACATGAGTGGGGGCCTGGTGGAGGGTGACCCTGCACTGCTGGGGTGTGGGGGTGGTGGGTGACATGAGTGGGGGCCTGGTGGAGGGTGACCCTGCACTGCTGGGGTGTGGGGGTGGTGGGTGACATGAGTGGGGGCCTGGTGGAGGGTGACCCTGCACTGCTGGGGTGTGGGGGTGGTGGGTGACATGAGTGGGGGCCTGGTGGAGGCTGACCCTGGTGGCTGGGGGGTGGGGGTGGTGGTAGACATGAGTGGGGGCCTGGTGGAGGGTGACCCTGCACTGCTGGGGTGTGGGGGTGGTGGGTGACATGAGTGGGGGCCTGGTGGAGGGTGACCCTGCGCTGCTGGGGTGTTGGGGTGGTGGGTGACATGAGTGGGGGCCTGGTGGAGGGTGCCCCTGGTGGCTGGGGGGTGGGGGTGGTGGTAGACATGAGTGGGGGCCTGGTGGAGGGTGACCCTGCATTGCTGGGGTGTGGGGGTGGTGGGTGACATGAGTGGGGGCCTGGTGGAGGGTGACCCTGCACTGCTGGGGTGTGGGGTGGTGGGTGACATGAGTGGGGGCCTGGTGGAGGGTGACCCTGCACTGCTGGGGTGTGGGGGTGGTGGGTGACATGAGTGGGGGCCTGGTGGAGGCTGACCCTGGTGGCTGGGGGGTGGGGGTGGTGGTAGACATGAGTGGGGGCCTGGTGGAGGGTGACCCTGCACTGCTGGGGTGTGGGGGTGGTGGGTGACATGAGTGGGGGCCTGGTGGAGGGTGACCCTGCGCTGCTGGGGTGTGGGGGTGGTGGGTGACATGAGTGGGGGCCTGGTGGAGGGTGCCCCTGGTGGCTGGGGGGTGGGGGTGGTGGTAGACATGAGTGGGGGCCTGGTGGAGGGTGACCCTGCACTGCTGGGGTGTGGGGGTGGTGGGTGACATGAGTGGGGGCCTGGTGGAGGGTGACCCTGCACTGCTGGGGTGTGGGGGTGGTGGGTGACATGAGTGGGGGGCTGGTGGAGGGTGACCCTGCACTGCTGGGGTGTGGGGGTGGTGGGTGACATGAGTGGGGGCCTGGTGGAGGCTGACCCTGGTGGCTGGGGGGTGGGGGTGGTGGTAGACATGAGTGGGGGCCTGGTGGAGGGTGCCCCTGGTGGCTGGGGGGTGGGGGTGGTGGGAGACATGAGTTGGACATGGGTGGGGGCCTGCTGGCAGGTGCCCCACAGTGCTGGGGGGTGGGGGTGGTGGGAGACATGAGTGGGGGCCTGGTGGAGGGTGCCCCTGGTGGCTGGGGGTGGGGGTGGTGGGAGACATGAGTGGGGGCCTGGTGGAGGCTGACCCTGGTGGCTAGGGGTGGTGGGTGACATGAGTGGGGGCCTGGTTTAGGGTGCCCCTGGTGGCTGGGGGGTGGGGGTGGTGGGAGACATGAGTGGGGGCCTGGTGGAGGCTGACCCTGGTGGCTGGGGGGTGGGGGTGGTGGGGGACATGAGTTGGACATGGGTGGGGGCCTGCTGGCAGGTGCCCCACAGTGCTGGGGGGTGGGGGTGGTGGGAGACATGAGTGGGGGCCTGGTGGAGGGTGCCCCTGGTGGCTGGGGGGTGGGGGTGGTGGGAGACATGAGTGGGGGCCTGGTGGAGGGTGCCCCTGGTGGCTGGGGGGTGGGGGTGGTGGGAGACATGAGTTGGACATGGGTGGGGGCCTGCTGGCAGGTGCCCCACAGTGCTGGGGGGTGGGGGTGGTGGGGGAGATGAGTTGGACATGGGTGGGGGCCTGCTGGCAGGTGCCCCACAGTGCTGGGGGGTGGGGGTGGTGGGAGACATGAGTGGGGACCTGGTGGAGGGTGCCCCTGGTGGCTGGGGGGTGGGGGTGGTGGGTGACATGAGTCGGGGCCTGGTGGAGGGTGACCCTGCACTGCTGGGGCGTGGGGGTGGTGGGTGACATGAGTGGGGACCTGGTGGAGGGGGCCCCTGGTGGCTGGGGGGTGGGGGTGGTGGGAGACATGAGTGGGGGCCTGGTGGAGGGTGCCCCTGGTGGCTGGGGGGTGGGGGTGGTGGGAGACATGAGTTGGACATGGGTGGGGGCCTGCTGGCAGGTGCCCCAAAGTGCTGGGGGGTGGGGGTGGTGGGGGACATGAGTTGGACATGGGTGGGGGCCTGCTGGCAGGTGCCCCACATTGCTGGGGGGTGGGGGTGCAAGGGGACATGAGTTGGTGTTCATTAGTTCAAGGAGACATGTGCCTTTGCTGGGGGGCATGCCCATGGTGGGTGGGCTGCCTGCGGGACATGACCAGGGATGCAGGGTAGTCCCCTGTGGTGTGGGCTGCCTGCAGGGGCCGTGGAGGGTGTACAGGGTACACCTGGGAGGACCCACACTGTCAAATCACATGTGGAACTTCCCGCGCACCCCTGATATTCACGCGCCCAGGCTATTCGCGTGTGGAACTTCCCGCGCACCCCTGGAATACACGCGCCCAGGCTATTCGCGTGTGGAACTTCCCGCGCACCCCTGAAATACACGCGCCCAGGCTATTCGCGTGTGGAACTTCCCGCGCACCCCTGAAATACACGCGCCCCCAGCCTATTCGCGTGTGGAACTTCCCCCGCACCCCTGAAATACACGCGCCTAGGCTATTCGCGTGTGGACCTTCCCGCGCACCCCTGAAATACACGCGCCCAGGCTATTCGCGTGTGGAACTTCCCGCGCACCCCTGAAATACACGCGCCCAGGCTATTCGCGTGTGGAACTTCCCGCGCACCCCTGAAATACACGCGCCCAGGCTATTCGCGTGTGGAACTTCCCGCGCACCCCTGAAATACACGCGCCCCCAGCCTATTCGCGTGTGGAACTTCCCCCGCACCCCTGAAATACACGCGCCTAGGCTATTCGCGTGTGGAACTTCCCGCGCACCCCTGAAATACACGCGCCCAGGCTGTTCGCGTGTGGAACTTCCCGCGCACCCCTGAAATACACGCGCCCAGGCTGTTCGCGTGTGGAACTTCCCGCGCACCCCTGAAATACACGCGCCCAGGCTGTTCGCGTGTGGAACTTCCCGCGCACCCCTGAAATACACGCGCCCCCAGGCTGTTCGCGTGTGGAACTTCCCCCGCACCCCTGAAATACACACGCGCCCAGGCTGTTCGCGTGTGGAACTTCCCGCGCACCCCTGAAATACACGCGCCCAGGCTGTTCGCGTGTGGAACTTCCCGCGCACCCCTGAAATACACGCGCCCAGGCTGTTCGCGTGTGGAACTTCCCGCGCACCCCTGAAATACACGCGCCCAGGCTATTCGCGTGTGGAACTTCCCGCGCACCCCTGAAATACACGCGCCCAGGCTATTCGCGTGTGGAACTTCCCGCGCACCCCTGAAATACACGCGCCCCGGCTATTCGCGTGTGGAACTTCCCGCGCACCCCTGAAATACACGCCCCAGGCTATTCGCGTGTGGAACTTCCCGCGCACCCCTGAAATACACGCGCACAGGCTATTCGCGTGTGGAACTTCTCGCGCACCCCTGTAATACACGCGCCCAGGCTATTCGTGTGTGCAACTTCACGCGCACCCCTGGAATACACGCGTCCCCAGGCTATTCGCGTGTGGAACTTCCCGCGCACCCCTGGATCTTCCCGCGCACCCCTTTAATACACATAGCCCGCTCCCCCAGGCCCGATCGCGTGAGGAACTTCACGCGAACCCCTGTGATGCACGTACCCTGCTGAAATCGCGTGTTAGACTTCCCGCGCACCCCGGTATACACGCACACGTATTTTTTGTCAGCGGGTGTCCGTGTTTGTGGGTTCCCCTATGCACGTCATTTTTCCTGGAGGGCCACAGTATGGGACATTCATCATGGCAGTATATAGGTGCGATTTGTTGGCGCACCTTTTGGCGCACATTTCTTACAGCCGCAGAGACGCTACCGCCTGCTTTCTTGTGGCGGTCGTGTTTGTGCCTGTGCGCTGGTTTGAGCGTGCGCTTTTTTGCCCTATTCTATTCCATGAATACGTGTTGTAAGCGAGCGTGTGGGCGTTCCGCGCACTTGTGCCCTGTACTTCCCCCGTGACGCCCACGTTTTGGCAAGTTGTTCCCCATTCCGAGTGTTACGCCCGTGTTCCGCCTACTTTTGTTGCGTGCGCCGCGCTATGTGCGAATTTCGTTGTGGCCTGTGCGATTTTCGCTGTGACCTGGCGCACGCTGTTAGATGGCCTGTGCGCCAACGTGCGCCGCGCACTTTTTTATCGCACATCCGCTGGTTTTCTCGCGCACGGCCTTCCATGAATCGACGTGCGCTGCTTTTCGTGCGATTTTCGCAATTGCACTGCGATTTTCGCTATTCCACTGCGATTCGCACGTTTTTGCCCACTTGCGCCGCGCTAATTATTCCATGAATCGACCTCCTAGTGTTTCAATGTGCTTCAAGTCAAGGGAGGGAACAAGAGAAAATACAATGACATTCTTACACGCCATGAACAGTAAGGATGTGAAATTAACTATCCTACTCTGCCTGATGACATTTCAGTGCAAGAGCTAAGACATGGGGCCTCATTACAAGTTAGCTGGTCTGGATTTAACGGTGCCGGTAAAACTGTACCGCACTGTTCACGGACCAGCTAACTACAAGTTCTGCGGCCAGTGGTGTTACACCCACCAGGTCTGAACTGGCGGGCGTAACACCACCGGCCGGAGACGGTCGTGGAAACACCGGCACCATTAGCGCATGATGCCGGTGTTTTCACCGCCCCCATTCACATGGAGTCCTATGGGACTACACGGGAATGGGGAGTAATGGAATGCCGACTCTGGAATTACCCGACCACCAAGGCTGTAATGCCCTGGTAATTCTGGCAATTCCAGAGCTGGTAATTCATTCATTTTCCGGCTCGGTTACCCCGGACTTGGAATGAGGCCCACAGGTATAGAAGAGAGCGGGGGAGTGGGAAGGAAATGGAAACAGACAGGCGACTACCGTTCTAGGCCTGATGAAATTTCTGGTAGACCCGGAGAAAACAAAAGGTGAGGGAGAGGGTTGCAGAAAGGGAAGGGAGGAACAAGACAAGCGACTATCATACTAAGCCTGACGACATTTCAGATAGTGCTAGAGGGGACGCGGGAGCAAGACAAGGTTGCTATCATACTTGGTCCAGGGACAGGAGTAAGTAATTAAGGGAAGGAGGGGAAGAGATAGGAAAAGGGAGAAAGGGAGAGGAGGAGAGAACAAAGAGTATGCTTTGTAGCATATCATTTTATCTTCAAATATGTTTACTTACAGATGATTGTTTTTCGAGATATTGGATTATTTTCCATGCTTAATTGTGCTACATATATTCATTTGATATATCACTTTAGTGCAAAAAGTAGCCTTCATTTAGCATAGTTGTCATATGCTGGGGTGACTTATCTAAACCTTTTACTGCTGGGACGTCAGTGATTTCCTAGAGGAATTTGGATCTTTATACATGTAGTGAAAGGGTAAAATTATAAGGCTAAAAGTATGACGTCACTAGCTTTTCTACAACAAAAACCCAATGCCAGTTTACTGTCCAGTTAGTGTCTCTATTTTCTGAACAATTCCATCACTTTCTAATGAAGTAAAACGTTCATGCCATGCAAATATATGTCAGAAGTTAAGAACAGTATTCTTTTGAAAATAAAATACCAAGTGGCCTCTCAAAGCGGTGAGATGGTTAAATATCTGCCCGCCATGACTGCTAGTAATTATAATCCTTGAAAAATCAAAACGTGGTACACAGTGACAAAATCTACCTGATTACAAATCGTATGGAATTATCAATAACATTACATTGGTTGAAAATATCCTCAGGAGCCTTCAGAAACCTGTCAACAGCAGGAATAAATATTCTGATGTGTTTGATTCATCTTCATTTTTAATTATTGATAAATAACTCAGGTAAGATATTTTTATTTAGAAACAATGGCCGAGTAGTTCTAGCAACTTTGACTGATAATGCATGGGCCCGGATTTACAGAAAGTTTTGCATGGCACATAAGCAATTTGCACCAAAAAAGGCTCCATGCGGCATGAAAAACTAGATCCCCAGATTTACAGATAGGCCTCTGCACTGGTTCCCAGCTCAATGTGCCATGTCAAGTAACCCTGTGTGACGCCTGAGGGAATGGCCAATGCAAAGACCAAAAAGGAGAAGGAATATGTAAATGGACCCATTAAAGTAGAGAAATTAGTTATGTTAATGTTAAAGGACATTTGTACCGCGCACTATCACCACCAAAGTGGTCCCCTGGCGCTCTGGCAGCTCTGAAAAAGGGGAGGAGATGGGGTGGGTTAGTGGGAATAAGCTAGAAAAGTGCAAGAGAGCAGTGATGTGCTTTTGGCAGCCTCAGCCCGGTGGGTCCGTTGGCTGGGCTTGGGGTGTTTTACGGTCTGTAGTCATTGTCTGCTGTTGTGCAAGTCTATGTGTGGTTTGTTTTGTTGTTGCATTGTTGTGAAGTTTGTGTGGATTGCTGCATTTTAGGCTTGTGGTTGTGTTTGGTTAGAGTTTGAGAGGTGTATGGAGAGGGGTGGGATTGTTAGTTGGTTGGTTAGTTGGCATTGCTGTCCTTGCAATTATGGGATTCCATCTAGGTGCAGTACATGCTGACAGTCACATTTCTATCTAGATGCGATACAAGCTAAAGTTAAGAATTCCATATGGGTGTGGCACATTCTAACCACTATATTTGTATCTAGATGCGGCACAAGCTAAAGTTCAGAATTCTAAGTGTGGTGCATGCTAAGAAAAACACCTCTGTCTAGATGAGGGATAACATGAGCATGTGGAAGGAGGCACGATGCAATTGTACATATACGCCCCATGAAGTGTAAACAAACCCGTGTTTACAGATTCACTCGTGCATCTGCACAACCCAAAAAGGAAAGAAATTCAACTGCCACCCGTGACCAGGCACAAGGTGAGACTGCGCCATGCAATCCCAGGTTTAGAAACCGCCATGCAATTGTAGATAAACATCTCAACCATGATCATCCCTGCATTGCTCGGATGCCTACTGCATTATGGAAGGATGAGGAGAAGGAGGAGGAGATCCAGAATCTACCATACATGCACAACCATATTCAGCATGCCTTGGATGATATTCCATTGGTGGTGTGTAAGGATATAATGCCAACCATTGCTCCATGGGTGGCCCAAGCTATTAACCATTCATGCCAGTCTGGGTCTATTCCTTCACAGCTGAAACACGCACTGGTGAGTACCCTTCTGAAAAAACTCTTGTTGGATGTTACCTGTCCTGCTAACTTCCACCCAATCTTGCTACTTCCTTTTCTTATGAAGCTTTTGGAGTCTATAATCTCTGCTCATCTTAGTTTTTTTCTGGAATCTTCCACTTTTTTTCGATCCTTTCCCGTCAGGCTTCCATCCCAGTCAGAGCACTGAGAGCGTGCTGGTCTCAGTAGTAGATGACCTTGCACGTCTCTCAGATCAGGGCGGAGTTGGGGGCCCAGTTTTATTATATCTATTGGCAGCCTTTGACAATGTCGACCACCCTATCCTGCTTGCTCATCCAGCCGGGGCAGGAATAACTGAACAGGTACTATCTTGGTTCTCTGCTTTTCTTACTGATTGTGCACAAACTCTTTCTCTTCCATCCTTTTGTTCAGTGTCTTTTCCTCTGACCTGTGGGGTCCCCAGGGCTCGGCCTTGTCCCTGACATTATTCAATGTTTACATCCAGCCTTTAGCCAGGCTCATCCACTCCTACGTCCTCTGATGCCACTCCTACACTGATGATACCCAGATTACTCTGCGGCTTGATCTCTTCCATCTTGATCCAGCGTCTCAACTGCAGGGTTGCTTGGAGGACATGGGGTGTTGGATGGGCCAAAACTAGCTTGAGATGAAAGGGGACAAGACTGAGATCCTGGTGACTGCCCCCCCTTCTATCTCGTATCTTTGGACTTCTGCCTTCTGGCCTCCCTCGCTTGGTCCCTGTCCTAGTCCCTGTCCTGTCCTAGTCTCTTGGTCCTTGTCCATGTGGCATCTGTTTGTCAGTCTGGGCACTATAAACTGAGAGTGTTGCATAGGATGTTTGGGTTTCTTCTCTCACAGTTTCCTCCACCAGTAGTTGCTGCACTTGTGCTGAATGCACTGGATTACTATAACTCGCTATGTTTAGCCCAGCCACTGTATTTGATCCATTGTCTCCAAGTGCTGTAGAATGCAGCAGCTAAATTGGTGGTGCGCACTCCCTAACTCATGTCTTTCTCACCGGCTCCTCGGCAGCTTCATTGTCCCGTTGTGGGCAGAATACTTGCAGTGTAAATTCCACTTCCTCGAGTCATGCACTCTTTTTCCTCCAAAAGTACGTCGCTTTCGAGTGGGGGGTCAGGGGGGGCAGGGGGGCGTGCTCTCCCTGTCGCGGCAGCAAGGTGCTTGAATTTCCTGCCATATCATCTTCGAGCAGAGTATGTATTCTTCCGCTGGTCACTGAAGACGTATCTTTTCATCTAAAGTTATGACAGAGTCTGAGCTGCTGAAATGTATTCTGTTTAGCACCAAGATACCCCCGGGTGGATGTGCGCTTTATAAGTTCATATAATATAACAAAACATAACATAACATAACATAACATACCCGATGAGGAAGTATATGGCACATACCACTCCCCCCCTGGTGAATATCCCGACTGCCGTTCACTTCCTGGGGACTGGCACATTTCAATGGAGCACAGCCATTGTCAGGGGCATTTCACAGTGGTGCACCCCCAGAACGTGGTGGTGGTGCTATTTTCCTGGCACGTTTTGGTGGTGGTCCAATCCTCTTCTCTGGTATCCCAGCCCTGCCTGTGCCCCTCCCATCCATGATTGGGGTGTTGCAGACGATTCACAGAATGTTTTTGAGGCTGCACTTGCACTTCGTATTCTCAGGTACTGACTGTCATGCCGAATACTGATGTGCTCCGCGTCCTCCGTCCATTAGATCATGCAACGCAGATTCATCCTGCCTCCTAATCGTAGTATGATGTGCATGCACATTTTGCTCTGCGCGTAAGGCTAGCTTGAGTTACCTGCTTCAGCTAACACATTCCCCTGCCTGCTTCCTGTACATGATTCAGCTTGGATTGCACTGACACCCCTGCTATTCCTCCAGTGTGCAGTACTGGGACTGTCTGCTGAATACTGCCACAAACTCACCTGGACACCAACACTTCATTGCTGCTCCACAGTAAAGGTAAGTGGGGCAATTGCGAAAGGAGAGCTGGTGGTTTCATGGCTGCATCCAAGAGGTTGCACTGGGATGTCGGCACTCATGTGAAGGGGGAACTGCAGTGGGGGGGGCGTAGTGCATGGCATGTAAGGGCTGTCCTATGTCTTGCTATGTACATGTGGTATGGTTGTGGTTGTTTTGCATAGCAGTTCACTTACAATTGTACCATCATGCATATAGAAGCCTCTACTGCAGATGTTAGAATTGTATTTGCAGGGTGCCTAGGATGCCATGTACAGCTGGTCATTGTGTGTGTATGTGCCTGTGTGTGTGTGTGTGTGTCCACGCCTGGGTGTCACTTGTGACATTGGCAGTGCTTGATTGTTCATGACCAGCTGATTCAATATTGGGTCAGCAATGAAGAGCAAAATCCTGGGAGCATTCTTGAGCCTTTGAACAGTGGGCACGCGATTAAACGGAGTAGTGGTACCAGTGATGGTTCATAAACTTCCATATTTGTTACAGGTGCATTTCTGACCCAGTGCCAGACCACCAGCATCAGCTGCATTATGTCATCCACCTCCACTTCCAAGGTTGCACGGATGAGGGCTGTTAACTTATCGGGGCAGAAGATGCCATACTTGGTGAACAGGTGCTGCTGCACTACGACACCCTCTTCCACCTGGTGCAGCAGCTTGGGGCCGCTGGATGTAGAAGCATCTGCCGGGAGATTGCAGATGCATGCAGAGGGTGAACCCGGCTCCTCACGCCCAGGTCCTTGACCTGCAGGCCTGGATCGTGGCTGCAGGTGAGTCCCCACTGTCAGTGTGATGGGGATGAATGGGTATACCATGTGTAGAAATGTGCATGTTGAAAGAATGCAGGTCAGTGTACACAGCAATTTAGTGTAACATAATGTGGCATGCATTTTGTCCTTGTGCCTTATATGTGCTGTGCCCATGGTGCTTGCAAGATTGCACACTGCGCAGGTCCTATGGGTGCGAGAAGGGTGTGCAAAGAGGGTCCTTGTATTCCACTATGGCCTTTAGGAGTTACATGATAGTGTCAATAGTGTTGGGTCACCAGTTACAGGTCAAGGGATATTCACCCATCAGGTTCACTTCCCATTTGTCTTTTAACTGATGAACACATGTGGTCCAATTCAGGGGTGGGGGTCCAGGCCATCATCTCCATTGTAGGATATGTGTTTGCTTGTGGGGGATTTGAGGGCTGGGGTGACACATCTGGTGCATGGGCATTGTCTGTTGGTGGCTGATGTGATACGTGTGAGTGGTTTTTGAGCAGGTGTGCCACATCATGACACAGATGTCTAGTGCACTGCTGTGCATTATGCAATTGGCAAAGGCTTCACCCATGTGACCCACCTCCTCCTTATCAACTGTGCCCCATGAACCCACTGGCTTGGCCTCTGTGCTGACCACAACCTCAGGCTCCTCTGCCTCTGTTACCCTGTAAGCAAGTCTGGTGTCTCCTTCATGTTCAGTGGGGGTGCAAGTGGCCACTGAGGCCATTCAGATGGTTACACGGTATGGGATGGCCTTTGCACAGGATCATGCAGTGCAGGTGGACAAGGTACTGGAGGCAACTGGTGGGGCAGTACTCCTGAGGGTGGTGGTAGTGGTGGAGTATTATTATGGTTCATCATTGTGGTATTCAATGTTGTCCTACATTGCATTCCTAGCACAGATGGTCATGTAGCCATGTATGTTGGCTGTGACGATATATTTATACTTATGTGGTACAATGATGACTGTGCTTTGCAGTCCGCATGGATGTTGCACTGTACCCATCTGGGACCATGAGATATGGTTAATGTGTTAATGTATATTGCCCCGCTACTCATACAGCGTTGTGGTTGTGTAGTGGATGTGGGTGTGCTTTTATGGGTCACATTTATTTATTTAGTGAGTTCCTATCGGCAAGGCTTTATTAACATCTTGTGTGTGTTACGGGAGTGATGGGTGTGATGATTTTGCGATTTTGTTAATGCCAGTGATGGTCACTGTCATGCGACATCTGTAGGGCAGATTAGTGTGTTCATAAGGGTGTTTGTAGGTTTACATGTGCATCAGGTGAATGTTTGTCAACAGCACCACAGGAACCTCTGAGGTATGTAGTCATTGATTTCTCCATGGCATACATCATGGGAGACATATCTGTGTAGGGTTTGCCAGTGGCAGTGTCCCATATGGCCCAAAGCTTCCAGTCTCACTTCATCGTCACTCTGGCCTCAGGGGAATTGGGCGACACCTGCATTGGGGGAACCAACGCCAGTTGTGGGGTGGTTGGCTCCCTGCCTTACAGTTGCACGCATACAGGTGCAGGCGGGGCATCCACCAGCTGCACCACACAGCCGCTATCTAAGGTGGACAATGCTCATCCACCATTGTGCCCCAACTGAATGGGCACTAATGGAGACAGCCAGCCAAGTGACAAATGTACGAGTGAACCATGTGCCCTATTTTCTTTTTATTACAGATGGATGAATGGATGCAGGGTTGTGCAGATTGGGGGTGCACCTTGTTTGTGCTGGTCCTTTACGGAGGATGCATGGGTGTGGGTTATGCGTGTGGTGTGGTGATTGGTGGTTGTACAGAGAGTAATATTAGTGGGTGTAGGTGCACTTTGCATGTGAGGTACTCAGATTGGTGGGTGTAGAGGGTGTGGGAATATTGGGTGTACATCTGTAGAGCAGGTGCGTTTGTTCATAAGGGTGTTAGCTGTACATGTGCATCAGGCGAATGCTTGTCAACAGCATGTAGGGGCTCAGTTTGGTGGGTGTACAGGTTGTAGGAATAGTGGGTGAAGGTGCACGTTGCATGTGGGGTCTCAGATTGGTGGGTGCACAGGGAGTAGGAATGGTGGGTGTAGGTTAACTTTGATGTGTGGGGGTCAGATTGGTGGGTGTGCAGGGAGTAGGATAGTGGATGTAGGCAAACTTTGCATATGGGGGCTCATATTGGTGGGTGTAGAGAGTGTAGGAATAGTGGGTGTAGGTGCACTTTTCAAGTGGGGGGCTCAGATTGGTGGGTGTACAGGGTGTGGTAATATTTGGTGTAGGTGTACTTGCATGTATGGCTCAGATTGGTTGGTGTACAGGGAGTAGGAATGGTGAGTGTAGGTGCACTTTGCATTTGGGCGGCTGAGATTGGTCAGTGTAGATGGTCTAGGAATAGTGAGTTTAGGTGTACATGCATGGGGGGGGCCCAGATTGGTGGGTGTACAGGGGGTAGGAATGGTGAGTTTAGGTGCACTTTGCATGTGAGGGACTCAGATTGGAGGGGTGTAGAGGGAATATGAATAGTGGGCGTAAACTCATGCTACATTTGGGCTGGCTCAGATTTGTGGCACTCCTAGGTCTGTTAATGGTTGGTATGGGTTCAAGTAATAGTGATTACCAGTTGTTATTCAACATTTAATGTGTAACTTTTTTGCTGCATCTGGTAATACTGGTCGCAATCTGCGCAAAACAGTCTTTTTCAGTGGGTCCTTGGTTTGCACTAGGGGCGTGTTGTGGGTGTTTCAGGTGCAATCCTGTTTTCTTTGCACTGTAGGTTCCTGCTAGCACTTATTTCTGTAAACCACCACCTCATGCAATGCATTTGCGCAACGCAATCCTAGTGCATGCACTGGTACTTATGGGGCCACTTTGAACGTCTTCCTCAGACCCATGGTGTTTTGGATATAAGCACAATTTTTTCAGAGCGATTTCACTTTGCTGTTGCATCTTTTAATTGGTTGGGGTGGCTGCAGTATTTTTTCTTCATGAGCATTTTTAAAACTTGCAAACATAAATTTTTGATTTGCTAATTATGATACTGCTTGACCATGAGGACAGGGAGGATGAAATGTCCAATGTTTCCTCTGCCAGTGCTGATGGGGAAGCCATGCTTGAATTTAAGAAGCAAGACCTGCTGTTTAGGCAGAAGGAGCTTGGGTTCGATATGGCCAAACTCCAGGAAGAGCTTGAGTTCAATAGGGCCAAGCTAAAGATCGAGGAGGCAGAACAACAGAAAGACAGGGATCACCAGTTGGAACTGGCCAAGCTCCAAGTTGCCAATGGATCCAAGGGTCCTGGACATGGGTCTGGGGCCTGCTCTTATCCAAGATTTCCTGAAGATCTGCTCAGTGTGTATGAGGAAAAGAATGATATTATGGACTGGCTGAATACATTTGAGTATGCATGTGAAGTTCAACAAGTTGACAATGCTGATAAAATGGCCTTGTTACCTAGTAGACTGCCCCATTCTGGCTGCAGTGAGAGAGCAGATTTTGCAATGTTGCAGCAGACTCTCATTTTAAAGTTTGGAAAGACTCCTGCCCAATACTTAAAAAGATTCAGAGAGTATAAGAAAAAAGAAGGTGGTACTTTGGTATCTTATGTAACTGAATCCTTAAAAAAACTTGACTGGCTGGGTCGAAGGTTATAAAGTTTCTACCTTTAAAGGTATGATAAGTCTTGTCATGCTGAAACATATTTTTGCATCTTCTTCCCCTGAGCTTAAGCAGCATTTGGCAGATTCAAAGGAGATAGATCCTAAGAAGCTTGCCATTGCAGCAGATTTATGGATGTCACATTGAGTGCCCCATAATGACAATACTCATCCTGGTAAGCAGGAGGAAGGGAAAAAGTCCAAAGATAAGGAGGGTGGGGAAACTGATAAATCTTCTCCCCAAAAGGGCCACAAAAAGAAAAATAAGGGTAAGACACAAGAGAACTCACAGGGTAGTGGAGGTCAACCTCCAAAACAGAACTCTGGTTATAATAAGCCTCCCTATGTAAACAGAACCAATGGATCTTGTTTTGCTTGTGGAGCAACTGACCATGTGAAGGGGGATCCCAGATGTAAGGTCAAAACCTTGGGGGTCCACTCTGCTAATCTGGCCTTCTCCTCCTACGAGGAAGAAGAGATTACCGGAGCATCCTTCTCCTCAGACTCATTCCCCAGTGGGATAGAAGCTGAGGTAGTTTTAGTTTCCCTGGGTTCCTGGAGCCTAAAGTCGCAGAGGCTTATGCTAGGATTCCAGATTACACCAAGTACTACTTTAAAGACAGTGTGCTGATCAATGGAGTAGATACTCCAGCTCTTAGGGATTGTGGGTGCAGTCAAACTGTAGTGGATTATACCTTGGTAGACTCAGAGGAAGTTGCCAGAGCTACTCTGATGCCCACTAAATTGGCTGACAGCCCACCTCTCATGTTCCCAGTGATACCTGTAAATCTTACTATCAATGGTACAGCAGTTCCTGTGAGCATTCAGAGGAGTGTCCCAGGAAAGGTCTTGTTGGACAATGATCTCAGAGCTTTAGGGCTTGTGGGAGATACTGCTGACAGACCCTGCACAAGGTCTCAAACGAGGGCAGCATTGGCCAAGACCAATGCCCTGCCACAGCCAAAGGGGAAACCCAAGGCTAAAGTAGTCAAGAAACCAAGAAGAGGGAAGAGGGAAAGAGAATATTCCCCCTAACTTGCCTACCACTGCGGTGGAGGTAGTTGGTCAATCACCCGGACCTGACGAGGTGGTGGTGATGCCTGAAGTATTTGACCCCAATGACCATCCTGAACTAAACGATTTGTTAGTACAAGGTGGTCCTGACAGGGAAGAATTCAGTAAAGGCCAACGTCAGTGCCCATCTCTGGAAGGCCTAAGGAGACAGGCCTGCTCCCAGCTTGAGGGTGAAACTCCTGGGAAGCATTGGATTTATTGGGAAGGTGGACTCCTGTATAGTGAGCCCACAGAGTCTAAATAAGGAGACCATAGGAGGTTGGTGGTTCCCCTTGCTGTAAGACCCTTCCTCCTGCAGCTGTCGCATGAAGTGCCGCTTGCTGGTCACCTTGGTATTAAGAGGACCAAGCAAAGGTTATCCATGCACTTCCACTGGCCCAAGATGGGGGTGCAAGTAGAAAGTCAGGGCAGGAGTTTTTCCTCCTGCCAGTTATCTGGTAAGAGTGGTTCAACAATCCAAGCTCCATTGGTACCACTCCCAGTTGTGGGAGTACCATTTGATAGGGTAGGAATCGACAGTGTTGGTCCCCTTGACCCCCAAACATCCTCAGGCAATAGGTTTATCCTGGTATTGGTCGACCATGCCACCAAATATCCTGAACCATCCCATTGAAGACTGTGATTGTCAAGTCAGTCGCAAAAGCTTTACTCGGCATCTTTACTAGGGCTTTCCTAAAGAAGTTGTGTCTGAAAGAGCCAGCAACATTATGTCGAAGTATATGCAGGCTATGCGGAAGGAATGTGGGGTCACCTACAAGTTTTCTTCTGCATACCACCCCCAGACTAATGGTCTAGTGGAACGGTTTAACAGGACCTTAACATGTATGATTGAGGTTCTGGAAGAACCTCAGAGAAGAAAATGGGATCTTCTTTTACCATGCTTACTGTTTGCCTACAGAGAGGTACCACAGGAGGGTGTTGGCTTCAGCCCCTTCGATCTTCTGTTTGGTCACCCTGTGCGGGGACCCTTAGCCATAGTCAAGGAGGGATGGGAGATGCCCACTCCCCCTATTACTACCAACGTAGTAGACTATGTGTTAGGGCTCAGAAAAAGAATAGTACTCCTGATGGGTCTGGCTAGTGGTAAGTTGAAGGCAGGACACGCCCTGGTGAAACATTGGTATGACCAGAAAGTTTCCCTCATCAACTTCACACCAGGTGAGCAAGTCCTGATCATGATTCCCATAAGGCCTAGAGCTTTACAGGATAAATGGTCAGGCCTTTACACAGTTGTGGAGCCCCTGGGTGAGGTCAACTATTTAGTGGACCTTGGAAGGCCTAGACAGGCTCCAAAAGTGTTCCATGTAAATAGGCTGAAGGCTTTTATCCCAAGTCTTGAAATTGCAGCACTGCTATTGGCTTCAGATGTTGAGGAAAAGGAGTCTGACCCTTTCCCTGACCTGTTTCAAAGCAGTCCTTCAGATAGCTCCTTTGAGGCCCCTCACCTGACTTCTGATCAGCAGGCTGAGGTGAAAAGTTTGCTTAGGCAATTTTCCCCCCTGTTTTCACAGTCCCCTGGTTTGACACCTTGATGCCTACATAACATAGACACAGGAGACAGTGTACCTACCAAAGTTAGGGGATATAGGATGTCAGACAAAGTACGGTCTTACATTAAGGCAGAGGTCAAAAAAATGTTAGATCTTGGGGTGATTGAACCCTCTAGTAGTCCTTGATCCAGCCCTGTGGTTTTGGTTCCAAAAGCAGGTACTTCCGAATTGAGGTTCTGCGTGGATTATAGGGCTCAGAATGCTGTCACCAAGACAAATGCACACCCCTTGCCTCGAACAGATGAGCTGGTGGATACCTTGGGAGCCTCCAAGTGCCTCAGCACGTTTTACCTCAATGCAGGCTATTGGCAAATAGCCCTCGCAGAACATGCCAAGGAGAAGATAGCGTTCTCAACTCCAGAAGGTCTTTAACAGTTCAGGGTAATGCCTTTTTGGGTTGAAGAATGCACCTGCCACTTTCCAGAGGCTTGTGAATCATGTGTTGAATGGGTTGGATGAATTCTGTCTTGCATATCTGGATGATATAGCAGTTTTCAGTGCCACCTGGGAAGACCATGTGAAACACCTCGGAATTGTGTTACAGGCTCTTCAGAAAGCCCACTTGACCATAAAGGCCAGTAAATGCCAGATTGGACAAGGCTCAGTGGTTTATCTTGGACATGAAGTAGGTGGAGGGAGGATACAGCCGCTACCCAGTAAAGTAAAAGCAGTACAAGACTGGCCTACCCCCACTAGACAGACCCAAGTGAGAGCCTTCTTAGGACTCACGAGGTATTACAGACATTTCATGGCAGACTTTGGCACCATAGCTGCCCCTCTGACTGCTCTCACCACTCCGAAGAAACCCAAGAAGGTAACTTGGACTGACGAGTGTGAGAAAGCCTTCAATGGCTTAAAAGACTCCTTGTGCCAGGCCCCTGATTACCAAAGACCTTTCATTATGCAGACAGATGCCTCTGACACTGGGATAGGAGCTGTACTATCACAAGTAGATGAGAAGGGTAAGGAACACCCTACTGGTTTCATTAGTCGCCAGCTTAAGGACAGAGAGCTCAGATGGTCCACTGTAGAGAAAGAAGGTTTCTCTGTGGTGTGGGCCCTACGGAAGCTGGGGCCCTACCTCTATGGGACCCAATTCACTGTGCAAACTGACCATAAGCCCTTAAAGTGGCTGATGAACATGAAGGGAGAGAATCCAAAGTTGCTTAGGTGATCCATAAGTCTACAAGGTTTTGACTTCAATATTGAGCATAGGCCAGGTGTCCAACATAGCGATGCTGATGGGTTGTCCAGAATGTTTAACCAACCTGAACAAAAAACTCATCCAGGGGTGGATTAGTTCCACTTGTCCTTAGTCTGGGATGGGTGAGTGTTAGGAAAGATTTCATAATTGTATGTAATTTTCCCTCCATGTGGCAACCCCCAAACATTGTGCTGTTGTTTTACACCCGGATCTAGACTTTGCCAGAGAAGTGCAGCCTTCTGCCGCACTCCTGTGGGCTTTCGCTCAATTCTTATGGGGAAACTGACATGCCCTTAAGACAGTCAGTACTGGGAGACTTTGTTTCCCTTAGTCCTTTCCTCATGTTGCAGCTTTTGTGCAACATGAAACAAGAGTGCACTGTAACTTGCTTTGCTGCGCTCTTGGGTCTCTAGTCATTCCAAAGGCCCTAGCCACTCTCGCTGGACTTATTATGAACTGTGCAAGTGTGTCACGGACAGGACTGGTGGCAGCTATCGTTTCTTTTTTGTCATGTCATCCGCACTTACCACATTTGGCACGAATAAGTGGCCTGGCTCCAAAACGGCCATGCCCCTTCACCTTCCCCCAGGTTGAGCCGACCCGGGGCAGTCCTTATTTGGTCATGCACTTTCCCGCGAAACACAACGCTTTGCAGGCTTCTGCATGCCTTGTCTGTGCCTCCAGGATGTGGGCTGGGATGTCTGTTCCCAATACACATCCTGGGTGCCAGCGAGTCTGGACTGTCCTGAATGCCTGGGACCACCGTGGTCCGTGATAGGTCCACGTTTGGTGTGAGTGTTTGTGAGCAGATCTCCCATTGGGTCCCCTCCTTTTTGGCGCACAGAGAACTTTGGATAAGAGGAGGCTGAAAACACTACTACCATGTCGATCTCCTGGGTTCACACCGAACAAGGGATAAGGAGCCAAGTAACCTGCAACAAGAAGCTGAGTCGAAGAACCGCTGGTGACCCGCTGAAGGTTTGGCACCCTGAACTGCTGTCGTCCTGTGAGACCCCTCTGCATCTGATCATCCTAAAAGGTCTGAAAATGCGCTTCGACCCATTGGAATAGTGGGATCAACTATTCCCGGCACCTTCATCAAACCCTGTCAGTAAGCCTCTTCGGAAGTGTCCCTGGGCCATCCAGTGGGCTGACTAGATTACGCAGGACGCTTTGCTCTGCCGCCATTTCAGGGAAGCCCTCGAAACTTGGTCTACTTCTTGCTTTGTGTCCACGGCACCCTCAGACCGAATTTCGTACACTTGGCATTCCCAGGTCTGAAGTGAGACGAGTGAGTTCGGACCAGAGTAATGCGGTTGCCGTGTTGCCCTGCTGTGGTAACAACCTCTGCACGTCCACTGCATTTGGGACACATTCAACCCTAAATCCTGCTACACAAAATCTACACGATGTCGAGACGTCCGGATGATCGCAACTCAACCTGCCAGCATCGTGAACTGAACTGGAGAAGTCTGGGTCTGCCTGCGTCGGGGACCGGTGAGTAGTCCATACCCCAACCGGTGGCCCCTTGCGCAGCAGCCCGTTTCTTTTCCACCGCTGTTCCGAAATAGCAACTCTATCCCGCACTCTCACCCTGACTCTGCCCACAAGTGGGGGCCTTGCTTGAGTAGAGGGGACTAGTTCTGCATCGCTTCATTCACCTTCCTGAACTGCCTGATATCCTTGAAGAGGCCCTCTTTTGTCCATTGGCACCAGCGCGTGCAGGTACTTTTGAGCATAAGGCTCCTCTCTTCATAGGGCTCGAACTTCCTCCTAGTTAGGTGTATTTCTGATTTTGAACTGGGTCTAATGATTACTTGCACTGCCTGTTTTCCTCCC
Organism: Ambystoma mexicanum; assembly: GCF_040938575.1. NCBI lineage: Eukaryota > Metazoa > Chordata > Amphibia > Caudata > Ambystomatidae > Ambystoma > Ambystoma mexicanum. The sequence goes on along the minus strand of NC_090937.1, from coordinate 1,508,957,817 downwards.
CATCTAGGTGGTCTACATATTACATGCTCCTAACTCATTAGACCCCTCGGTCTTGTATATATATGGTATTGATTGTGATGTGTTGGTTTACTTTAGTATTATTGTGATTCTTTGCTATGGTCGATGTTACAAAGGCCTTGTAATAAATGTGTCTATATTTTTAATATAACACCTGTCTGGAGTCATTTGTAAGTGTCCTTGCTTTGTGTGCTCATTGAGGTCTTTCAGTCACACTCACTCCTAATGAGACAGAGGGCCTCATTACACGGACGGCGGTAAGGGTTAACGGTCACCGTTAATGGCAACGGTGACCGTTAACCCTTACCACCGTACTACGAGGTCCCTTAGCGGGTTGGAGTTTTAACGCCTGCTTTTTGCAGGCGTTAAATACCAACCCGCTAAGGGACCTCGGAGCTAATTACGGCACCGCAGAATTGCGGTGCCGTAATTAGCGCCTTCCCCAGTCCCATAGAGCCCTATGGGGCAGAAATGGGAATGGGGAAGGGCAATGGCGGAAAGGGGATTTACCGCCCCTCCAACCTTGGAATGGGGCGGTAAATCCCCTTTCCGCCAAGGCGGTGCCGGTATTTTACCGGCATGGTCCAGGGTGCTAATAGCACCCTGGACCACCGCCTTCCGTGTAATGAGGCCCATAGTCTTGACCGCCGCCATCGCTACCCTGATTGGTCTGGCTTGTCCAGAGGTTAATCTGTTCCAAGAAACTAGGCTGGCCTTTTGATCCTCTGCCCCTCCAGGTCAGAGTTCAGAAATCCATCTTAACAACCGGTACCGTTAGCAGCTGTGCCGGTGCTTCTGTGTCCCCATTGCCCCCACGGGAATGGGGATTTACACTTTCCACTGCCTGACATCCCGGCTGCAGGGAAATGTAATTTCCTGGTGGCACAGGGTTATCACGTGGCGGAAACTGTATAACGAGTTTGGCGGCAACCCACCGGTAGCATTGGCGGATTGCAGCCAAACTCGTAACGAGGCCCATTAACATTACCACAACGGAAAATATCTCCAGATTTATTGTTTGTTATTGCATTTTACATATAACATCTGGTGGTGATGACAGGGTGGGTGATTTTCGTAACTAAAAGAAGAAGCACTTTGTGATCTTGTCATCGTGGGAATACAATATTACAATATAATCTGAGCATTTGGGCATAATTCATGGAACTTTTAGTGTGGTGCAAAGAGTACTTTTGCAGTGCAAAGTGACTTTACTCTGCACAAATCCACTTTGTACTGCTGTGTGAATCAGGAAGATTGTTGGCAGTGCAAAGTCACTTTGCACCGGGCTAAAAGTTTCATGAATCTGGCCCTTGTGTTCATGAAGCAGAAAGCAATCAGCACCTGTAATGGGTGGAGGGGGAGTCAAAGTAGTGAAGCATTATAACCCTCATCATACAGGACATGGTCTGAAACCTGAATGCATGTGCTCAATGGGGAGTAAGGGAAAGCTGCCAGCAATTACTGAGTGGTAGATGTTTTTCTTGCAGTGTGACGTTTATGATCTTGAGCAAACATTTAAATACATCAGCTTGCTCTGTATGTGTAGTACTGTGTAGCGTGAGCGTGGAGATTATGGAATGGAACAGAATGACGGGAAGGAGGGAGTCAGTTGATGGAGGCTGAAGGAGACGGACCATTCTGTTCATATTCCCATATGTACTCTCTATTCTTTATCAATTGTATTTAAATAAATCCACGTTTGAATTACTTACTCTGGTGATCTTTGAAGTGGCAACTAGGCATCTCCATCGGAAGGTGGAAATCAGCAGGAGTGCGTGACTCATCACGCACCGATAAGGTGAGAGAGCATGAGCTACTGCAACTTCCCCTATGAATAAAATAAGAGGGGTAAGGAAGCGGGAAGCGTGAAGCTTCAGAAAGTGGCTCCAGTTCATGCTGCACTGTTAACAGTTACTCGCCAAGTAACACGTAGGTCACAACAATGTCCAACAAGCTGTTACAAAAAAAGGACCCTATGACATGACTCATATCACGTTGCGTGCAGCCATTTTGAGGGGCCAGGGAACAGAACAGGCTTCAATTAAGCCTCATTCTCATCCCAGTATTTAAAAATAAAAATAATGTTTTACTCATTTTTGTGTACTGCTTTCTTTTCCATAATAGTAACAAGACATCCTATTCAACCATCTTTAGAGCCTACCAAATGATATGTAAGGTTAAACATTCAAAAACTTGAAATACCAAAGGGCAATAAGTCTACCCTTGATATTCAAGAATAAATACCACAAATAAGACCACAGTAAAACTGAGCATTCTGTGTTTGTCATCAGGACAGCTCCCATAGGGGTGCAGGGAATATGTCAATTCACAGTGTCCATGCGCCTCCAATGTTTTTGCTCAAAGTTGGGGAACCTAAACCTCCATGGAAAAGATGGCTTAAGACATTTGAACATTATGCCAACATAGTATGTGGCACTTAATTACAGCGTGGAGAGAAATAAGTCTCTATTTTTACACTGCTTAGGCCTGGCTGGCCAAGAGAAATTTGAAGATCTACCAAAACTTGTAGCTGATGAGTGGGGATATGAACGAATATGAGAAATCCATACAAAAAATTAACAAACACTACAAGAAGAAAATAAGTACTATTTTAGAATGGTATACGTTTGTGAAAAGAGTACAGGAAGAAGGATAGAGTGTTGTACAATACATCACAGCCCTGAGGAAACTTGCCAGAAGATGTAAATCTAACCAACAACTAGAGGAAAGATTGAGAGATTAATTTATATGAGAATATAACAGCAGCAAAGTAAGAGAAAAACTGTGAATACAAATAGTACAGTACTCAAGATGGCTAAGGGGGATGAACACACAGGAAAATGTGTAAACACATTGGAAAGTAGAGTGAAGGAAATTTCAGTCAGGGCAACAGTGATAAATATGATGTAACCAGCTGGTGATTAAGTGATTTCTAGTGTGAGTAATCAAAATAGAAGGAAATGCCACAGGCTGCATAAAAGGATTCACGCATCACACAGTAATTAAACAAGGTACCAACTCAGTAGTGCAGAAACTGGTTAATCTCCCTTTAGCAATGAGAGACAAAGTACAAATGGAACTCAAGAAGCTGGAAGAGCAAGGGATCATTGAAAGTATTGATGCATCTGAGTGGGTCTCCCCCTTGGTTGCTGTTAGGAAGAGCTATGGGAAGGTCAGAGTGTGCATTGACTTAACAGAACTAAATAACTGCATCTTTCCTCAGAGGCATGTGCTACCAAATATACAAGAGTTGATTTCAACAATGGGGTCGGAAAAAGTATTCTCAACACTTGATCTTACAGCTTCTTATCATCAAGTAAAGCTACACAAAGAGCCAAGGCAGTTGATGGCTTTCATTACTCCGGAAGGGCTTTACCAGTATTGCAGGATGCTGTTTGGACTAATTTCAACTGCTTCAGTGTTTCAGAAGATTATGTAATGCATTCAGGACGGAGAGCCAGGAGTCATCTTCTTTCAGGATGATATCCTGGTGTACGCTGAGAATGAAGAGGAACATAGTATAGAAAAATACATTTATAGTTGCAATCCTGAGTTGTTTATGGAATCTGGTAAGCACACTGTATTTAAGGGTGTTATAGGGTGTGGGGGAGAGGTAAACAACCCTGGCACTATGCTGTATTTTCTGTAGGAGATCAGAACCGGTGTCCATGGACTGTGGAACACTTGCGTCCCCTGTACATTTTTAATGTTTGTGTAGACAAACAAGATTTATATATAGTTAATCACAGAACATTCAAAGGAAAGTATTCAATATTCCAATTTTGATAGTGAAAAAACTATGTTTTTCATATAATTGTAAATCTGACATAAAATTAATTCCACGTGTGGTTATCACATATTATGATAGGTTCAACAATTTCCATCAGATTCCTTCAAATACATGTTTACATTTCATCAAATGTATCTGAATTTCAAAATTTCTGAAGTGAATTTCCCAAAATAGGATTTTTTGTTGTGCAAATAACTACTCTACATTTTTTGGGATGGAATGTCCCTTCAACAGGAGCTCAAGGTTAAAAATCCTTCTCAATTCAATCATTCACAATAATCTATAATGTAAAGGAAAATATGTTAGTTGTTCTGCTCATTCAAAATTTCCTCAACTCTTAAGGTACATAGGGCCTCATTACGACCCAGGCGGTAAGTTACCGCCTGGGCAGTGACTTTACCACCATGGCGTAAACTACGTTTACGCCATGGTGGTTGGCGGACTTACCGCCCCATTCCGACCTTGGCGGGGCGGTAAGTCCCCAATCCCCATTTACCCTTCCCCATTCCCATTTTTGCCCCATAGGGCATAATGGGAGTGGGGAAGGCGTTAATTACGCCACCGTAAATTACGGTGGCGTAATTAACTCCATGGTCCCTTAGCGCCATGGATTTTAACACCTGCTAAAAGCAGGTGTTAAAAGCACCATGGCGCTAGGGGACCTCGTAATTGGCGGTAAGGGGTCGGCGCAGCTAACGCTGGCGTAGACCCCTTACCGCCAGGGTCGTAATGAGGCCCATATTCTTTGTAACTCTCATGTAACCACTTGGGCATTCACCTGAAAAGAATACGTGGTTGATGGTAGCGAAGGTATTCAGTTCAACGGTGTCAAAGGGAGCCTAAAAATATAGTAATAAATAAATGAATGAAGGGCGTGTTACTGACTGTTTCACTTTAAAGATAGGTTTAACAAGTCTATGCATATGACGTCATCTTACCTGGCTTCATATTGTAAGTTGTGTAAGAAGAGGCACCCTCGGGATACAAGTCACCATGGGATTAGATAGTAGTCTGCAACACATTTTTAAATAAATGTCTGCTTAGTTCTGCCATTTGCATAAAATTGGTGCCCTTAGACTATCCTCATTGTGTAACTATATTTGCCTTCAATGTTTGCCTTTGAACAGGCATTCAAACAGTTTAAGGATGTAGTTCTGGTGCATAGAAAGCTGTCACCACAGATGTCAGGATGTGTGGCTCACTGCTCCTCTTTAAGAGAAGTGAGTAATTAGTTTAAGGATTATGAAAATCCCCACATGTTAGATGTTAAGGGAAGCTATGGAGCGTAACACTTACTTGGGCTCATCAGAATGGCAAAATGTTATGGTCCGTAACACATTTTTTCTCTATGCTACATTCAAAATTATTGTGAATGATTGAATTGAGAAGGATATTGAGGAAGGGACATTCTGTCCCAAAACGCGTTGAGCAGTTATTTGCATAGCGAAAAATCCCATTTTGGGAAATTCACTTCTGAAATTTTGAAATTCATATGCATTTGATGAAATGTATATGTATTTGAAGAAATCCGATGACAATTGCTGAACCTATCATTTGTCACACAAACATTAAAGGTGTGCAGCGGATGCAAGTGTTCCACAGTCCGTGGACACCGGTTCTGTTCTCCTAATGAAGAGGAACATAACACTGGGGTAGGGAAAGTATTCAAGATGCCACAGGCGGTAGGGATGACTCTCATTAATGAAAAGTCAAAAATGAATAGGAGAGTGATAGAATATTTAGGACATGTAATTTCCAAAGAAGGGATTGCACCAAAAAGGATCTAGCTGATGCAATAAAACACATGGCCACACCAAACTGCAAGGAGCAACTCAGAACCCTTTTAGGCATGGCTGAATATTATGCTAAGTGCATTCAAGTGTTTGCCGATATTGCCCATAACTGCAATATCACCTGCAAAGCCCCACAACCTCTTGTATGGACTGACCATTCCCTCATACCTTTTGACATTAGCATTAACAAGCCTAACCCCAAGCAGTGCCCCCACGCAGCAGCCTGCTTGACCAGAAACAAGCGCAACATTACTGTGGATACTCTTACACCACTGGTTCTCCCCCTCCTAAACACGCTCCCAGCCACTGCTGACCTCAACCTTCTAGTCAGCAACTACAATGACGTTAGGACTAACGCCATTGATGCCCTTGCCCCTCTAAAGTTCTGCAAAGGTAAACCCAGAGCTCATCTGAACTCTTGGTACACACCTGAACTCAAAACTCTCAGAAAAAAGAAAGCCAAGATGGAAACCCTATGAAAAATAACTCCTTCAGCTGGGAACAAAACCAATCTCACGACTATCTCCTCCCATTACAAAAAAGAGATAATCGGCACCAAGAAGGAAGCTTACAACGTTAGAATAAACAATGCAGGATCCTCTGCTACAGAACTCTTCACGATTCTGAAGGAATTAGAAAATCCCAACCCACCGACGGACACCTGTGTGAAAGAGAAACCATGGTGCACTAGCATCCAAAATGCCCTTGCCAACAAAATCACTGGTCTTCAAACCAAAATCGAGGCCAAACGACTACAACTTTCCAACAGTAACACCTCCACCCCTAGCATATCCACCCCTAGCAATACCACATATGGCTTCACATTCAAAAAGGTCACTATACCCGAAATCCAAAAAATTATAGCATCCCTCAAACCCTCTAATTGAAAAGGGGATATCTGCCCTGCCCAGATCATCAAAGATGCAGTGAGAGACCTATCCCCCTTCATCTCCAAACTAATAAACCTATCCTTATTGACCAACTCTGTACCTAACAACCTGAAACATTCCTGGGTTCTCCCTCTTCTAAAAACACAATCCCTTGACCCTGCCATTTCCAGTAATTACAGGCCTATCACCACGGTCCCCTTCCTGCTAAAAATCCTTGACAGAGTTGCCTACTTGCAAATCCAAGATTACTTAGAGTCCAATCAACTGCTAGTCTTGCGTCAATCTGGCTTTTGACCTCAACATGGAACAGAAACTGCCCTTGTTCACCTCAAAAGTCAGATTGATGACATCAAGAACAAAGGCAAAGCAGCTATCCTACTCCTTCTAGACCTTTCAGCAGCCTTCGACCTGGTCGACCACAAAATACTGAACCACCTCTCATCTGCTGCCCACTTTTCCCCCTCTGCTGTCATGTGCATACAATCCTTCTTAGCCAACAGAACCATGAGGGTCTTTTCATCTGCGGCTGCAGCAGACCCCATCCCCATTACCGCGGTGTCCCACAAGGATCTTGTGTCTCCCCCACTCTATATAACATCTTTACAAAGCAAACTGGACCATCTGGGTGTCACCTACACCAACTAAGCAGATGACACCCAGATACTCCTCACCATCGCTGGCAACTACAATGTCGACGTCACTAGGAGTAACAAAATCTTCTCTATCATTCAAGCATGGATGGCCACACATGGCGTCTGCCTGAATGATGAGAAGACCGAGCTCCCCCAAGTCGGATCATCCAACAACCTGCAGAAACTCAGCCTTGACTACACCAACTTCATCATCGATGGTAACACCATCCCAGTCGTTAAAAATGTGAAAACCTTAGGCTTTTACCTTGACGCCAATACCAACCTTTCTAAACAAGTCAACATGACCGCCTCTGCCACCGCCTACACCGGGAAACTAGGGCCTGCAGACCTTTTCTATCCACGAATAGCTGCCTCACACCGGCCAGGGCTCTCATACAATCGAAGCTTGACTACTGCAATCACCTCTACCTAGGTGCCAACCAAGCTATAATCAATAAACTTCAAGTTCTCCAAAACAATGCGCTGCAAGCAGCACTAAACATTCCCAGGTGAGAGCACATTTCCCACATAAGAATATCTTGAAAATGGCTCTCCATTCAACAAAAAATTGACTTAAAAACCCTCTGCCTCACCTACAAAGCCTTAAACCACCTAGCCTCCCCTATCTCACTGACAAACTCACTTTGAAGCCGAGCACCAGAATTACTATATCTTCCAATACTCTCTACCTCCTCACCGTGCCCAGATTCACCACCAAAAGAGCCGGTGGCTTGAGTTTCACGGTCCTTACCCCTCAACTTTGGAACACCCTGCCGTTGAACATCAAATCGACCAAATCCTTCCAATTGTTCAGGAAATTAGTCATTGGCTGGGTACTGGATAAAACCAATCCCAAGTCAGACTAAGCAAAATACAAACTGTATATACTGTACATACCATACAAATGTTTAACTGCATGCTCTCACTACCATTGTACACACAGGAAAATGTGTAAACACATTGGAAAGTAGAGTGAAGGAAATTTCAGTCAGGGCAACAGTGATAAATATGGTGTAACCAGCTGGTGATTAAGTGATTTCTAGTGTGAGTAATCAAAATAGAAGGAAATGCCACAGGCTGCATAAAAGGATTCACGCATCACACAGTAATTAAACAAGGTACCAACTCAGTAGTGCAGAAACTGGTTAATCTCCCTTTAGCAATGAGAGACAAAGTACAAATGGAACTCAAGAAGCTGGAAGAGCAAGGGATCATTGAAAGTATTGATGCATCTGAGTGGGTCTCCCCCTTGGTTGCTGTTAGGAAGAGCTATGGGAAGGTCAGAGTGTGCATTGACTTAACAGAACTAAATAACTGCATCTTTCCTCAGAGGCATGTGCTACCAAATATACAAGAGTTGATTTCAACAATGGGGTCGGAAAAAGTATTCTCAACACTTGATCTTACAGCTTCTTATCATCAAGTAAAGCTACACAAAGAGCCAAGGCAGTTGATGGCTTTCATTACTCCGGAAGGGCTTTACCAGTATTGCAGGATGCTGTTTGGACTAATTTCACTGCTTCAGTGTTTCAGAAGATTATGTAATGCATTCAGGACGGAGAGCCAGGAGTCATCTTCTTTCAGGATGATATCCTGGTGTACGCTGAGAATGAAGAGGAACATAGTATAGAAAAATACATTTATAGTTGCAATCCTGAGTTGTTTATGGAATCTGGTAAGCACACTGTATTTAAGGGTGTTATAGGGTGTGGGGGAGAGGTAAACAACCCTGGCACTATGCTGTATTTTCTGTAGGAGATCAGAACCGGTGTCCATGGACTGTGGAACACTTGCGTCCCCTGTACATTTTTAATGTTTGTGTAGACAAACAAGATTTATATATAGTTAATCACAGAACATTCAAAGGAAAGTATTCAATATTCCAATTTTGATAGTGAAAAAACTATGTTTTTCATATAATTGTAAATCTGACATAAAATTAATTCCACGTGTGGTTATCACATATTATGATAGGTTCAACAATTTTCATCAGATTCCTTCAAATACATGTTTACATTTCATCAAATGTATCTGAATTTCAAAATTTCTGAAGTGAATTTCCCAAAATAGGATTTTTTGTTGTGCAAATAACTACTCTACATTTTTTGGGATGGAATGTCCCTTCAACAGGAGCTCAAGGTTAAAAATCCTTCTCAATTCAATCATTCACAATAATCTATAATGTAAAGGAAAATATGTTAGTTGTTCTGCTCATTCAAAATTTCCTCAACTCTTAAGGTACATAGGGCCTCATTACGACCCAGGCGGTAAGTTACCGCCTGGGCCGTGACTTTACCACCATGGCGTAAACTACGTTTACGCCATGGTGGTTGGCGGACTTACCGCCCCATTCCGACCTTGGCGGGGCGGTAAGTCCCCAATCCCCATTTACCCTTCCCCATTCCCATTTTTGCCCCATAGGGCATAATGGGAGTGGGGAAGGCGTTAATTACGCCACCGTAAATTACGGTGGCGTAATTAACTCCATGGTCCCTTAGCGCCATGGATTTTAACACCTGCTAAAAGCAGGTGTTAAAAGCACCATGGCGCTAGGGGACCTCGTAATTGGCGGTAAGGGGTCGGCGCAGCTAACGCTGGCGTAGACCCCTTACCGCCAGGGTCGTAATGAGGCCCATATTCTTTGTAACTCTCATGTAACCACTTGGGCATTCACCTGAAAAGAATACGTGGTTGATGGTAGCGAAGGTATTCAGTTCAACGGTGTCAAAGGGAGCCTAAAAATATAGTAATAAATAAATGAATGAAGGGCGTGTTACTGACTGTTTCACTTTAAAGATAGGTTTAACAAGTCTATGCATATGACGTCATCTTACCTGGCTTCATATTGTAAGTTGTGTAAGAAGAGGCACCCTCGAGATACAAGTCACCATGGGATTAGATAGTAGTCTGCAACACATTTTTAAATAAATGTCTGCTTAGTTCTGCCATTTGCATAAAATTGGTGCCCTTAGACTATCCTCATTGTGTAACTATATGTGCCTTCAATGTTTGCCTTTGAACAGGCATTCAAACAGTTTAAGGATGTAGTTCTGGTGCATAGAAAGCTGTCACCACAGATGTCAGGATGTGTGGCTCACTGCTCCTCTTTAAGAGAAGTGAGTAATTAGTTTAAGGATTATGAAAATCCCCACATGTTAGATGTTAAGGGAAGCTATGGAGCGTAACACTTACTTGGGCTCATCAGAATGGCAAAATGTTATGGTCCGTAACACATTTTTTCTCTATGCTACATTCAAAATTATTGTGAATGATTGAATTGAGAAGGATATTGAGGAAGGGACATTCTGTCCCAAAACGCGTTGAGCAGTTATTTGCATAGCGAAAAATCCCATTTTGGGAAATTCACTTCTGAAATTTTGAAATTCATATGCATTTGATGAAATGTATATGTATTTGAAGAAATCCGATGAAAATTGCTGAACCTATCATTTGTCACACAAACATTAAAGGTGTGCAGCGGATGCAAGTGTTCCACAGTCCGTGGACACCGGTTCTGTTCTCCTAATGAAGAGGAACATAACACTGGGGTAGGGAAAGTATTCAAGATGCCACAGGCGGTAGGGATGACTCTCATTAATGAAAAGTCAAAAATGAATAGGAGAGTGATAGAATATTTAGGACATGTAATTTCCAAAGAAGGGATTGCACCAAAAAGGATCTAGCTGATGCAATAAAACACATGGCCACACCAAACTGCAAGGAGCAACTCAGAACCCTTTTAGGCATGGCTGAATATTATGCTAAGTGCATTCAAGTGTTTGCCGATATTGCCCATAACTGCAATATCACCTGCAAAGCCCCACAACCTCTTGTATGGACTGACCATTCCCTCATACCTTTTGACATTAGCATTAACAAGCCTAACCCCAAGCAGTGCCCCCACGCAGCAGCCTGCTTGACCAGAAACAAGCGCAACATTACTGTGGATACTCTTACACCACTGGTTCTCCCCCTCCTAAACACGCTCCCAGCCACTGCTGACCTCAACCTTCTAGTCAGCAACTACAATGACGTTAGGACTAACGCCATTGATGCCCTTGCCCCTCTAAAGTTCTGCAAAGGTAAACCCAGAGCTCATCTGAACTCTTGGTACACACCTGAACTCAAAACTCTCAGAAAAAAGAAAGCCAAGATGGAAACCCTATGAAAAATAACTCCTTCAGCTGGGAACAAAACCAATCTCACGACTATCTCCTCCCATTACAAAAAAGAGATAATCGGCACCAAGAAGGAAGCTTACAACGTTAGAATAAACAATGCAGGATCCTCTGCTACAGAACTCTTCACGATTCTGAAGGAATTAGAAAATCCCAACCCACCGACGGACACCTGTGTGAAAGAGAAACCATGGTGCACTAGCATCCAAAATGCCCTTGCCAACAAAATCACTGGTCTTCAAACCAAAATCGAGGCCAAACGACTACAACTTTCCAACAGTAACACCTCCACCCCTAGCATATCCACCCCTAGCAATACCACATATGGCTTCACATTCAAAAAGGTCACTATACCCGAAATCCAAAAAATTATAGCATCCCTCAAACCCTCTAATTGAAAAGGGGATATCTGCCCTGCCCAGATCATCAAAGATGCAGTGAGAGACCTATCCCCCTTCATCTCCAAACTAATAAACCTATCCTTATTGACCAACTCTGTACCTAACAACCTGAAACATTCCTGGGTTCTCCCTCTTCTAAAAACACAATCCCTTGACCCTGCCATTTCCAGTAATTACAGGCCTATCACCACGGTCCCCTTCCTGCTAAAAATCCTTGACAGAGTTGCCTACTTGCAAATCCAAGATTACTTAGAGTCCAATCAATTGCTAGTCTTGCGTCAATCTGGCTTTTGACCTCAACATGGAACAGAAACTGCCCTTGTTCACCTCAAAAGTCAGATTGATGACATCAAGAACAAAGGCAAAGCAGCTATCCTACTCCTTCTAGACCTTTCAGCAGCCTTCGACCTGGTCGACCACAAAATACTGAACCACCTCTCATCTGCTGCCCACTTTTCCCCCTCTGCTGTCATGTGCATACAATCCTTCTTAGCCAACAGAACCATGAGGGTCTTTTCATCTGCGGCTGCAGCAGACCCCATCCCCATTACCGCGGTGTCCCACAAGGATCTTGTGTCTCCCCCACTCTATATAACATCTTTACAAAGCAAACTGGACCATCTGGGTGTCACCTACACCAACTAAGCAGATGACACCCAGATACTCCTCACCATCGCTGGCAACTACAATGTCGACGTCACTAGGAGTAACAAAATCTTCTCTATCATTCAAGCATGGATGGCCACACATGGCGTCTGCCTGAATGATGAGAAGACCGAGCTCCCCCAAGTCGGATCACCCAACAACCTGCAGAAACTCAGCCTTGACTACACCAACATCATCATCGATGGTAACACCATCCCAGTCATTAAAAATGTGAAAACCTTAGGCTTTTACCTTGACGCCAATACCAACCTTTCTAAACAAGTCAACATGACCGCCTCTGCCACCGCCTACACCGGGAAACTAGGGCCTGCAGACCTTTTCTATCCACGAATAGCTGCCTCACACCGGCCAGGGCTCTCATACAATTGAAGCTTGACTACTGCAATCACCTCTACCTAGGTGCCAACCAAGCTATAATCAATAAACTTCAAGTTCTCCAAAACAATGCGCTGCAAGCAGCACTAAACATTCCCAGGTGAGAGCACATTTCCCACATAAGAATATCTTGCAAATGGCTCTCCATTCAACAAAAAATTGACTTAAACACCCTCTGCCTCACCTACAAAGCCTTAAACCACCTAGCCTCCCCTATCTCACTGACAAACTCACTTTGAAGCCGAGCACCAGAATTACTATATCTTCCAATACTCTCTACCTCCTCACCGTGCCCAGATTCACCACCAAAAGAGCCGGTGGCTTGAGTTTCACGGTCCTTACCCCTCAACTTTGGAACACCCTGCCGTTGAACATCAAATCGACCAAATCCTTCCAATTGTTCAGGAAATTAGTCATTGGCTGGGTACTGGATAAAACCAATCCCAAGTCAGACTAAGCAAAATACAAACTTTATATACTGTACATACCATACAAATGTTTAACTGCATGCTCTCACTACCATTGCTTGTATATATTGTATATTGTATATTACCTCTACAAATGTATAACTGCAAAATGTATATATATTTTACTTTTTTCTGTAACCTATCCTTAAGCTCCCTTTTACTGCTGGGTCTGGAGCGCTATATAAAATAAATAAACAAATAAACAAAAACAAGATCAAGCCACTCAAGAAATTAATGTGAATTCCCAATCTTTACAACAAGATCAAGCCACTCAAGAAATTCGACAAGTCCGAATAACTCAGCAGTCTCAACTTGCCTTGTATCACCAAGCAGTGCAGCAGTTGTTACCAAGCTCTACCAAAAATGCCAATTTAAAGTGTGACACATCAAATGAGGAAAGAAACCATCCTCATTTGCAAGAGGTGTTTACTCAACAGGAGAGGACTAAAAAGTCCAATAGTCATCATCTCCAAGGCAACCGTGAAAGACAACATCTTGAAATATGTGAGAAACAGCATTCAAAAGTAGCTAATATAGACACGCAAATAGCGAAAGCAAATGAAAGTTACTTTACCTTGAATATGAAGCAACCATTTCCATCTAATAAAACTACTACAGAAGTGGATCGAGATCTTACAGTACCCAAACAGCAAGAATCTGGAAAAAGACAGGAACCGGCTATTCAGAAAGAGAATAGTGCCAGGGGTGGTATTGGATCTAAGGCAATAATAAACAAAAATGGAACAATCATCATAGACTGATCCTCAAATGTCGACCTGCTCCATACCCGGACTATGTACTCAATCGATCAAGCATTCTAGCAATCTGTGAAGATATCGATGCTCTTCATGACATCACCTCAATTGATATCGCTCAAGTCGAATTTCTCAAAGATCACGATCACTCTATGGTGAGACTTTGGCTTCCTTCAAATTTGACAAGAAATGTGTTATGGCAAGCCCGAATGGAACTATTTGCCTTGGGATTTGTGTTAGCCAGAGATCCCATGTGCTTAGACGAAAGAGGGAACATAACCCTAGAATCCAAAAATAACTACATGGAACAATATGACCAGGAAAATTGTATCCATACTACCGAAATCACCAACTCAAACTCAGCTAAAATCTATCAAGCTTCGATCTATGACGAAGAAGAAAAATCATAACAAAGAAACGAACCAAGTACAATATCTTTAATTAGCTGGAATACATGTGGCCACAGCCATCTATTACGCCACAGTGCAGATGTCTTAATACCTCATGACATTATATTGCTGCAAGAAACATGGCTAACCAAAAGACCTACATGGGAGGAGCATACTGTTATATTAAATCCAGCTATCTCAAGGCAATCCGGAAGACCTTCCTCAGGGCTGATGATAATCACCAAGAACCATAAGAACTGGAGTCTAAATGATTGGGCCTCCCCAAATCCCTATCTGCAATTGGACAGATTGAATATGAGAGGTACTGTTATCGCATTACTCAACATCTATCGGAATCCGAAAGGCATTGGGGATGACAATTTCTTTTTGGAAGTAGAACTCCTTTTGAATTTGATCTCAGACGCATCTGACATCACTTCAATTATCGTAGCTGGAGATTTAAATTTGCAGCTTTTACCTAATCACAACTTGAAATACAACCTCACTTGTCTAAGATTGAAGACCCTAATGAAAACTCGGAAACTGATCATGTGCAATGGTTCAATATCTGGTGACTTAGTCCCCAAAATTACCTGGTGTAGAGGAACTGCATCCTCCATAATTGATTATGTCTTTGTGGACTCACTTACCTTCTATAAGGCGGTTACTTTTCAAATTCTGCCGCAAACAAGCAGTGATCATAATGTCCTGAACTTAAAATGGAATGTCAAAATGAATGTGCCAAATGCCAACCAAAGATTTGAACATATAGTGTCAACCAACAATGCCCGTTCAAGATTGGTTTGGAATAGGAAGAACTTGGATGAATACTGCACAACAATTGAAGCAAACATACATAGTGATTACACAGCACACCTTCATCTATTTGAAGTTGTCTCCAAGAATCGCAAACTTGACTTTGCAAAACCTAAGCACCAAAGCGACTTGATAGTACAACAAAAAAAAACTACTTTAAGGAAAAATAGAAAGGCAATTCTACGTTCTAACTGTGTTGATAAATATCAGAAGGTAAAATCACTCAATTGTCAGTACACCGAACTGGCTGAAAGGACATCGCTGTGTAATGTACCAAAAAGATGGGGAATCCATGTTGCATAACAGTATGAACAAAAACACTGGCAAATGTGGGCTCTGCTCAATGATGCCTTGAACTCAACACAAAAGGCAGCTCAAATAAATGGAGTAAGCGAAAATCAATGGATTAATCATTTTAACAACATGTATCAGAAAGAACTGTGTCAACCAAGTAATGTCGCTAGACAGAATTCCAACTATGGTGGGCTCCAAATTGAAGAAGAGGATGTACTATTCTACATAAAAAGGCTCTCAAATTCACGTGCACCAGGGCCAGATGGTTTGAGCAACTTCATGTTCAAACAAGCTCCAACACAATGGGCCAAGGTCTTGACGTTAATCTTCAATCAAATCATCAACAATGTCACTATTCCAGCCTCATCGAAAAAGGCCATCATTATACCAATCTTCAAAAAAGGAGTCCGCTCACTACCAAAGAACTACAGGCCCATCTCACTATTAGATGCCTCTGGTAAGTTATTTTCAAAATTCATCTTAAGAGACTTTAACAAATGGACACTTGAGGCAGATGTTAGAGATCCCTTCCAAACCGGATTTGTAGCCGGCATGGGAACTTCCATTAACCTGCTCACGTTAACAGCCATCATTGAGTATCATAAAGTAATTAAACAACCACTATATTTCATCTATATAGATCTACGAGCCGCGTTTGACTCTGTGTCACGTGAACTTCTAGTTCAAAAACTAACTCGATCAAGATGTCCAAGTTATATTATACATCTTATAGAAGACTTGCATACAAATAATTCTATACAAATTCGTCTCACACATGAGGGAAAATTATCTCAACCAATCAAAACATTTCGTGGAGTGAGACAAGGTTGTACCCTAGCATCAGCCCTTTTTAATTTTTTTATTTCTGATGTTGGCCAGTCCTTTGAAAACATCCTCATTGATCCTCCGAAATTGAAGAACAAGGCCATTCCTTTCCTGATGTATGCGGATGATTTGGTGATTATGTCTAAAACACCGAAGGGACTTCAAAAGTCTTTGGATGCAATCATCAATTACACTAATAATATCCATCTAAGTATTAATCGTGAGAAAACAAAGGTGATGATCTTTAATGGCAATCGCAAATCATCTAGAACAACGATCAATTGGAATATCGAGGGAGAAACTCTCAAAATAGTAAGCCACTACACCTATCTGGGTGCCCAAATATTCTCAAAAGATCAAGCCATGACATACAAACAACAACAACAAGATAAGGTGATCACTTTTATTCAGCAATCCAAAATAATTCTAAGAAAATACGGAAAGTTTACTCTGGCCATAAAAACAGCTTCATAAAAAAATGGCGAAACTTAGTCATTGATACGTTGGCTTTGATTGATGTTTCTCTATCTAGTTTACTTCAAAACCCAGATCACATCAAAACAAGATTATTTGGAATGGATTGGAATAACACCAGAGACAAATGCACTAAGTATCGTGATCATGATCCAACAACCTTCACACACAAGAAGCACTCGTATCCAGAACGCTATCTAATTAAATCTCCATCTATCAAATATCGGAATGAGCTACTACGGCTAAGACTCAATTTATGGCCAACGAGACAGGTGCTGGCCCGTCGCAATCTCATCAATAAAGAGCAAGCGTTCTGTAGATTTTTTCAACATCAAGACACCACTGAAACATTGAGACATCTACTTACCGAATGTGAATTCCTTCTACATTCTTGTGTCAAATATTTTAAACATCTAACTGAACCATTTGGGGTCACTACATCAGACGTACTATGGAGAACTATATACTCTGGAATATCAACAGCTGTGTCAATTGGGGCAATGGCCTTTCTAAAGGAACTGAAGCTTGAACAAATTCAAGTAGAATAACAATATGATCACCATAGTATTAAGCAAAAAATAGTGTTTCCAGAATGTTTGACCCCTCGTTAAAAAGATATGAATATATACTTGTCATATATAATTTATGTTCGGTTTTGTTCATTCATTCTTTTTTCTTTTTTCCCTCCCTTTTTCAAAATTTTATATTTTAATTCATTTATATTGAAAAGTTGTATATTTCAACTATATCAATAAAAAAAACAAAAAAAAACAAACACTGTGTTTCTAAGGAACGTGATGAAAATGAACAAGAGGTTCATTTGGGATGAAGATTGTGAAGATGAATTTCGATATATAAAAGAGGCTTTGACTGCTGCTGCGGCTTTACAGAACTATGAAAGAGGGAGACACGCAATGATCACTACTGGTGCATGTAATGTGGGACTGGGAGAGATTTTGACCCAGTTCCATAAAGGAAAGGAGTACATCATAGCAGAAAAAGTGTACACAACTATTGCAAAGGAAGCACTGGCCATCAGATGGAATGTGAAAGATGAACTATGTGTTCAAGATGGCTGTTTTATGAGAGGAGACAAGCTAGTGCCACCTGAGGGAGTCAGAGAGAAAGTGATATATCTTGGGCTTGAAGGGTACCAAGGAATTGTAAAGACCAAGCACAGAATAAGGAGTATGTATTGGTATATATTGATGCCCAGCCTGTGACATTCAGATCAAGAGGAACATCAGAAACTGTATCCTTTGTATAATGGGTGTGTTAGTGAAGAGTATCCGATGGTGCTTACAGATATTCCAGAGAAACCATGGAAGAAATTAGCCATTGATGTTCTAGGGCCGGTATGGAGTGGGGGATGTCAGACATATTGCATTGTGGTTATTGATACATTGACCAGATGGGCAGAACTGACGATGACTCCACATGTGACGACTAGAAGGGTAATTGATTTCTTAGAAGAGTGAATGTGTGGGATATCCAGAAGAGGTATTGCCTGATAATGGTTCACACTTTATGTCTAGAGAGTTGAAAAGTTGCCTAGAGGAAAGATCCATTGTCCACAAAGTTAGTGCCATATTCATCCCCAAACTAATGGCATTGTGTAGAGGTATAATAGAGTGATTAAGGAGGCTATTAGGTGAGCATGGTTGAATGGGAGTGGTTGAAAGGAGGTTGTGAGAAGAACAGTGGTGGCCCATAGGTTCACACCACATAGCACTACAGGGATTTCCCCTTTCGAACTGAGCAGGGGAAGGAAAGCCAACACTAAATTGTTTCAAGGTTGGAATGGTGATATGGCAAGCATGGGTGTGAGGCTGGATGAAGTGAAGGACAACATCAGGGACAGACAATTAACCAACAAGTTACAGCACAACAATAGGCGTTTCAAGAGAGTGAGAATGCTGTGTGTTGGTTGTTGGGTAAGGATCAAGTTACTGTTTGTGTTGAGGGAGGATGGTTGTCATCGGTCTAAATTTGAGTATGTGAGTGAACACAAATCAATAGGAAAGGTGTGCAGGAGGCATTGCAGCTAGCCATATGCTCTTGGGAAAACAGTATTCTCCAAGCAGCTGACATCGCTCCTCTGTCTCTCTCTGGCTCCTCTTCTTTGCATCGCCCACGGCTCCTAGTGTCTGCTTGGATATGGATCTCATCTTCACTGCTGCTGCAAGGGTATGTGTTTAACATCCACTGGCTCAAACTAGCTCAGGCTGTCCTACTCTTTTTTTCACACACTTGGTGCACACATCTGCCACATAATGTTGTTCAGTTGATGACCACTTCCTCTGCTTGGTCTTCTGGGAGCAGTGCCATGGGCTTCATAACCAGACCATGTTCAGGGAAGCAAGACGTATGTTTCCAAGTTCCACTAAATGTTATGAGAAGAATTTCCTCCAAGAAAATAAGTCTGTTTGATACAAGAAAAGTTTAATTATCTTAGTTTTTTTGTAGACATTTCTGACAATAATCCAGCTGAATTCTGCAACAACAGTTGAGAATAATAGACGAGAATCAACATCTAATTACAAACTGAATGAGTGAAGAAAATATACTGAAAACCCCACTTTACTCTTTGCCCCATTATGCCATGTGGTAATTGACCTCCCCTTCTCATGTATTTGAGATATGTTCTGCCTAGAGAAACAATGTTTGGGAATACATTTACATTTCAAAATGGGATGTATTTCTGTATTTATAAACAGGGAAAACAAATGTTCTTTTGATCACAAAATAACATCCAAAAGATATGATATCAGATTTGACAGAGAACAGTGACCTTCTTACAATCGGATGAAGTTTAGTGCCATTCTGACTGGGTTGTGGAGGGGAGTAAATGGAACAGTCACTGGGGTCAACACCTGGGTGGACATACATAGTTTAAGGAGGATCAATATTAGATATTTATTTTTAAGTGCAGTTAGGTGGTACAGCCACTTGTGTTAGGGATGTGACCATGATCCAAGAAGTGCTAGAGTGGCGCTAGAGAAAGTTAGCGGCAGAGGCAAAGGAAAAATTACAGAAGACAGATGAGAGGTAGGTTGAGAGGGTAACTTGGAGGAGATGAGGTAATCTTTTACTTTGGTTTTGAACAAATTGTCGTTGTCTGTTTCTCGGATACCCGGTGCAAGAGAATTGCATGCATGTGGAGCAAGCAGAGAGAAAGAGCAGAAGTTAGAGGAAGTGCACTGAGGGTGAGGTGCCACCAGGATAGTTGAGGAGACATTACAAGAAGGCTTGAAGAGTTGGAGAGAGGGGGATCGATACATTAGGGCCTTACTGTGGATAGCTTTGTGAACCAGGAGAAGACATATAAATCTGGCCCTGCTATGCATTGCCAGCCATACAGCCTGGTGAAGGTATGAGGACATATGTGGCAAGCGAGGGAGTTCAAAGAGAACCCGGATAGCGAAGTTAATGATCTTGTCAAGAGGACAAAAAGCATAGTTGAAGAGACCAAAGAGATGGTGAGTGCCTGTTTCTTTGACTACTGTGGCTTCCTGAAACATATATACTGGCTGTTTCCAGTAACGTTGAGATAATGTAGCTGTAAAAAAACACAAAAAAAGTATAAGCGCACCTTAATGGCTGTACTGGATCCTAGGTGTCAGGAAGTACACATTTTCAAACATGGACAATTCTGGTCGTGTGCATGCACCTTTGACATAAAGAATTGCTGCATATGCAAATGAATAAGAAAAAAACAAGGAAGCAACCATTCCCCATCCCCATACTGTGGAACCTCAGACCTATTAGCATCAGAATCACAGTCACCCTCAAGGAGTTTAGAAAATAATGTACCACCTTCCGGTTCTAGGAGAACATTATTCGCATCCTGTAGAATACAGCCAGCTGAGCCCGCCCAAACCAGCAGTCCTTCTAAGGACCTCCATTTACAGTTGAGCCCCATTTTATGCCCTTAACACCCATTTAGCTCTATTTCATGGTCATCACTATCTGCAAAATGTGAAGTATGTCCTGCTATGTTAAATTGTATCCATAAACACATTTTTCACTGATATACATTTTTCGGTTGTGTTTACAGAGATCCAACCCATTAAAAAACATTAACTCCAACATATCCCTCATTAAAATTAGTACTCTGCCAGAAGTGATGTTTGAGATGTAAAGCTAGTTTTGTCTTGGCCAGCATGGTAATGTATTATCGTGTCAGATATTAATACATAAGTAGAGTCCTGTCTATTATTACTACTTGACGCGCTGACATGTCCACATTTGATGCATGTTAATTATTGATGATAGAGCCTGACACATCAATCAATAGAAGCATACATTGATACAATTGCAGGTGATAGACTTCATCCTCTCCCTTCACTACTTCAAAACCCCATGAACACCCTCAATTTGTCATACCTACTTCTCTTGGATGTATACATGTATGTGATGTGCATATCACATACTGAGCTTGAAAACAACAGAGATGTACAATTAACATGTGAAGAGCATAGTGCCGGGGACAGGTGGTGTTTGTGTTATTGGTCTATTATCCTCATTTGACAGTGAAATGTTTCTTGAAGCGCAGGGTCACAGTCTCCTTCCTGAATCACAGGAGGGTAGAGCTAGCCTGATATTAGCAGGAAAGCTGTATCAAAGGGTGTGAGAATAGCAGGAACGTGCATGTTTTCATGTGTTTTGATACTTGCAACTCTTGGCTTCTAGTCTGGCGAAATCTTAACTCCTGGTGTTACAATGACCTCCTGAGATTGCAATATGTTCAGCTAAGTACGAAGACCTCTTCAAAACTAGAGCTTCATGGCTGTTGAAGGCTGTCTTTAAGGTGGTGTGAGCTTGGAGGAGTAACCAAAGCAGTTCCTTGACAGCGTGAGACTGTGATTGAATTTCTTCGCCTCACATCACGTCATGTTGCTGCATGCTGCCCATCAGTTCCCTGTTTCAGAGAGCTTTTCCAGGAGGGCATTACCACCATGAAGGTGGGACCACAACATGGCCAGGATGATGGCTCTTTAGTCTGAGGCGGGGATGAAAATTAGAATTGTCACCAAAGTAACAGCTGGTACGATAATGTTTGTGACATCTTGGCAATGTATCCTTTAAATGAGAGGCCACATCAATAGAGAAACCAAGGGATTTTGCAATAGGATTTAGTTGGGGCAGAAGCCATCGCGATTCATCTTTGTCAGCTTGTTTTGAACTTTAGTGCATTTGGTGGATGATGATTTCTGTTATGGTAGGGTTGAGTTCTAGTATGATATGATATGATATGATAATTTATTTATTATTTATTTTGCACTACACAATTGTTTCGGAGCGCAACACTTTACTAGTAGGCACTTTACATCCACGCTTAGTGTTTCATTTGGTAAATGTCGTTTAAGCAGTCGAACTTCATGTGTAGCTGCATGCCGTCAACATACCTGTCGACTCTGATGTTAAATTTAACCAAACTGGCCACAGTGACTCCATGAGGTGTTTGATGATGAAAATGGTTAGGATGGAGTCTTGTGGGACTCTGTTGTTTACCTGGCATCAATGGACTCCCCAGGTGCCCGTGTGGATGATCCAGTGTCTGTTTGTAAAATAGGAGTCCCACCATCAAAGTACTGGAATTGAATCCCATGTGGAAGGACTGGGTATCACTTAATGGTAGCAGTGGTCGAAGTGTATGAAACGAAGTAGTGGAACTATGTTCCCTGTTGGCCTGCTTAAGTCCTCCAGAAACCCAATTGATGTCACCCTCTCATGCATATTTTAAATCAAAACCATTTCAGAATGGTTTCATTCTAAAATAAAAATATACAAACAATAAAGCCTAATTTAAAAAGTAGAGGAGCACCACTCCCACCTTCTTCAACCACTCAATGGTAGACTATGTTAAATGTGTCAGAGAGGTCGAGGAGGATCAAGAGGCATAGGCCACCCCTGTCCTGATGAGGAGTGCAATTTTATTGACATTGATGATGGCATTTTTTGAGCTGACTAGTAAATTGGATGATCTTGTCAATGATGGGTGGATGAGTGATGGAGGCAATTGTTTTCTGTGACATCTTGCCTTATTTGTTAGTGGTACAGTTTTCAATGCATATGGGAAGATGCCCTGCATGCATGAGGTGCTGTGGAGAAGGTGAGAGTTGTTCTTGTAATATTCTTCAGGGTGGAGGCTAAGATGGTGTAGTCATATATTAGGATGTGGCCTTGAGAGACGGAAGTGTGATTCTGAGTTCTTCCCGTGTAAGGGTATTTAATTTTGACCATCTTGGGACGTATACATGTTGGTATGATGTATCTATAAGGGATAGGGTACTGTCATTGTGGTGACATCTTGTAGGGAGCAGTTTTTTATAACGTTAAAGAGGTGAATAAAGGGTCAAGAGTGCTGTTTTTGGTGTGGGGAGATCAGTGATGAGCCTTATGATTTGAAGATAGTCAGGAGATTGAAGATAGCTTCTTTGATTTTCTTGCTTGCTTGTATTCTTGGCAGATTGAGGTCTCATAGGAAGATCATGATGAGAAGGTTGATTTCATCCAGGAAGGCTTTCTTACTCTGCATTTGGCAGTTGGTGAAGTGGAATGTAGTAGTTGTGGTGGGGGAGCAGAAAGTAACAAGTCAGGAGCTCTGTGGATTTGCGGGATGAGGGATCCTGGAGCATGCATGTCCATGAAGTCTTCTAGATAACTGAGTAGCCCCCAGCAGATTGCTGTGCTTGGTTTACATGCTGTATGATATAGTCAGTTGGGACAGAGCATCCAGGATGCTAGAGTGGGTGAGAGTAAACTATGTTTTTATTAAGAGTGCATCATTGTTTCTCATGGTGATGATATCAGCAATATCTGCCTCATGGAGTAGAGGTGCACAAATATTGATGAGAATGAGGTTGCATGTGTACCTGGGTGGTGTATATCATTGTGCAAGAATGGTTGGAGTGCATGGAACGGTTGGAGTGCATGGAACTGGTGGAGTGCATGGAACGATTGGAGTGCATGGAACAATTGCAGTGCATGGAACTGTTGGAGTGCATGGAACGATTAAAGTGCATGAAACAGTTGGAGTGCATGGAATGGTTGGAGTTCATGGAATGGTTAGAGTGCATGGGATGCATGGAGGAATCACAACGAATGGCACAGACTCAACGGATGGAGTAGACGCAACGGTTGAAGTGCATGGGATGGATGGAATGCTTGGGACGGTTAGAGTAGATGGAACTAATGGAGTTTATGAAATGGATGGAATGGATTAAACGGATGGAGTGGGAGGAACAGATGGAGTGGATGGAACAGATGGAACAGATAGAACGGATGGAATGGATGGAGTCGATGAAATGCATGAAGTGGATGGAACGGATGGAGTAGATGGAACCGATGGTATGGATGGAACGGATGGACTGGATGGACTGGATGGAACGGATGGAATGGATGGAACAGATGGAGTGGATGGAATGGAACGATCAAATTGAGATGGCGGAACGGATGGAGTGGATAGAACAGATGGAGATGGCAGAACAGCTTATGTTGATGAACGATCGAATGATAGAATGAATGGAATGACTAATAAACCAAATAAAGAACCAGGCAAAATGTGTGAACAGACAAAGCCGATTGAACAGACTGAGTGCATAAAACAGATTGAATAAATGGTTCAGATGTGCACTCAATCTCAAGCACCTACTGAAAACCACCATATCACATCACCATGCTTACTCTCTTCTATACACCATCACTCAACTAGAACACAGCAATACTATGACACATTCGGTATAGCTGTTCTCATACCAACACCTGCCACATACTCCCCATCATCCTAACTAAACACAGCTGGCTGCACACCCGCCAGCCTAGGCATTCTCCTCAGGCCTAACGCAGCCAGAATCGGTCTGCTAACACCCTGCCAGAACGAGCACATACTCCTGATCTCCCAACCACCACACCTACCGCTAATAAGCAGCTATCATATGAGTGCCACACCTTCTGCACACATATCCAGTGCTCACACGCACCTTATGACTCTCTCTCTCTCTCTCTCTCTCTACTGACTTGAACTACGGCTCCCGAGGGCGTTCAACCTACCAGTGCCTTGAGATCATACCAATGGTACATAAGGCGCTATATAAATGCAAAGTAACATAACATAACATATTGATTGGTTGTGAGTGGCATGTTGATAAGGTATGGTTTTAATGGTGATGTGCATGGTGCATGCTGAGAGTTTGTGTGTGGGTGTTGGTCAAATAAAATCCAAAGAAACAGAAACAAAACAGAGACAGACAAGCACTACACAAAAACAGGGTTTTAAAGGCAGGAAATGCAGGCACACACAGGGAGACAGAGGAGGAATAAATATATCAGAGGTGTTAGGCGGAAAAGTATGCCATGTGCTTACTGGGAGTAGGTGGGAGATGAGATATCACACTCCGGGACAAGTTAACCTAACATTTGCCCCCATGCATTTTGCACTAGTTTTGCAGCCTCACTAATATAGAATGGAGAAAGTGAGTTTCCCCACAATCTCTATTATTTAACAGTGTATCCATTAGTTCAACATTCAATTAAAACAGGCTGTTTTTTTTTCTTTACTATCTGCAGTTCAGAACATACACATAAAGATTTACTACTCTTATTTTCAATTGATGTGGCAAGGGCTAAAATCGCTGAGAATTCTCCTTCGGATGTCACATATTCCACCTCGTTGATATGTTTAATTTTAACCTTGTCTCTGGTGAGGAAATGGAGACAGTATTAAATAAAATGCATCCTACATTATGCCCTAATGATGCTTCTCCCATAGGTTTTTCTTGGATAATCTCAGTATCTTCTTACCATTCTTCATTCATTTCGTGAATTCATCTTTCCTTCATTGCTTAGTACCAGACTCTATCAAACAAGTGGTAGTCATACCACTGATAAAAACGATTGTGGCTGATCTGTCTAATATTGGGAACATTAGACCAATCACTAATGTTCACTTTTTGTTAAAACACATAGACAAAATGGCCGCAGGTCAATTTCAAAAATATCTCAGAGCATCCAACCCTTTACATTCTAGACAATCCGGATGTCGTCCCAATCATGGCACGGAAAGGCCATTGATTAATCTGCAATCACAAATGTTGGATATGGTGGATCAAGGTAAATATGGTCTTCTGGTGCTCCTAGACCTGTCCTCTGCTTTTGACCTTGTAGATCACAACAGACTTCTATCAGCCTTACAGGTTAATGCAGATCAATGCTGCATGCTCTAATAATGCCATCATATGGTTAAGATGATCGTATATCTTGTGCGGTCACGGACAAAGCATCATCCTTTCAATCCAGGATCACGTGTGGTGTGCCACAGAGTGCCTGCTCATCACTCGTCCTGTTTAGTGTATATATGCACTCTTTATGCAAACTATTGCAAGATTCTGGGATTGCATTTGCAAACTATGCAGATGACAATCAGCACCTCATAGAACTAACAGGCAACTATTTGCTTGATCTAGACAAAGTGCAGATTGTTAACAACGTGATTAAAATCTGGATGACCACCAACTGGCTGTGTCTGAATAGCTCTTCTGAGGCCAGAGAAAAGTTAGACTCACATTTATCCAGCGTTTGTATCGAAGAAAATGAGATTAAAGTGCAAGAAAAGATGAAAACACTTGGGGGGTCATTACGAGTTTGGAGGTAGCCATGGTGCTATTAGCGCCATGGCTGCCTCCAAACTTGTGTCCGGGTTCTTTGAATGGGGACTTACCGGGTCATTCCAACCTTGGAGGACCAAGTAAGTCCCCATTCAAAATACCCATTCCCATTCGAGCCGCCATAGGGCTCAATGGGAATGGGGAGGGAGCTAATAACAGGCCCGTAAATAACAGACCCGTTAGTAGCTCCCTGGTCCCTTAGCGGCTCTCGCTTCGGACGGCTGGTTTTACAAGTCGGCCTTAGTGGGACCCGCTAAGGTACCTCGGAATGTGGCGGGAAGGGGTTAACGGCACTGGCATCCTTACCAGTGCTATTAACCCCTTACTGCCACACTCGTAATTACCCCCTTGGTGTCCTCTTTGAAGCCTCCTTGGTAGACAGTGCAGTTAAACAGTCTCAATATCACTTGTGGCTGTTGAGGCTAGTAAGGCCCAATGTTTTGTCCCAAAAATTGTGAAACTCTGGTAAGAGCAGTAATCATGCCTAGACCTGATTGCTGCAATGCTAATCTCTGTGGTGCCAGCAAAAATAATCTACACAACTTCAGGTTCTACAAAACAATGCTATTCGTATCCTGAGGAAGGTCTCCAAAAGCAAGCATGTCTCATGCTACAGGAAAGATTTAGACTGGCTTCCGATCTCAGCCAGAAGAACGTTTAAATTGAACACCTTAGCGAATAAGTGCGTTTTTGGTCTGGCCACACTCTACTTGAGAGAGTGTGTAAAGCTGCAACAATCCTCAAGCTCAATCAGATCCGCAGGAACTTCCAGGCTGATCTGCCCCAGAGTTAAGTGAACAAGGGGTGGGTGTCGCTCGTTCCCTGTGCATGCGGCTAGGGCATGGAACTCACTTCCAGGCAATCTTCGCACAGAACAGAGTCTGTCTGTGTTTCAGAGAGGCTGAAGGACCTGCTCTTTGCTTAATATATCCCTCTTCTTGCATACACCCTTTTTTCTAGCTTGTATTGTGACATTTTTGTTGTCTGCTGTGACTATGTGTGTACTTTAATGCCTGTGGGCTTAAGCGCTATAAACATTTGTAAACATAAACATAAACATAAACAAGTTACACAGCAGAAATATATATACAGCCTGTCCCCGCAATATGGCAACTCCTCCCATTGGTTTTATGAAATGCCATAAATGTAAGGTTTGTACCCATGCCATTTCTTTGAAATCATTTCAACACCCTGTGACTGCCTGATTACATGTAATACCACCTTTGTTGTTTATATACTGTGCTGCCCTTGTGACAAATGGTACATGGGTAGCATGGCATGCAAACTTATGGTTAGGACACTTAATCATCTACGTGCAATCAAGACTTGAGATCCATCTTATCTAATGGTGAACATTTTTAAAGAACATCACAACAACAATTCTTCACTATTTACTGTTTTTGGTGTTGCACATGTCGCCATCCATCCCGGAGTCGGAGACAGAACCCTTAAACTCTGCCAGCTTGAATCTAAGTACATACTGGATTTGGACACTAAGTTGCCCCATAGCCATAACATTTATGAGGAGCTTTACATGTCTTTCTGGGAGCATGTTCAGTGTGATTTTTGTGTTTTGCTCCTTTGTATATTTCCTGATTTTCTCTGTGAGATGTTACTTTTTGTATTTGACAAGTATATTTTGTTTCATTTTTTCTTTTCTTTTCCTTTCTTATTTTTCCCTGTATTTGGACGATTATTTCAGTTATTTAGTTGATCACGGTCTGCTGTATTTGTGAAATCTGTGGTACATTTTTGCACGTTTTAATTTGATCCTATTGTGGTTTGTGGATGCCTCTGCTAACCACTTTTACAAGCTTATTCACTTATTCCATGCTGGCTTGTTCTCTACATTGCCGTGATTTATTCTGACCGTGTTTTCTATTTTAGGATGGGTGTAATGTTGGCATGTCCTTGTGCATTTGGCTGTTGGCTTTTTCTTTTTCCATGTCACTTCAAGCAGCAAGTTTAGTCCACTACAGCTGTTTTGCATTTGCAGCTAGTCATTTTAAGGTCTGGCCATTTAGACACATTCAGCCGTTAATCCATACTGCCACTTTTCCCCCCCTGGTTTCTGTGTTCATTGCCCTCCTTGCATTCACACTTTATATTTTAGCTGCTATTAGGATGAGCCTTTTATTATTGATAAATTTGTATTGGCTATTTTAATAATAAATAATAATAATTATTATTTTTTGCAGGATTTTTGCAGGATGGCCAGCCAGCTTTATGTGATGCACTGTTAATCATTACATCTGTTGCTATAGGCAGTTGCACTTTTGTGCATATGTGCAATTAAGTGAAAACTATATTTTTTGCTAGCTAATCTTGTATTTGCACATTTAAAATGGTTAATGTAGAGCAATCTTTAATCATTTATTCTTTGGTTGCGATTAATTTGTGTAGTTTACATTTTTATGCTTGCACTGTCACTTTATATAAGCACCGCTTTAGCACTTGCACTTTGTTATTTGTATCACTGTGGTCGTTCAGTGCCTTTACCAGTCTCATTTTGCTCATATATTGTCATGAGGCAGCTATAAGCATTTGCAGTTTGCATTCCGTTCCTTTTGAAACATTTAGATCACCCAAGACCGCCTCACTGGTTTTATTGGCAGCTATGCCTTTCACACATGCAAAACAATATGGTTTGATGTTCTATTTTATTATGCACATCTATAGTCATTAATAATATGTTCGTCTATTTGGTTATACTTATTTTAGTATAGCCTATTAGGTCATGATATTTGTACCATCTTTATAATTGTGATATTGTCATTAGATTGTGTTGGGCTCCATTTCAATATGTCTGCCCACACTGTATCTGTGTTAGTTACTGTCTGCCTAGCTGTCAAAACAGTTAAGGGGCTACCTTACATTCCTGTGACTCACAGCCACTTGAACCTTTGTGGGAGCAAGCACTCTTTGTGTGGAACGCGTCACTTAATCTGTATTCCTGTTGAACCCTGCATTGCTTGCTTTTTTAAATAATAAAATATTACCTTGTCACAACACCACCGTTTTTTGTCATTGTTTGGTCTCCCATATGAAAAAGGCCCCAATTGAACATGTTTTAAGACCATTCTTATTGGGATGAATACAGTTTGATCCATTCTTCATAATACAAGCCAAAGTATTGATGATAAGATATTTACCCCATTTCTTTGATCAGGTCAACATGCATACATTCTAATCTCTGAATATTAACTCCATTCACTAGATTCTCACCACGAGAAACAATCAACAAGTGTTATGAGAATATATTTGTCTAGTTGGTCTTCAATTTTAACACCCAAATCCCTATCCAAAAAACCCACAATGCACACAAGCAGGGAACATAGTCTCTCAGAGGTCCAAGAGGTTCCACCAGTCTCAGACCTAAGTAAACACTTCAGTAAGGTTACGGCAGGACAAATTGACTTCTGCCCTCCAGCAGTTCAAGGATGAGCAAAGGCATGTCTACAAACCAAGAGCCATCCCAATCATAAACGTAAAACAGGCATTTTTAAGAGATACATCTTACCTCCTTTTCCTTTTGCGGTAATGTGGGCAGAGGGAAGGCTATACTCTCCATTGTAGTGAGATTTGGAAATCACAGTGCTTACAGCTTAAACAACCAAAATATAAGTGCTCAATTAATGTTAGATTCAATGCCAAGACAATGTTTAATTGTGCAATGGAACTCAACATAAGTGTTGGACCGATATTGAGGGCAAGCGTCTTAGTCAAACTCTGCCAAGAGAGGGTACTCCCTCATGTCAGTAAGGTTAAAAAGGCAGAATTGTTGAAAGGCCTCCACGCTTTTTATAGGAAACCAGCTGCCTGGAGGATTGCCTGGAGTGCTGAGCCTTCAGACCTAGTGCCCATTTCTTTGGATCCATGGAAGTGGATGGGAAGAGCACCAGTAATGCTGTTTCCTGCCATTCCTCCCTAAGAACATAGTTTATCAGATGTTGCAACTGCCCCGGCCTCAGTATCGGGAGTTACCTTTACTGTGTACCAGGACCTACTACTTTGCACTGACATTTCCTGGAGCTGGGAATTGATCCCCTGAAGAGAACTATTCTGTCATTAAGTCCTATGTGGGGCTCTCACAGCAGAACAGACCAGCCAAAGCTCGCTGTTATACCACTCGGAACCGGTCACTTTGCACTCACTGCACCTTATATGAGAGTGAAGGCATTCCACCATTTCAAACTATTGTTTGCACTTTGAACCAGCGCGACGCTGCATCGTGATCTAGCTATCCCAATGCTCTTTGAGTAGTTAACATGCTCTTGGGCTTCTCTAAAATTGTAAATAATGCATGCTCTGCAAATAGAGTTATTGAACATCCTATAGTTATACTTGAAGCCTTTTCTATGGCAAATGCAGCAGCCACCAAAGATTGCTCAGAAGGATAGTGTCCTTTCATAACTGGATGTAAAATCCCACTGTAATAGGCTAATGGTTTGTGCCCATGTCCCAATATCATCTTCTGTGTAAGGTTCATTGTCATGACCTCTCCATTTGAATGGGAAGATACCTTTTTTTACTATAATTTGGAATCCCTAATACAGGAGCTGTGCTAATTAATTAATTCCTTCACTCATGTCCTCTGTCCACACCAATTTAGTTTTAGCTACCTGTGCTTCTTTAAGCACTTTTAAATGTGGTTGAATATATGTACTGAAATCAAAGACCCAATCCATGCAGTAATTGCATAGACATAAAAATTGCTGCTTTTGTCTGACCGTGTTTGGCTGAACGGTCTTCATAATAGCTTGTACTCTTTCAGGTGTCACTCTTTTCCCTTCACGTGATATTAACTGTCTATGGGGGTCATTACGACCCAGGCGCTAATTGCGCCAACTTTACCACCATGGTGTAAACTACGTTTACACTATGGTGGATGGCGGATTTACCACCCCATTCCAAGGTGAGTGGGGCGGTAAATCCCCATTTCCCATTTTCCCTTCCCCATTCCCATTTTTGCCCAATAGGGCATAATGGGAGTGGGGAAGGCGCTAATTACGCCACCGTAAATTACGGTGGCGTAATTAGCATCATGGCAGGTTAGCGCCATGGATTTTAACGGTGCTAAGAGCAGCCGTTAAAATCAGAATAGGCGTTAAGGGTTAACGACGGCGTTAACCCTTAACGCCTGGGTCGTAATGAGGCCCTATGTATAATACTTCTTTTTGACAATACTGTAATGTTTCTTTGTCTTTTTTTTACCCTTTCTCGGCAAGTATCGTCATAAGTTTGACAGAGTCTTCTCTGCATCTCTATTCTTCCTCGCACAAACACTAAAATATCATCTACATATTGAATAAGGGTGCTTTCGAGCTGAACATTTCCTAAATCCATCTGAAAGACTCTGTTAAAGAGGGAAGGAGACTTGCAGTACCCTTGAGGTAATCAAGTGTGTTTCAGGTGAATTGCTCTATATGAAAAGGAAGTCAAATCCTGTGAATCTCTGTGTAGGGGAATTTTGAAAAACACATTTTTCAAATCACCAACCGTGAAATATGTGGCTGTTCACAGCTTCTATGTATGCTTTCTAGCTTGTGTTTCAGTGTATTTACAGTTTTTGTCCAGGGAGCCCTTTATTCTTCTTCATATTCACACATACTGCATCATCGAATAGATGTTTCTCTTCATGCATCAATTACATCGTTATCCTTAAATATTTTCACATTTTTTCAGCATAGAGTCATAGATATTCTTTTGGACATTCTTTTGCTGTTATTAGACTTTGTTAAATGTACATTAATGTTGTGCATCATTTTATTCATTGTGATACGTTTCGTCCACTGTTTCAACATGAGGATATCTTGGGAATGGCTGCCTGAGAGCAGATCGTTTCTCATACAGTCAATGTGGTATGGACATGTCACATAAACTTGTACATGGGTATCCAATTATAGCTCTTCATTTGTTAATGCAATAGGGTGGGGTTGAGGGGGTGTTATCTAGGGAAAATGCAT
Source organism: Ambystoma mexicanum (assembly GCF_040938575.1). NCBI lineage: Eukaryota > Metazoa > Chordata > Amphibia > Caudata > Ambystomatidae > Ambystoma > Ambystoma mexicanum. The sequence continues at coordinate 1,508,925,420 of NC_090937.1, read as the reverse complement.
CTACTTGCTCCTCTACATCCTTATGTCGACAGGTGGTTGTGAAGTCTCTGAGGCATGGGAGTGACTTCCTTCGCTCAATAGGTATAAATGTCTATGCAGGCTGTCTTCAGTCTAGGGGCCTGTGTGAGTTTGCAGTATTCACATTCTGGCATGGCATTGACCGTTGCACCTGAGTCGACGAAGAACTTGAATTATTTTCCTTGTATGGATATGGGCAACGAGGGGCTCCAAGTCTGACTGGTTTCCTAGGGCATATAAATACCCTCTCCTTCTCCATTCTGTGCTCAACTGAGATTCTGATTCACTTGTTGACGGTGTGTTTTTGCACAGGTGGTGTATCTGTCTCTTCCCTTTCCAACGAGTGTTAGGGGTGGGCGTACGTTTCGACCTAGTGTAGGGTCTATCTTTGTTGGGTCTCCTATCTGCGTATATGGATCTCTCCTCGTGGGATGGTCGAGGGTTTTTTTTATGCCGGTAGGATTTCTGTTCTACCTGTTTTGACCTGGAAGCCCTGGGGTTGTGGCACATTAGTTTAAAATGATTTTACACTCCGCAGGCAGAGCAAATTTGGCTGATGGCTGGGTATGGGAGGTCACAGCTGCACTAGAAGCATTGTTGTTTTTTTATCCTGGTGTCCCGCGTCAGGGTCGATTGGGTGATGAGTTTGTTTACTGTTTAATCTTTCACTGTAATTACTGGGGAGATGTGCATTTTGCTCATGGTGGATATTTTGAGGTCAAGTGCAGAGGGTTGTCCTTGCTTGGATTAGAATCTCGGCTAGCGTGTGCAGAGTTTTCAGATTTTTCTTCAGAGTTATCCTGCAATGTTTTAATGGCTTCTTGATTGTTGTAAAGGGGAAATTCACAATGTTTTACTTTGGATCTGATGCACGTCATGAATTTGTCGATGCTCTCGTCTGGGAGTTGCATTGTAGTGTGCATTGTAGTGTGAACAAATGTCTCTGGTAGTCCACATTTTTGTGTATTGCAAAATACTCACCCAGTATGCATTTGAGGTCCAGGTAGGTGTATTCTACGTCTTCGGGTAACTAACAGATGATGACCTGAACTTCTGGGCTGTTGTGAGGGTGAGTAGTCCTATAATGCAATTATCGTCTTGCGGATCGAGCGCATTGAGGTATGCGTCAAATTCCTTTATCCATCTGGACCACCTTGGGTCCAGGTTGGTGGTGTCCATTGTGTCAAATGGAAGTAAGGATGGTAGTGGGATGCAGCCCTTCTTTGTGGGGTGGTACGACGTGGTTTTGGTCTTGCTCTGGGGCACTCATGTTGTTGATCGTGGGTGGGGTTCAGCTTCTCACCATATGTCCCCTGTGGTTCCCACTGGGATTTTTTGGTACTCCCTTCATGAAGTTATGTGCACCTTTGGCCTCGGGATTGGTGTGCCCTGAAGTTGCAGTGTGTTAAGAGCAATGCACTGTTGATCCCTTTTGTCTATGTCTGTTTCACCAACTAGGGTTAATACCTCAAGTTGGCCTGTGGAGTCAGGCAGCAGATAGAGCGGGCATTACCCGCTCTTCTTGGGCAAGTGGGTCATGCCCATAGGTGTGGCTCCGCCCCCCTTGAGCTCTGTCAGGATGACGGGATTTGTCCGGGAAGGCTCGGCCTCAACGAGCAGATGTAATTTATGTACTGCTCTGGCGTGGTGTACGGCGTGGTGATAGCACTCGTTCATCGGCATTGTCATGTTCTAACTGTTTGAGGTGTGCAGGCACAACGCACGCGCAAAATAAGACATGACTACCAGCTTGGGCGTCTAGCAGGAACTAACATATTGCCATGCCGTGCACCGTTACTTTAACTTTGGTCACATGACCTTTTGTGCCTGTGAGGCTGTGTCACCTGGTGCAGTGAGCATGTACGACGCTGCATCTCAATATTCGCATGTGCATCCCCCTATACCCCGCAAGCAACCCAACTTCACCCACTTGTCTTGCATGGCCACGTGCCACGAGCCTGCCAAAACGTCAGTGGTGCACTATATACCGCCAATTTACATCGCATTACTATGCCTAATCATTCATAGAATGGCATGTGGAAGCTGATCATCCGAAAGTAATCAATGAAGGTTCAAGGTCATTGTGATGACCCTAGCAATCGAGAGTTAGACGTATGTCTGAGCTGGCGCACAATTATGTTCCTGTAGGCTGCAAAATGGGGCAATTACAAGTATGTTTTTTTTTTTTATTTTTTTTTGTTTAAACGCAATACACAAAAGTTAGTTTCTGTGACTTGTGTTTCACTCTTTTGAAATATGAGCCTGAACCTTAATAAAGGATTTTAATAACAAAACGAGGAATGTTGCTTTTCAGATGTTTATCTTAACTGAGATTTGATTGGGTGTCTGCAGACATTTTCAGAGCAGCCGCACAGAAAGCACATTCATTAAAAGTCACTATGGCGGGTGGCGAACCAGCATCCCACGCGCAATGTGCAGTAATTGCCCAAACACAATGTTTTTTTTTTCTGTGTGGCGAGAAAGGTAATTACTGAGGATCGGCCTTTCTCCCTGGCATTCTTCAAAGCCACTGCTCGCATGTTTTATCTTGCAGGGATGAGGCAAACTCACAGCGCCTAGCTTCAAGCTATGCAATCTATGCAAACCCATTAATGGAACCAACAATTACTTTTTGCCCGCAGCATTTGTTTGAAGAATAACAGAGCAAAATGCGCCTTCACCACAAACGGCTCCATAATGACGAACTGGTCTCTGACTTGTGCATCAGGTTTGACCAATTAAGGTCTGGCTGAAATTGCCCCTGGCACCTGGCACTTTCCTCACGCTCGCTTTATTTCATTTAGGATCACACGATGGGTTGTCAACAGACAGGAGCAGCTCGCATTTCAGTTCAGCCAAAGCTCCAGGAGGCCTGGAAAGACATACTATCTAAACAGCCGACATACCATGGTATCAACTACACTTTAACCAGCAGAGTTAGAAATTCTAATGATGAATGCCCTCACATTGAATTTCAACTTTTCCTTCTTAGCCTAACTTTATCTCAGCATCCTTGTTTTTGTTTTACCTTTGGAAATGCACTTCCCCAACTTAAGGCCCAATTCCTGGAACTTTTAGCGTAGCGCAACGTGACTTTGCACGCATGGGGGTAGGACATGGGGGGGACAGGGGGGACAAATCCCCCCCACAATTTTAAGTGGGGGGATGTAATGTCATTTAGCCCCCTAGAATATGTGTTTGGTGTGTCGTGCAGGGATCTGTTTTTGAAGTGGGGGGAGAGGCTGCTTACTATGTAAGCTGTCCTCTCCCCCCTACCCTCCAAAACATGGGGGCAATACCCCAGGGAAGGGGGGCAAACAAATAAAAAGTGTTTTTGTTTTTAAAAATGTAGTTTTGGGTGGGTGCGGGTGAGACCACTAGCCACCAGAGATTTTTGCAAGGGGGGGTGGCCCTCCCCTCGCCCCACCCTAAGTGGATGGGGGGCACCTTATGTAGCCCTTCCTGGGGGAAGATTTCTGCCCCTTGGAAGAGGTACATGAGATGCCGTCCATCCATTTGGGGCGGGGGGGCACTGCAAATATTGGCAGAGCCACCCCTCCCAAGCCTGGGGCAGTGCGTTTTAACCCCCCCCGGGGGCAGATAGCCACACACATTTGCTCATCTGCCCCTAGGGAAGGGCAAAACAAAAAGTTATATATTATAACTTGTTTTGGGTGGGGGCAGGGAGGGGTCCCACTAGACCACGAGGATTTTTTGTGTTTGAAAGGGGGGTGGCCCTCCCCTAAGTGGATGAGGGGCTTATGTAGCACTCCCTGGCGGCAGATTTCTGCCCTTAGGAAGGGGCACATGAGATGCCCCCATCCATTTGGGGTGAAGGGAGAGGCCACTGCAAATATTGGCAGAGCTACCCCACCCTCCAAGCCTGGGGCAGTACGTTTTGCCACCCCCCTGGGGGCAGATGGTCATCTGCCCCTAGGGAAGTGCAAAACAAATATATATATATATTATAACTTGTTTTGGGTGGGGGGCTCACTAGACCACCAGGATTTTTTGTATTTGAAAAGGGGGGTGGCCCTCTCCCCCACCATAAGTGGATGGGGGCACCTTATGTAGCCTTCCCTGGGGGCAGATTTCTGCCCCTAGGAAGGGGTACATGAGATGCCCCCATCCAGTTGGGGTGGGGGGGAGGCCTCTTCAAATATTGGCAGAGCCACCCACCCAAGCCTGGGGCAGTACTCTTTGCCCCCCGGGGGGCAGATGGCCACACACATGTGCCCATCTGCCCCTAGGAAAGGAGCAAAACAAAAATAAAACAAATTATAACTTGTTTTGGGTGGGTGTAGGGGGGCACTGAACCACCATGGATGTTTTTAGTGAAAAGAGAGGTGTCCCTCTCCCCCTCACCCCAAATGGATGGGGGCATCTCATGTAGCCCTCCCTGGGGGCAGATTGCTAGCACAATCTGCCCCTAGGAAAGAGGCAAAACAACAAACAAACCAAAAATAACTTGTTTTGAGTGGGTGTATGGGTCACTAAACCACCATGGATGTTTTTAGTGGAAAGAGTGGTGTCCACGGGTGTCTTCTTTTCGGAAATGCCTGGGGTTCTCTGTTTTCCTTGGTGGCTTCGACACCCTAGGCCCAAATGTGTAGGTTGTCCACATGAGCAAAATCTGCTTTGCCGAAAGGCTTGTGGATATCAGTGGGTTAGCCTTTTCCCTTTGCGCCGAGGTAGGTGCATCCACACATGTGAGGTACCGTTTTCGTTGGGACACCTGTGGGAACGCAGGAAGGTAGGACATCTGTTGTTGGTGGCGTGTTTCGGTGGGTGGGCAGAGGGAAATGTCTCTGAAATTTGGTGGAAAAAAACACAATTTTCAGACATTTCACTCTGGCCACCCTCTGAAACACGCTGACAACAATACATGTCCTACAATCCTGTGTCCCGATGAAAACGATAACTCACATGTGTGGGTGCACCTACCTGGGCGCAAAGGGAAAAGGCTAAACCGCTGGTAACCCCAAGCCTTTCAGCAGGGCAGACTTTGCTCATGTGGACAACATACAGATTTGGGCCTAGAGTGTCGAAGCCACCAAGGAAAACAGGGAACCCCATGCATTTCCAAAATGAGGATACCAGTGGGAATCCACAGAGGTCTGATATGCGTGAATCGCACAAGTCTGACCTCTGTGGATTTCCACGGGTGTCTTCTTTTCAGAAATGCATGGGGTTTCATCCCTGCTAATGATGCAGACAATGGAACACTTACTGAAGCAGTATCCCAACTCGCCCTGATGCACTTCAAAATGGTGGAAGAAAGTAAAGGAGTGGAGAAGGATGGCAGCTGGTTTTCATTCATATGGTTATGGATGCCTTCTTGGTTGCCAGACGGGCTGAAACTAATAGTAGGATACATACTACTGGTGACAGCTTTGTTGATCCTAATAAAGTTCTGGAAAACTGGAAAAGCTCGTACAACGAACGAAATGATGGAGATGGTCGGCATGCACGCCCTACTACCAGCTGAAGATAACAAGCACACAGACATAATAATAAAGGAACGTGAGAGAATATGCAAGCAAATATTTGACACTCACATAGACCCACCATCTGTGAAGGTGGAGAACCCATGGAACCCGAGGAGCTATGTTGGAAGATGGGTCTATTGCAAACCAGGCGGCGGCTGTGTTTATATGTATTGGTCACTTGAAGATCATGTCAACCACTGTGGACACCTGGCCGTAATAACGAAAGTATGGAGAGTGAAAGGAGATAAAGGAAGAGATGATTTTGTGGTCGACAAGTCGACCAGAAGGGGGACTGAAGTAGGAGAATGGGATAGCACCCTCCCCCCAATCTCATACAGACCATGGCCTAGGGGATCACGACCCAGACATCCCCCACAAGAGGATTTCATTTACCTATCAGATGACAAAATACCCTGGTTCAGAAACCTAAACATAAGAGGAGTGTGTCCACCAGCACGACAGGCTCAAGCCGATGCCTGCAACATGGACCAACTTGACTAGAACAACAGCCATAAGTATTCACATCATTAGAGATGCCACAACGACATAGCCAACCGACAAGAACACACGTGCCACCATGCACACTGGTCACTCATACACCAAACTACACAAAGAACACACTCAGTGCTATGACGTAGGGGACTGACACACCCACTGACGTGCATCGTTGTTATTTTTACATAGGCCTTCTACAGCTCATCAGAAATGCAAGACGCATGAAGAGCTCATGTACATGCTTGATGACGCTTTTCCCCGCCACCCAACTCCAGGACAACACCACCATGTACATCTAGTGCTGCCTGTGACACTCTGTCAGTGCGGGAACTCCATACTATGTATTATGTACCGCCACCCGTGAACTAGGCCGAGTAGGCAGCAAGCAAGAGTCCCAGACAGGAGCCTCGCCATGAAAATCCTCTCAGCGACAATAGTACAAGTGCTGACCATGCAGAAAGAGCCTCCGAGAGCTCACAGCCAAGGCCACAATGTTGCAGCTCGCATAACGCGAGCCCAGCGCCAAGGTTACACCTGCAAGTGCCAAGCCCTCAGAGACGAAATACAAAAACTAATGCTCATATTTCTGCTCCAACTACAGTCTCTCCACACGTGACCAGGCCAAACTGACAGGTGCCAAGCCCATGAGACAGACAGTCACCAGTTCCCACGTTTGGGACACAGGTTGCAACAACGAAGCGGCAAGATGGACACCTACAGCGATGGGAAAGACCCGCTCACAAGCCCATGAGCAGACCTGTCCATTGTCCACACAAACACATAGTTGCACATTGTTGCTAAGGATAGGTACACCGCGAGCTGGGAACAATGATGGTCCCGGGCTTGGGGGCCCGTGGAAGAACCAATCAGAATACAGGGGAGCTTATTACTGACACCAGTACTCTTAGCCAATCACCAAGGGTCCACCAGTAACAATTCTAAAGTAACAACTGTTAGGGACAGCCCAAGTGTACCACCTCACCCGTCCTTCTCCACTAACATTTCCTCCCATAGGGGACATATACTAACCCTACCACTCGGGGACCCAATCCAGAGTGCCGATAAGTTTTGCGACGACTTTTCCCAGGTGACGCGAATAGGGTGTCATACTGCTGCAAAAAGGGCCTGCGAGCCCCACTAACAGTGAGAGTCTCATCGGATGCATATGAGCCGAGACCCATCCCTGCCATTATTATAATAAACAGCAGTACCCACCTTGCTTTTTGTGTGTGTCTCATACTCCTTTTGGGGACACGGGAGGAGTTGGGGCCTCCCCAGCCCGGACGCCGCGGAAGGCTCTGCCGGCCCCGGGAGAACTACCCCGACAGTCTGCCCACCCTCAAAGGGTACGGACAACCAAAAGTAATAGGCCCCTCCCCCCATCCTACGCTCCATACCAGGGCAAGAATGCGCTACAATCATCCATGCCCTCGAGTAGGATACCCCTCGTGCTCCAGGAACCCTGTTGAGCAACCTATGTGCTTTCCAGGTGATACTAACGTTATTTAAAGCCGGAAGTCTAAAAGGTAATCGCTTAGTTGCAGCTGGAAATGAGCTCCTGGCGTGATCAAAATGTCTTAACCAAGTGTGACATCATCCCCTTCATTTATAAGCAACATGTGCGTTCTCTCGTTTTTTCATCCACTGAATTACTGTTGGAAACAAAGGCAAGAGTTGTGTCTCTTGTGTAGCATTAGAAAGGCAGTTGCCAGCCTCTGGCATAATATGTCATGTTCTTCCAGTGTTGGCTAGCTGTTGCCCTCTTATGGCCCTCTTAAAACCATCATGGCAGTGACTGGCAAATGCCTTTCCCCTGCAGACAGAAAAGCGGTAATAAGAGGCCAATTCAAGACACGGAACAAATAGAAGTTAAGACAGACTGCAGCTGCCATTGCTGTGTTAGGGAGAATATGTTGAGTGTTCAAGCAAGGCGGTATGTATTAAGCAAGCAAGCAGTGAGGCAAGGGAGAGGCGGTGTCCGGTCAAATGGCCGACAGACAAATGATTGACAGCACAAATGGTCGACACAATTTGGTCGACAGGTCAAATGGTCGATTTTATTTTTTATTTATATATATTTTTTTAGGTTTTCGTTTATGGAAAAAAAGGGGTTTGTAGCCAAAAAAGGGGGTTTGGTGGGAACCCCCCCCCAAAAAAAAAAGAAAATGTGAAAAAAAAACAACAAAAAAAAGAAATTCGACCATTTGACCTGTCGACCTTTTGGTGTCGACCATTTCTCCTGTCGACCATTTATTTTCGACCAAATGACCTGGAACCGGGAGAGGCAAAGAAAGGCCAGAGGGGCTCTTTGAATAATGTAACAGGGCAGATGACCCATGCGCTGCCATCCTAGTAACATATGGGAGAATCAAATAGATCAGGCTTTGCAGCAAATGTTAAACGAGAAAGGAACAGAGTCCATCTCTGCTTTCAGAATAACAAAGGCAAAGAAAGGTTAGGCTCTGAAGCCAGCATGAGATGGAATAAGAGGGACCAGACTCATCATGACAGGCTTGCTCTCACAGCCACCCCCTTGGGTCCACATACACCCCCCACCTACTAGGCATCCCTCGGGTCCGACACATCCAGTGGCAGACCTGGGGAGTGCTTATAAGGGGGTGGGCTTGCGATCACTCATCCTCCTTGTCTGCTGTACCCCCCCGGAGGACAGTCAAAGCAGCAACATCACACACCTGGTCCCTCTACTCCCAAAACAGGGCTTAATCAGAGGTACAAACAAGATTTCCTCTTTCTTTGAAACCCCCATCTATCCATTCCAAGAGACACAAATGTCTCCTTGCCCCACACAAAAAGTAGCAACTTGCAGTTGGAAGAAAAGGCTTCAACTCCTTTATTTGGCAGGAGTCCACTTACAAGTGATCTGCCTCTTAATGAGCTGGCGTCCTAGCTGTGGTCTACTGGAAGTAATTATAATTTCCTCTCTCTTACCATGAGCTCATAGGCAGATGAAAAATCCAGAAATGCAACATACAAAGACATGTTCTTTGCTGCTGCATCCTTTAATTTTGTTCTGTTTTCTTTTCTTCTTTTTTCTTGTTTTAGACAGTGATATTTGTAATTTAATACGTACTGCTATTTTAATTCTAATTTTGTGAAAAGTCGAGTTCTTTGACTAAAACACAATAAATAAATAAATAAATAAAGCAAAGTCCCCGAGATGTCCCCTGCCCCCCCCAGATTGTATGTGTCTCCTACGCCCCTGTTTGCACGGGTGCAAAATTGGTGAAAGGTCACTTTGCACTGTAAAAATACACTTTGCACTGCAAAAATACACTTTTCACCGCTCTGTGAATCAGGGTGTTGGCTGCCAGTGCGACGTCACTTTGCACCCCAGCAAGTTCCATGAATCGGGCCCTTTGTTATCAAACGGTTTTTGGATTATTTCCAAAACATTTTTGATACTGTAGTACCTGAAGTATACAGTACCTCAATTACACGTGTACTGCACATAGATGGGATTGATTCATGGAGGGTCCCCGAAGGTGTGCAGCATAATGCACACATTCAGATGTCCCCTTTCCCACCCAGCGCCACCCAGAGGCTGCAGTGGGTGTTTACAGCAATTTTTAGAAGTTCATCTCAATTCACGGCCGTGATACAAAGTGAAATACACGAAAAAGCCATGCATCCCCCTCTCACTGTTTTCAAAGTGGTGTAGAGAAATGAACAACGTACTAAAAAAAACGCCAATTCTGGCCACTTCCTCGCTCGCTTTTGGAAAACAGGAAATCAATGGAATTAACCATTGGTGTGCCTCAAAGAGTTAAACACGATTTTTTTCTGTTTTCACAATAGCAGGTTCGGTAATGTTCAATCATTTACGGGCTCCAATAAAAACACAGGTTCTTCAGAAATAACCCAACTCTCATTTATGCAAAAAGGCCCTGTGGCACATCTGTTGATGGTTTGAAACCAATATAACCCTACACTGCCCACCCTTCATATGCAGTCGCCCATGTCTTTTCCACTCTCATCCTTCTTAAGTCTGCACTTATCCCCCATGTTGTTACTATGTTTTATTATGAAACTCATGTTGCACTTCTACACTATTGTATGTATTATTTATGATATTGTATTTCCCCTCCCCAAACCCTCCTCTTGCACTAATCTGATCTTCTATGCTCCAAGTCCTTGAATCCCCAGACAATGCCATTTCCTCGTGACCTTCACTTCCTTACTTGTGAAGAACCTCTTTTTAAAGTATCATCTTCATTTCGAAAGTCAAGCTTTAGAGCTGTGCCCACACTAGGTGAGCTGTGGGCATTCCGTTTGGCCTCTGGCAATGTGCTGTGTGTGAGCTTTTAGTGGGCCCTAGGTTAGACCTCTGGGAGAAAACATCAGGTATTCTGACCACTGCCTTTTTTTCCTACAAAATGCCTGGACAGATTAGTTGGGCCACTAGCAGTGCACTGTGAGGCAAACATCCCAGCAGAACCAATGAGCATGTCACCTGTACATATAAGAGTGAAGTTTAAGCTGGATCTCAGTCTGCCAACCAATATGCTAAGAAAGGTGACATGAAGTCCTATGGTTTTCATACCTCAGGCAGCTCACCCAAAGTTCTTATGGTAAGTAATGGCATTATCAGACCATACTGGCCACTTCTCTCATCTGCCTATTGCCAGATACTTGTTGCAATTAGGGCACAATGCATCTATTTGAGAAAAATAAAGCCAGCAAGAGAGGGAAAGGGACAACTTTTCTGAGTGTGTTTGTGTGTGTGTCTGTGTGTGACAACATTACCTCTGCTCTACAGGTGTACAATGGTGAGTGTGATGGCTAAAATGCGTACTCCTCCCTCACACGTCTATTAACCAACAGTGATTCCAATCATCAATCTGAAACAGGCCCTGCTACGTGGTATACATCCTTTCCCTTTTGCGTAACATGGGACGAGGGAAGGATATACTCTCATAAGGGGTGTGAATGAGATCCAATTTCAACCCAAACAGCAAAGTAACACTGTTCCAAAACACAATAACACCAAATCAAAGTGCTATGTAAATATACTTTATTACAGAAATCAATTCTACAAATACATCTTAAAACAAAGGAAAAAGGAGAGAGAGAAATGCCCTTTGGAAATTTTGTTCAGGGGAGAGAAGACACAAAATGAAACAATGGTTCGAAAAGTATTGTTGTTAAAGTAAAAGGTGAAACAAGGTTGTCTTACTAGTCTGTAGGGTCTCAAAATGGATTGGGTGCTGGGGGACAAGGCTTCTCAAAAGTAACTTATTCCAATGTTTGACATTTTGACAACTTTAAACCAGGCTTTGAGCTGTAATGCACCATGATTTTTACCAGGTTCTGGTGCTGCGAGTCATGCTGAACCATAAGCGAACGTCTAGTCGGTTCCAAGTGGGAGCTGGGTGCATTTAGATTGCAGTGTTCACTTGTGCAGTGCGCATTACTCACCTGAGTCAGTTTGATTGTCAAATCAGTTTTCGTTACAGTGAGTGATGCAATTTTCTATTGGTTTGAGAAGAGGTCTGTCAGTTCGATGAGGCATCCACTCGAGATTGTCCGCAGTGGTGAGCTGGTTGTTTGAAGCAAACAGTGACATACTTTTCTTCTCGTGGTGAAGTGGCTAGCCTGTTCAAAACAGTTGTGTTTCTAAGTTCAATAGATTGCCAAAAGCAGCACCACTGGTTCCACCTGGTTTGAGTATGGTGAACACAGTTCGAATGCAGTGAAGGCACGCCCATGGCAGAAAAAATACAACCCACTAGGGAAAAAAGCCAAGAGATTCTTGCAAGGATAACTCATTTTAATCACTTAAAAAATAGGTATGCCAGCAAAGAACTACTCGAGAACGTTCTGTGGAAAAATATTACAACCAGAAGGTTATAAGGAAACACGTTGTTACTGATGACGTTACGTATACAGTAAAAACCTGCGTGGCTGGTTGGCAAGACCCTATACATGGGCGGCCTGCTCCATAGGGGGTACCTGGCTGCTATTGGTCCCAGCCCGTCGGTCCATCTTTCATCACGTGGCATCAGCTGGGCTCATCGTCTCCAGGGAATGAAGGTCATGTTCCTCATTACTTTCTATTGTAATACAATGCTATTCTATCATCATAGCGGGCACCTGGGAAGGTCTGGGGCTGGCACAGGGCGAGGTTTAAGATCATGCTGACCCACACATTCTTCTCTCATTTCATATTGCACTATCCGTACCCAAGTTTTCCAACCTCCCTTTGGACTATAGTTTATTCCTCCCTGTACATCCTATTACAATGTTTGTCATTATGAAATAAGGTGAAATAAGCATGCTCTGAGGTCCATGGAAGGAGCTCGTGGACAGGTGTGTCATTTCAGTTTCTGCTCCTCCAGCCTAGGTAATTTGGTACAGATAGGAAGGTACTGGTCTTGAGCAAGAGTCACTGTCAAGTGCCCTGGGCTGAGGTAGGAAGCAGAGCCTTCCTCTGCCCTAGAACATATCTTCTTCCCCTCAATGGCACACTCTTACTAAAGAGGAACAAATAAATACTTCCTTATGTTCTGGATGGTCCAAAGGTGAATCAAAGGGCCCCAAGGGATTGGCGTAAAGCAAGCCTGCTTTAAGGAGACCCAGTCCCATCCCTGTGACAAGTAGCCTTTGCATTCTCAGGTTGTATGTAGAGTGTATTGTACCACAGAAAGTGGAGAGGAAGGAATGAAAATCCCACAGGAGGTATAGGAACCCTTCTCCCAACTTACCTGTGGTCTCTAGCTGTCCTAACTCCGCCACCTTCTCAGCCTACAACTTCAAAGGCACTCAGTTGCACAACCCCCTTTTGTCATGTCTGGCACTTTCTGGCTTGTCTTTGTCTCAAGATGGGATATCCCAGGCTTGTCAATTGGGGTTACCTCCCCATATAGATAGTCAAGTGAGGTAAGTAAACTGCCCTTTTGTCTCATTCCCTGAAATGCAGAAATGCAGAGACCTAGAAATCACACAGCCTCCCAGAGCCATCTGAACTCATAGGGTTGACACTGGTATGTGCTGACTCAGATTCAACTTTAATAATTATGTGAACCTTCTACCACCATACCCTAGCTCAGTTATGACTTAGGTTTATAGATTAAACTGCCACCAGGATGAGGGTTCATCATAATGATGTCATTTTAGAACAGAGATGCATATCTTACTTTTCAGCCCCTGAACTGCAGTCACAGCAGTTGTCAGAATTGGCACCTCTGATATCTCAACCTGCTCTATGCCCCTGCAGGACAGGTGCTGCCTATAGAGAGACTGCTGCAGCAGGGCACATCTACCACTATAGTTTTGGCATGGAGTTTGGCAAATGGGGGTGCTTGATTATCAGACCACCCTTTCTGACATATAATTACCTGCATTGTTTTATTATTAATACAAATTAAAAAAGCTAGGACGTCTAACCCCTTGCCAGATGGCTATGTTCAGTGCGAGGAAAAGCGATTGAGTGTGAGAGAGAAACAGAGAGAGAGAGAGAGAGAGACAGAAAGAGAGAGAGAAAGAGAGAGAGCGAGTGAGAGAGAGAGAGAGAGAGAGAGAGAGAGAGAGAAAGAGAGAGGGAGGGAGAGAGAGAGAGAGAGAGAGAGAGATTGTATATGTGTTTTAAACCTTAAAAAACCTAAAAGAAATGTAAGCTATTTTTCCAGCACCAACTTCCGATTTATGCATCTCAGTTCTGGAGAGTCGAGAAAATCGGTGACCAGATTGCATGTATGTTTGCTGAACAATCAGTTAGCTCATACTAAAATGCAGAGTACCCCCTGACTGATCTGTTAACATGTCATTTTATCTCATGTTTGTAGTGCAACCTAGCTCTTGTCAGGGGTGGCTTTAGAATGACCATTCTGCCAGAGATTGATTACATGACACTTATTCATGCATTCATGCATGTTGCACCCAGGGGGCTTCTCAGCAAAACATAACCTGCATATATATTATGTCTGCATTAATGATTTAGGAGTTGTCAGCCACAACAATGGCACTTTGCAGCAAGCCCTCTCCCCGAGTTTAGGGACAGTGTGAAGGGACATTTGATCATTCAATGATCAGGGGACAATTAGATCTGGTAAGTAGCAAAAACAGGTCTCTTCAGGGCAGGTAACAAGCAAGGTAGAAAGTTCAAAAGCAACAAGCATGTTAAAGGTGCATCAAAGGTCACAGTATAAACCCAGTCAAGAAACCAGGAGATCTTTTTGAAGAAAAAGGTATTTTCTGACATGGGGACTAATTTCCTCTTGGCAGAAAAAAACCAATTCGGGGAGGTTTATCCATCAAAAAGCTGTTAACATAATCTCCCATTTGGAATTTGTAAATGTACAATTTCTGGTAACATTAGAATACATGTTACACAATGCCATATTCTTTCATCAGGAGCTTGTAGTAGTATATAGTGCTTTATAGTGCCTTGAAGTTTATAGCGCCTCACTGAATGTGATAGCATTTTGTTGCCAGCAATAATGTGGTAGACACATATAGCCAGTCTATGTTGCCAGCATAAAATGTGAGTATGTGGTTGGAGACAAGCTGCAGGTTTAAAAGTGCACCAGCATTTTTTTTTTCTCTTCTTTGAAATACCTCTTACATAGGAGACTACATTATTCCTCTAACTAACTGACTTAATTAACAATTACTAATTACTAGAGCTAACTTATTAACATTAGAATGTAATCTCTATGTGCAAATGGGGTGAAAATACATATTCTGAAATTCGTTTTTCAAATGTGCACTGAATTTTTCTCCATTATTGTCCTGTGTCCGCTGTAAACAGAGAGCCTGCATACCAGAAAATGATATTAGTTACAGTTGCTCATTATGTGACTGGTCTATTGTGTTAAAGGAAGGGTGATGCGGCCTTTCAACTTAATTGGTGCAAAGTATCTGCAGTTGTATTACGTAGGAAAAGGGGAAGGTGCAGAGATTTGCTGGGGAAAGACTAACACAGGCAGAGGAGTTGGAGAATGACTGGGCTTCCAGACGGACGTGCCTGGTTTCACTTTGCACTGGCTTGAGAACTCTATGTTTTCGCCACACATTCCAAACATCAGAGATAACAGAGAACACCCCTGCTGACTGGGCCCGCTCTTCTGAAGGAGGTCGTCTGAGGGAGAGAACTACAAATCTTTGGCAAGCAGCCAAAGTTAAGTGAGGAGGTCGCTGTGTGCTTTCGTTTGAATGAGCAAAAGCAATCTAAAAATGTCATGTAGAGTAGCCAAAAGAAATCCCCCCCATTTAATTTGTCATATGATAATGTTGCAAAGTGAATTTTGCTCTGTCTCTGTATTGTTTCTTTTCTTGTTTTTTATTACAGATAACAATGCCATGTACATGGTAAGATGTTATTTTGAATTGCAATTGTTTATAATACAAACAATATAAAAACAGAACGTGTAGAGAGTTTTTGTTTTTCTCTTTTCTTGGTGCATTTGGAATAGCATTTGTGACATGGGAAAGATTTTTTTTGGTAGTAAATTTCTCATTTTTCCCATGTAGCTAAAATAACAGACGGAATAAGCTGTCCTAAAATAAGACTTAGCGGTGATAAATAGATGTATGTGTGTGTTCCCAGTTCATGTTGTCTGGAGGAAATCTGATACAATATAAATATTACTGGGGGTCTATGAACCAGTAATGAGACCTATTGATGCGTAGTTCACTGGTGTAAATAAATCAGTGATACCAGCCACAGGTTGTAGGTGGCACTCTATGTAAAAGTGTGGTTTCTCTGAATGTAGGTCCAACGCCCTCTATAGATCACTAAGAGGGTGTCCGGTCATTTGGTCGAAAATAAATGGTTGAATGACCATTTGATCGAATCAAAATGGTTGAAAAAAAAAAGGTCTTATTTATTTATTTATTTATTTATTTATTTTTAGTTTGGTTGCTTAAAAAATATGTTTTAATAAAGAAAAAGGGGGTTGGGGGAGAACCCCCCCATAAATAAAATAAAAAAAATGTAAAAAAAAATTTGACCTTTTTTTTCAACCATTTTACATCGATCAAATGGTCATTCGACCATTTATTTTCGACCAAATGACTGGTAACCCACTAAGAGTATTGTAATAGTAAGAAAAGTGTTGTGTATGATGGGGATATAATGTAGGGAAGGAAAATCATGCTCACCACTAAGTAATTTACCACCTGAAAATACCACCAATAGTGTATATTAGGTAAGTCCAAACCCAATCTAAATGCAAGTATAAGTTATCACCAAATTACCACTCTTCTTTTAGGGGTAAGCAAATACAGCCAGACCCCAAATTTACACAAAATACCCTACAAGCTGCAGGCAAGGGACGTGTTTCATGGATATTGTATTACTTTTCACTTTGATTTTTTAGTGTCCTGTGAGAACTGCACCCGGTGTATTCTCGCTATGGTGAAATTTGGTTCTATCACTGAGCAAAGCATTTGAGATGTTAAAATGCAGTTACATTTTTATCAGTCAGCCTGAGTAGATCCTAAATGTGGGAATTAACTGTTCACTAATTTGGGGCTCTGTCATCGGCACACGTTTGTGTGCGTATATGCAAACATGGAATGAACATGAAATGTGCAAGTGGTATTGTTCAGAGGAAATAAAACATCCAACTATATATTTCTCGGTCCAGAAGTAGGGAAGTATTAAAACACTGCCTACAAGGATTTTGGGTAGACATTCTCAGTCACCTAGTAAATCAATTCCTATGGTGGTTTGGAGTAGTCTTTTTTTCTGTTTAAATATTTTATTAACATCAGTTGGTATACAAGACTTATACAATAAAAAAGTAAGCAAGTAATAAGTCAATAATTAAAACAGAAGAACCATACCTCCAGACATGTTTTCTCATTATAAGAGTCTTATAAGACATCCCATATGTGATATCTTCTAATGCATAAACATGCAATTTAAAAATAAACTCATTGATATATAAATTATCTAATATGAACTGTATACAAACAAGACACACAAGACAGACATACACATGAGGATGGGGGGAAGATGTTATCCAGGAACTATAAAGGCAATACGTCATAATATGTTCCTATCCATTAACAGAATAATTTTGTAAAGATTCTATAATACACTGCCATTTGACTCATGTGTGAATAGCAAAAGTGGAGACACAGCATTGCATTTTTCCATTCTATGGATGTTACAAAATGAGTTCCACCATATCTTAGAGTGTAAATGCTTAAAGTCTTTCCAATTGGATGTAATTTTTTGGATAGCAATTGCAATTAGGACGTCAAACCAGTAACGATTATGTTTATACATCTTAGGTTGTACAATGGTACTTGGAGCAGGAAGGAAAAACACAAATCTTGTTGTATATGCAAAATTCCTACGAGAGTCTTCCACACCATTTCCCAAAATATTTTAACATCAACACATTAAAAAAACATGTTTGAAGTAACTATGAACGCTTAAGCAACTTCAACAATTGTTGTTCTGAGATAATCCATTTTTGAAAAGAATAAGTGGGGTGATAAAGGCTCTATGGTGAAAGAAGTATAGAGTTTGGAGTAAACTCACTGATACAATAATGTATTTATTTTTTCCATAAAAGAGGCCATATGGTTAGAGGAACATTAGATGAATGTTCAGGGAACATTTTCGTGTCCAATCCATTAGACAATTATATGGGTGTGCAGCTGTTGGATTAGACAATCATGTTTTATAGAAACCAGAGGCTGTGAGCATTGGATTGGATCAGTATCTAGCTCTTTCAACATGGTACTCCTACACATTACATGTTAATAAGGCAAGATTATCCATTGTAGGATTGATCAAACCTATCTATTGTTGTACAAGTAACATTGGGATATTGTATTTAGCCATTATTTTATCAAAAGAGGCGTTCCTTGAGTAAACAGCTGCCCAACAAATGTAATAACACATGTCAGCCAAGGCTTTCAACATAGAATTCTCTTGTTAATCTTAAACAGGGGGTTTAACCAAATATATTGTGAGGTAAACTGAGATTTGTTGGTAATTAATGAAAATAAGTATGACCTTAGATAAATAATGGAGACATGAAGGGGGTCATTCATAGAATCCAGCGCACAAGTGGCGCACGTGGCTGGTGCACAGTGTGCGTGTGTGACAGTCTGCGCCGGCCGCGTGCGCCGAAATCGTATTCATGGATTTCAACATCCATTACCAGCCGTGGCGCAGAGTGGCGCAGCGACCCTGTAGCAGCGCCAGTTACGCCCCCAACCCCTCCCCGTGCACCATGCACAATGCACAAATCCCGTACATGGCGCACATGCCAGTGGACCAGCATACAGGCCCCCAACCACGAAAATGCCTGTAAAACTCCCTGCGCCCCCCTCCGAATACATGTACACCCCTGCGCTGCAGGGCGATTCACACACGATTGGCCCTGTGCGAGCAGGGTATGTGTATTACTGGGGTTTGTGTGGAGTTTCACACGCGATTGGCCCTGTGCGAGCGGGGTATGTGTATTACTGGGGTTCGCGGGGAGTTTCACACGCGATTGGCCCTGTGCGAGCGGGGTACGTGTATTACTGGGGTTTGCGGGGAGTTTCACACGTATTGGCCCTGTGCGAGCGAGGTACGTGTATTACTGGGGTTCGCAGGGAGTTTCACATGCGATTGGCCCTGTGCGAGCGGGGTACGTGCATTACTGGGGTTCACGGGGAGAATCACACGTGATTGGGCCTGTGCGAGTAGGGTACGTGTATTACTGGGGTTCGCAGGGAGTTTCACACGCGATTAGGCCTGTTCGAGCGGGGTACGTGAATTACTGGGGTTCGCGGGGAGTTTCACACGCAATTGGGCCTGTGCAAGGAGGGTACGTGTATTACTGGGTTTCGCGGGGAGTTGCACACGCGATTGGCCCTGTGCGACCGGCGTACGTGTATTACTAGGGTTCGGGGGAATTTCAGACACAATTTCGCTGTCAGAGCGGGGTACGTGTATCCAGTGGGGTGCGCGGCGAGTCCCACACGTGAATTTGCAGTGTCGGTTCTCCCAAGTGTGCACTCTACCCCCTCCACAGCCCCTGCAGGCAGCCCACACCACAGGGGACTACCCTGCACCTGTGGTCATGTCCCGCACGCAACCCATCCACCATGGGCATGCCCCCCAGCCAGCCCACATGTCACTTTGCATTAGTGATCACCAACTCATGTCCCCCAGCACCCCTACCCACCGAGCAGTGAGGCTCAGGCCCTGACTCATGTCCCCCAGCACCCCCACCCACCCAGCAGTGAGGCTCAGGCCCTGACTCCTGTCCCCCAGCACCCCCACCCACCCAGCAGTGAGGCTCAGGCCCCGATTCATGTCCCCCAGCACCCCCACCCACCCAGCAGCGAGGGGCACCTGCCAGCAGGCCCCGACTCATGTCCCCCAGCACCCCCACCCCCCAGCATTGAGGCTCAGGCCCTGACTCATGTCCCCCAGCACTACCACCAACCCAGCATTGATGGCACCTGCCAGCAGGCCCCGACTCATGTCCCCCAGCACCCCCAGGCCCTGACTCATGTCCCCCAGCACCCCCACCGACCCAGCATTGACAGGCACCTGCCAGCAGGCCCCAACTCATGTCCCCCAGCACTCCCACCCACCCAGCATTGACGGGCACCTGCAAGCAGGCTCTGACTCATGTCCCCCAGCACCCCTACCCACCCGCAGTGAGGGGCAGCTGCCAGCAGGCCCCGACTCATGTCCCCCAGCACCCCCACTCCCCAGCAGTGAGGCTCAGGCCCCGACTCATGTCCCCCAGCACCCCCACCCACCCAGCATTGACGGGCGCCTTCCAGCAGGCCCTGACTCATGTCCCCCAGCACCCCCACCCCCAGCAGTGAGGCTCAGGCCCTGACTCATGTCCCCCAGCACCCCCACCCACCCAGCAGTGAGGGGCACCTGCCAGCAGGCCCTGACTCATGTCCCCCAAGACCCCCACCCACCCAGCAGTGAGGGGCACCTTCCAGCAGGCCCAGACTCATGTCCCCCAGCACCCCCACCCACCCAGCATTGAGGGGCACCTGCCAGCAGGCCCCGACTCATGTCCCTCAGCACCCCCACCCAGCCAGCAGTGAGGGGCACTTGCCAGCAGGCCCCGACTCATGTCCCCCCGCACCCCCACACACCCAGCATTGATGGGCACCTGCCAGCAGGCCCCGAATCATGTCCCCCAGCACCCTCACCCCCCAGCAGTGAGGCTCAGGCCCTAACTCAAGTCCCCCAGCACACCCACCCACCCAGTAGTAAGGGGCACCTGCCAGCAGGCCCCCGACTCATGTCCCCCAGCACACCCACTCACCCAGCAGTGAGGGGTACCTGCCAGCAGTCCCCGACTCATGTCCCCCCAGCACGTGATCATGATCCACAATCATGGGCCTCATGGCCACCCAAATCCCGCCACATGCCACCCCTGTGCAAAGCCCCAACCAAGTATCCCATCCACCCCACATTGAAATGCCCATTACATGATACAATCCAAATGGCAAGAATGTACATCAACACATGTCTGTCACACACACACAATGAGTGCTGGTGATTGTGAAAACCTACACCGTGACATGCATGAAACCAATGAGAGAATACCACACAACAAAGTAATAAACCAAAATGTATTGAACACAAAAAGAATGTAATCAAATGAAAACATAAAGAAAAATGTTTTTAAAAAAGATGAAATGCAGCATGTCCAAAACACAAAAAGAAAAACATGAAGTCTGAATCCAAATAAATTGAAATGAAAATGTGTCCAAAGTCTTCCGGCACCAAAGCAAATCCAAAGGAAATGGAAAGAGTAAAATCCATTGCTCCATGGTGAGAAAAATAAAAATAGATAAATCCACTGTTCAACTATGTGCAAAGAAGTATTCCAGGGTCCATTAGCCCAACAAATGAAATGAAACCTAGCAGAAAAACTACCTAATACGAACTATATACTAAAAGGTGGGGCATAGTCCAAGCACCCCAAATGAATGGAAAAGATAAAGGAAACCTAAAACTACAAACTATATACAATGGTGGCGGGCTAGTCCGACGGCTCACTTTCCGATTTCCCGGGTCAGGGCATCATCGAACTCCTGCTCGATGTCCTGGAGGCAGTCCTCTTCCATGGCCCCGAGGGTTCACAAAGGACGATGAGATGTTGACCTCCAACTCCCTGCGAATTGCCTCGAGGCACTCGGCCCGCCTCAGTGCCCTCTGCATGGAGTCCTCCGCCCTGACCATTGTGAGCCGTGCCTCTTCCGCCTGCCGCCACTCCGCATATATGGCCTGGCCCAACCGCTGCCACTTGGAAGACACTTCCAATCCTGTGTCCTCTTGCCCTCTGGCCAATGCCTGTCCCTCGGATGTTGAAGGCCCTGAGCCATCATGGCTCCCACCTTGTTGCTGCTGCTGCTGTGCCTGTGCCCTGGCTCTTGCTGCCTGCACGTCCTCCTCCGGCTGGGGTGCAGTTGTTGTGGTGGCAACCCCTGCTGGACATCCGACTCCCGACTGTGGCAGGGATGTGTCCTAAACCAGCCTGGCCGCTGGGTCAGAGGCAGCTCCACAGGGTATGCAGGTGATACATGGGTGGGAAGATGGCATGGAGGACGACTGGCGCATAGGGGGTTCAGGTGAGGAGGGGGTCGGAAGAAGGTCCAGCATACAGAGGAATCCAGCACTGGTGACCCATCCTAGTAGGTCAACGCGGTCAAAGAGGCATCCGAGATGACATGCAGTGTCTTCACGAAAACACTGTAGGTCACCTCGCATGCCCCGTTGAAGCAACGCTATCCCAGCCAGGACAGGCTCAACCCAGTCCCGGATTGCCACGTCCACAGGGAGAGGAAGGCCAGTTGTTGTGCGCTCATCCCCTCCCTGAAAACTGGTCTGGACGTAGGCATCCCTGCTGGTGCGGGATGATGCAGTCACAAGATCGGGGACAGGATTACACACAGGCACCTCCGCGGTGGCCTGTGCTGCCTCATGTCCATGTCCCTTCCCTGCACCACTAGCACCAGTGGAATTCCCACCTCCAGACTCCATGTGTGTCCCTTCCACGGCCTCCTCCTCCACCAAACCCCGACCAACCTGGATGGCTCCGTGCCATCTTCCTCCGTCGGACCCTGTGGGATCTCACTGCCCCTTCTGCTGCCGAGGAGTCCCCCTCCGACCTCTGCCTCTTGGACGTACCCTCGGCAGCTACGGCCTGGGATGCGGCACCAGACTCCTCACTCCCCAACGAGATGACAACCTGGGAGGGGAGCCGGGCCTTGCGTCTCCGGCTGGCGGTGCGATCCCTGCCCCCTTTCTCCACAGCACCCTCTCCGCCCTCTTCATCAGTTGACGCTGCAGACAGGGAAAGATAGGACACAGGCATCAGGACACTGTACAATGGACTGATACACACATGACAGTTCTACATGAGTGGCAGTGTCAAGCTTCAGACATGGCATCACACTCCCCAACACACATGTCATTTCAACTCACACACATGAGCAATTCAACAGCAATATTGCACCAGGCAGCACCATCCATACACAAACAACAGCACAAGCATCCGAAGGTGAGCCTGACGTCACATGAAACACGGGGAGTGCACAACACATGCACACACTCCACCCCACTTACATGCATGTGTACATCTCCACCAACTGTCGCAGTGATGAGATCGCCATCCATGTCACATCTGGCATTCAGCCTTCTACATGTATGTGTCACATGCATCCATGTTGAATCACAGTTGCACACTTGTCAAATACACACACATGCACATGTACACAGTGCAGATACATGCAGCAAGAACCACCATCCATGTGTGACACCACAACCATGCCAGCATACATACACAGAAATTCAAACATGTGTGCTCCCACACCTGCATTTGGCCAGCATGCTTACCAACACATACACCATCGATGTGTCTCACACATGAGAGGACTCACATGTGGGAGCCTCACGTCCCTGTACATACACATCCATACATGGTCCTACAAAAACACATGTTCAACCTGCACACTACTGGCACACCACAACACGCACAGCGTACAATCAGTATGCATATACACTTACCGCTGGACTCCAGACGGGTCTGCCTCTCTAGGACCTGGGCGTGGAGCGCTGGGCGTATGTGTTCCAGGACCCTCATTTGGTGGTCGGACAGGTGGCCCCGGCGCCCCTCCGCATCTGCTGCCTTCAAGAGACGCTGGGCCTTGTCGAGGGTCCTGGACCTGAAATCCTCCCAGCGCTTCCGGACATGTTTAATGTCGCGGACTGCCACCCCCTCCTCGTTGATGGCAGTCACGATGTCCATCCAGATCCTGGTCCGTCCTTCATTGTCGGCGTGTGAACTTCCAAAGAGGGCATCATACTGCCCCAGGACTTGCTCCACCAGGACACCAACTTCCCTGGCACTGAAGCTGGTGGCCCTCTGCCTCTCTGGCTGGGGGTTGCCAGTGGTGCCAGATGGTGTTGTGCCCGACATGGCAACCCCAGAGGCATGTGTGGGTGGGCAACTGGGTCCTGGGGCTGGGCTGTGGAGCGATGGTATCCCAGTCGGGTGTCTTCTGTTCCAGCAGGGGTTGTCACAGCAACTGCACCCCTGGCTGACGTGCAGGCACCAAATAGCAGGGCACGTGGGCAGCAGGCAGGCAGCAGGAGATTGCAGGTGGGAGCGTGCTCGGGGCTCCGGGTGGGCAGTAATGTGGCCTCCTGGGCAGGAGCGTGGTCTTATGCGTGTTTTTAGCATGGCCAGCTTGATACGGAGTGATTTGGCACGTGAAAAAATTGCACGTCAGCGTGTAATTCGAGGAAAGGCCCTGAGCGGGTAAGCGCATCTCTGATGTTACACGCGCGGGCGTTTCCCTCGTGATGTGGGCATAGTGGTTCAGCGCACATGTGAAAAAACTGCACGTACGCGTGTGAATGAGTGTAATCCGAGGAAAGGCCCTTAGCGCGTAAGCGCACGATGCGCACGGGCGGTTCCCTCAGCACGGGTTAAAGGTGAGCGGGGCCAACAGTTCACTGTACATGCCTTTCGTGGAGACCGACGTGTGTTGCTACTTTGTGTTTTTTCGCACGCCATCTCAACTTCACAGTGGATCAAGGACGTATCTCTTCTTTTGGCAGGGGTATTGGCTACGCGTGTTTTTCATTATCACCCTAGTCAGACGGTGAGTCGCGCACGCTATTTTTACCACTGCGGGTGCCCCTGTGTATCGCACCTGTTTTCAAGGTCATAGTAGCCTGCTTGTACCATGTATGCGTTTTTCATGTTACTGGGTGCTACCGCGTACTGCGGGAGGTTAATTCCACGCACGTAGGCTGCAGGGTTGGGTGTACGGTTTTACTGCAGTTTTGGGGTGGCTGAGCGTTGCGTGACCCGTCACCACATCACCTGGGTCACATACAGCCTTGCAGGTGCAGGGGGGCTGTTAACATCTTGCATCCCACCCCCTTCACCCAATTGCCCAGTACAATTGTGGTGTACACCTCCCATTGGCACTCCTCCATCTATGCCAGCACTACTCCATCTGTGCCATGGTTGGGAAGCCACCAAAGTGAGGGACGCCTCAGCTGGGTGTCCTCCTCATGGTGGCATGGTCAGGGATGTGGCTGGGGTGACCAGGGAGTAGGGGGACTCCAGGGTGTCCAGGGTGGCCGCAGAGGGGGAAGAGGCAGGGGTGAGCCACTTGAGCACGATGTTGTGCCATGTGTCATTGCAGTCATGCCACCACCCCCTGTGGTTCCAAGAGATGCAGTTTCTGCATCTGGCACTGGCGCCCGCGTGACCCGGCAGTCCGTTTCATTGACTGCCACGGTCCCAAGGGTAGTGGTAGCTGCAGGTGCAGCTGTGGACACCACCACCCAGGCTCAGGGTCTGCCAGCGCAGGCTGCGTTGGCACTTGAAGAGTCCTTGGAAGATTTCCAACAGTCCAGGAGGGAAACTGTAGGTGCACGCAGGGCTGCCCTGACCAAGACATGTGTCCCTGGGGCAGTAATGTTGCGGTCATTGACCCCTGCCACAACGGATGTTGCTGCACAGGGTCCATTAGAGGCCACCCAGCTGCCACTGACGCAAGTCAGGCCTTTGGTCGTCCCTCCACCTGCCACTCCCTTGGCTCAATCCACCGGTGCCACTGGCCATACTGATCAGGGCGGCATTTGCCAGCCAGGGTCTGCGCCACAATCCAAGAGGAGGAAGGTTGCATCTGCAGCACAGGCTGGGACCCCACACACAGCCATGACCTCCTGCATGTCGAGGAAGAAGCCTTTCTGCAACCAGGAACTGGACTTCCTCATGGACTACATGCGGGACCACAGCCGTGACATGCTAGTGAGTCCTAATTGTCAGACTACGGCTGCTCACCGTGATACCCACTGGAAGCAAGTTGCGGAACATGTGAGTGCTTTCGGCCAGGATGTGTGCACAGTGCAAGACTGCAAAAAGTGTTGGAATGACCTAAAACGCAGCGCTAAGGCTAAGCGTGCCTCAAATTACAACTTGACTCTGGTGACTGGCAGTGGGCCTGCACCTGAGGAGGAAGACCTCACTCCGCATGAGTCACTCGTTGCAGAGTTTATACCATCTGAATCGGTTGAAGGAGTGGGTGAGATGCCGGACTTTGATGCCCTGGCAGTGAGTGTTGCTGCGTGTTTGTTGAGGACATGTGTTTTTTACTTGTGTGATGTGTTGGGCATGACTGCCACTACATGCCACGTGTACATGGTTCTGATGTGCAAGTAATGCAATACTTCCCTGATGCATGTCTGCTCTGCTGGATGGTGGACATGTGGAGCGGACGGTGACTGTCCGCATCACCACTATTGCACCCTACTCACATGCTGGTCACCAGGATGCCCCTCCAGTTTATGTTCCAGCTCACTGGCCCTTCTGCATGTAGCATGGGATGACCTTCCTCTCAGCCCAGGGACTATGTCATAGCATGACTGACGTGCATGTGCCCTCTGCCTGCATGCTAGTACTCCATGTAGGCATGCTCCCTTGCACCTCCATCCACCCCTCTGCACCCCAATTCCAACTTTTCACTGGTCGGCTTCAATTTTGCCGTGGAGTACTTCCCTGTTCATGCGTCCTGTGTACATGCTAACTTCCAGCGGCCAATCTGCCAGACATATGCTGTGTGGTACATCCTTTGTACCTGATGCAGGGTGTCTCACTTGGACTGTGCAGAGGTCAGATGCCCCGCAGGGACATGAGTGCCCATTCATGCTCCATGTGTTTTCCACGCATGCCCCTATGTGTCCTTGACTGGATGATCATTGTAGTATGAGTCCAGGGTGACCTACATTGCATGGCATTTCATGAGCCTTCCCATGTCCACTGTGGCTCAGTCCTGCGTCGCACACATGTTTAGGGTGTGACAGTCTGTATGGGTCACAGGCCTCAGCCTGGTTAATGGCCAATGACTCTGTCCAACTGGTGTAGTGTCTTCTTAACATGTGGGTGTAATCCGGAGGTTTCATCATGTGTCCTGCTTACTGTCCCATCATCATTTGCTGTGTTGTCACTTGACTCACATGATGCAGTTGGTGCTAGTCAACACTGTGTGTCAAAACACAGGTCTATGGTCATCCTTTTGATACCATGCTAGGCATCCCGGCATTTGCACTTGGGGGGAGGGGTGGTTTGCTTGTAGCCATGCTACCCATTGAATGCACATTGCACGTGATGCCTGAAGTTGACCTTGCACTGGCTTCACATTTTCAGATACACATCATGAAGTACTTGTACATGTAGATATTGAGTAACATACAAATTTGCTGCACTGCATCGACCCACTTCTGAGCAATATGACACCATTCTACATGTCTAATCACAGAAGCAATGTCAAGTTGACCCAGCATGCATGGCAGGTTCTCTTTTGTGTGTGACATGTCTGCTTGATGTGTTTGGTGTCTGTGTGTGTGTGTTTGTGTGTGTGTGTGTGTGTGTGTGTGTGCTTCTAACATGTGTAGTGTCCTTTTTTCTCTCTACTTTTTAAATGATGACACAATGGAGCCAGAGGATGGTGGTGTCATGCCAGGCACAGGGTTGTTATCACTACAGCAAACCGGCACAAGTGGGGGTAGTGGAGTGGTAGGCCACGAAAACCCACATGTGCTACAGTCCATCTTGTCTCTGGCTGGCAATGAGTCCAGCCCTGATGAACACTTGACGTCCATGTCAAGTTGGATGTGCATCAGGTCCATATGTCAGGGGTGAGTGATTCTGATGTGGGCACTCCTCTGTCCGCGACACCTGCACTGAGGGGTCAGACAGTGTTGGATCCTCCGCCCGTGGTGGATCGGGACACAGGGTCTCCCTCCACACCAGTCACTGATGTGCCTGGGACATCACGTCGACGGGGGCATGTAGTCGAGCAGCCGTGGGCGGTGCCAACACAACGAGGACACCCGGTCCTTGGGTCCGCAGGGGTCAAGCCCAGCAACGCGGTCACCGCGCGCAACCGCAGTATCCTGAGTGGGGGCAAGACATGACTGCCAATTCTAAATTCCAGGGGGCAGCAATAGAGAATATCACTGAGAGCATGGAGCATGTGGCCCAATCCGTGCTCCCCCCTGCTAGGCAAGTGCTTCTCCAGCAGCAGGTGGCATGGTCCACGGCCCGCTCGCTCAGGCTGGGCATGGCAGCCTCAGACAGGGCACGCCAGGCTGAAATGTCTCTGCGTAAAGCAATTGTTGCTCACGCAGAGGCACACATGGAGGCCCTGAGGCAGGAGTATGCTTCCCTCAGATCCACTCTGGGTGTCCTTATGATGTCCCAGAGGGAGCGGGCAGAAGAGAAGTTTGAGCTACATGCTTGCCGGGAGGTGCAGCAGTTGTCCAGCCAGGCCGGAGGAAGGCAGGAGGAACTCCGTGTTACATGTGCGACCTTGCAAGAGGAAGCACGTGTATCACAGGAGGTTCTGTAGGCAGACCTACGTGTCATCGCCACACAGAACCAGGCTAACCCGTCCGGCAGACTTGCTGCCGACAAGGGGCAAGCTGCGGATAGGTGTGGTCAGGCTCCTGTGTCACGTCCTCCTTTCCAGGAAGAGCCAGACTCGGACGACAATGTATCTCCCACATAGGTTGGGCTGTGTAGGCGTTGAGCCCATGGAGGTTTTTTTTTTCCTCAGCATCATCGCGTGTGGATGTTGAGCAGCACCCTGTACCTCCCCCCTCCTGGGTGCCTCCCCCCCAGGTCGTATGTGGCCATTTTTGATTTTTCTTTTAGTTTAGTTAGTTTAGTTTCAATTTAATAGTTTGTTTAATTAGGTAATGTAGTTTTTTCATAGTTAGTGTAATTAGTTAAAATAGTTTAAAATTGCTTGTCTATTGTGCTTTCATGTGACGGTGTGGTGCTTTGTGGCTTTTGAAAGCATCCACTGTCTGTTCCAACTGGGCCCTTCAAGCTTGTCTTGTGTATGTGTTTGCAGCTTGGGGTCCTGACTCACATATGCCACTCCTGCTTCCCTTATCCATGGGCTCGCAAGGATGGTTCGGTGTAACAGCCTATCACACAAGATCTTTGGACTGTCATATCTGTGGCATGTCTGCTGCTGTCCAACTTGTGTTAACACCTCTACTGGGGATGATAGGGGTGTTATTGACCACTGTTCTTCTTTTGCTAGATGGGGGGTTTCATGATTCATGTGTACTTTAATTGCTATGCATTGTGTAGTATGTTTCTTATCTTTACTATACATGTGCTTGTTGCAATTCATGCCGTAGATAGTGTGTACCACACTTTGCCTGTGAAAGACACACTGATGGTGTGATTTCTGATGTACGTCTCTGACATGGTCCAGTCATGAAATGCCTGAAGAGACACACACAGGTGATGTGTAAGCATTAATCATTTGTTTCATGCCCTTTCTGCACGGGGATGAGCCTCCAGACCACCTCTGCCAGCAGACATGGCCCATTAGATGTCTGGAAGCTGGACACGTTTGGTGGTGCCAACATGCGCATGTGTGCACAAGCAGAGGCACAGGGATTGTGCTCATACATCCAAAAACAGCTGACATGTTTCAAGAGACTCCAGGCAAGGTGAGCAGCACAGGGGGGCCACACCGCAGCAAACCTTCCACCAGGCCAGTTGCACATGCATGCTTAGTAGCAGCACTGACGGTGAGCTTGGAGAAATATTGATGTTGAAGCGCACAATACAGCTGAGATGCGTTGGTGGACTAATGGCTAGTTGATGAGAAAGCTGTCTGGGGCACCTGCAGGAGCAGTGGCACATACCCTCCGGTCAACCATGGTCCATTGAGGCACTTGTATTAGCCATGTAGCGTTCCAAGACATGGAAAGAAGCAGCTCACAGGGACAGACTGCGAGGGACAGACTCGTGTGCAGTGCATTTCATTTCCATGTTGAATTTGACACATGCACTACCTACTTTATTTTGGTCATGGTGGAACACGACTTGTCCTGAAGTCATACCTTGCTATATGCGTCTGGATGCTTACCCATGGAACATTGCATGTTGTGTGAATCGTGACACATTGGTCTTCCATTTGCCACGCACCCACCGGCGCCTGACTTACGGCATTGACTGTGTATGAACCATCACAGGGGGAATGCTACGTATGGGTACAAAGCATCCACACCAGATTGTTTGTTTGTAGAGTAGTTCGTTACTTTGGGCCATATATGGGGGTGTGTGTGTGTGTTATGGGCACGCAAAGATTAGTAACTGTGGCTCTCTTTGCAGCATTGAACTGCTCCTGTTACCAGACCTGAGAGTGTACAGGCAGGAGGCCAGCACTCACCCCTGAGATAAGTTTCTCTTTGACTTCCATTTGAGTAATTTGTTACTATGTGCATGATGATCAAGTTTGGTGTAATTGTGTATGTGTTAATGTGAGTAGTACAGTTTTGTGTATTCCCTACTTTCCCGTGTCAATCCTACTCCCCTCTCCTGCCCCTCATTCCGGTTATCCAGTATACCAATGCCTGTCCCGACTGCATATCCCTGACCCTCCTTCCCCACCAGGGTCTCAGAGGCCTGTGTGAGTTTGACCTTGCAGGCACCCAGACCACCGTGGGAGTGGTTGGTCCATGCCACTCCTGCGCCTGCACATAGGAGCTGTGACAGTACACATCAGTTCATGGTGCATCATTCTATGTTATGTACCACACATGTACACATCCTGTAGTGACATTGTTTTACTGTGCTACCTTGGTTGTTACATCATTGTGGTAGTATTAGGGCTTTGTGACGTACTGCTACTTCAAGTCATCTACTGGAGGCTCTTCTGGTTTGTTTTGCTGCCTTCAGGCTTTTTGCTTGGCTTCTGTGTTGGCCTGCTTTGAGTTATCTTTGACTTGGTGTTTTTGCAAGTCAAGATGGCCTCTGAGGGTGCTGTACAATTTTTACACACAAGGTGGAAGATGGTGAGAAAGGGGAAGGGTGATCCTGTGGCCAGATGAACTTCAAGGATGAAGTCTACATAATCCAGGTGAAGTTGTTCAGTGGTTCATGGTGATTTGTGAGGGAGGGGGGGTGTTTTGTTGTTGACTGCCCTACAGTGTGATGCGCACCCTGACATTGTAATTGTGGTATCCTATGTACATGATGTATTCTGCTGATCAATGCCTGTTCATGTGTTGTGTTTACCTTTCAGGTGTGAGGGAATAGTTGCGGTTTGACATGCTGGGGTGTACACATGGTCAATGTTCACATGTGATGTGTAGAGGACACTGATGGTCACTTGATTGCACATGCATATATTGAGTGCATGTCCCTACTGACCCACACACTCGCACTATGATCCACTACATGTACAACCACCCTTCCATGTCCACATGTACACTCTGTTTGCCTTCTGGGGCCCACAGTGTCCCTGCAGCACATGATCTATGACCATTTGTGGATCCTGAACATCCGTAATTTGCTTTTTGATGTAGTTTGTCATTTAGATGTGATGCTCTGGGTGTTCGTCACACACAATGGCTGGTCACTATGCTGTGCGCTGAGCAGTGTGTTGCAGGAGGTGGACACAGCACACGGAATCTGCAGTGTTGATTTTGCAATGCACAATGTGCTTGTAGACGGCATTCATTGTTATGTTCCAAATACAACTGTTGGAATGCATTTGGGTATGACTTATTTTGGGTGGGAGGTTGTTGGTCAGTCATTTCATCTGATTCCATGTCAGGCATCATTCTCTGATGCCACTTTACATTTTTCACCTGTCAATGTGTACCTTATTGGTACTGTGTTGGTGTATAGCTATTGCTTGCCATGTCATGTTGTGGTTTGGGAGGGTTTGGGTGACATACCAGTGATAGTCATGGCCTGTATTACAGGTCTGTGTGATTCACACCTTGCATGGGTGCCTTTTGTTCACACAGGATTGCTTATGTTTAAATAGCTAGGGATGCACATAATGTGGCACTTCCATGGGAACATTCTCAGACTGGTAAGGTTGTGACAGTTGACTATCTCTTTGTCATCATCGATTGTCACCTGGTATGTG
The DNA here is from genome assembly GCF_040938575.1 of Ambystoma mexicanum. NCBI lineage: Eukaryota > Metazoa > Chordata > Amphibia > Caudata > Ambystomatidae > Ambystoma > Ambystoma mexicanum. The sequence continues at coordinate 1,508,893,984 of NC_090937.1, read as the reverse complement.
CCAGGGCTGTGTGCACTCCGCAGGGGTGGGAGTTTAGGTGAAAAATGTGGCCACAAGCCGGGTCCTGGCTGCCTCGCCACGTGTCCTATCCACTCCCATGGGCAGCGCCTGTGCCTGTGGTTGGGGATGTGGGGGCACTACCATGTCCACCGGTATGCCCTGCCGTGTTGCAACATTGTGCAGGACACATGCTGCCACAATGATCCTGCACACTACTGGGGGTGCATAGAGTAGCTGGCCGCCAGAGCGGTCAAGGGAGCGGAAGCGTGACTTGAGCACTCCGAATGTGCGCTCCACTATGGCCCTGGTTGCAATATGGGCCGCGTTGTATCTTACCTGGGGTGGTGTGGTGGGATTCCGGATTGGCGTCATCATGTGGTTGCTCAGAGGGTAGGCACTGTCCCCTGGAGAGGTAATAATGGTTGTGATTATTGGGGTTTGTGTATTTGTGTGTGTGTGTGTGACATGCATGCATGTGCATGGGCATTTGTACTCACCTAGGAGCCATGTGTCACCATGCTGCCCAGCTTCGAGGGCCCAGCTCAGGGCGGACATTCTGTATATGAAACTGTCATGGGTGGAGCCTGGGTAGTTTGCATACACAGAGGTGATGATTCCCTTTGCATCGCATACCACCTGTACGTTGATGGAATGCCAGTGCTTGCGGTTTCCGTAGATGTGCTCAGTGGCCCTAGGTGGACGTAGGGCCACATGGGTGCAATCTATGGCACCGAGCACTTTGGGGAAGTGTACCACCTGTAAAAGTCCTGGACAATGGCCTGCCTTTCTGCGGGTGTTCTGGGCATGTATATGTGCCTGCGGACTGAGGGGCGCGTTGTCATGATTGCCAAGACCTGCTGTAGGCAGCGTGACTGCGTGGCCTGTGAGACCCCCCCCACTATGGCAGTAGTCCGCTGAAATGACCCAGTGGCCAAAGAATGCAGGACATTGAGCACCTTCTCCAAGGGGCTCAATGCTTGGGAGCAGAGGGTGGGGGATGTAAGGTAATCTTCCCACTCCCTGACCATGTCTAGGATGATATAAGGTGGAAACCTATACCTGCCGTAGACCTGGTCATCAGGCATCCCAAAAAAGGCACTTTTATACTGTGCGCAGGGACGCTTCCGCCTGCCTTCGTGTGGCGGACGCGTTGACGCCTATGTGCATCTTTTGCCGTGTGCGGGTTTCCTGTATTCGAATCCATGAATACGGTTTGTTTGCGTGCGTGTGGGCGTTCCATGTAGTTCCCTGCAGTACTTCCCCAGTTACGCCTTCTTTTTCACGCGTTGTTCCCCATTTCGCGTGTTACACCCCGTGTCCCGCCCCCTTTTTGGTGTGTGCGCGGACGTTGTGCGCTTTCCCTGTGCGCATCGCGCACGTCGTTCGGGATGTTGCAATAACGTGTGCGCCACGCATGGGTTTGGCGCACATTTCGGGAAAAACACGCGCAGGGACTTCGATGAATCGCACGTGTGCGCGTGCGCTTCCTTTTTCACGCTAACGCCTGCTTGCGTCAGCTTGTGCCACTTTTTTCGGCGCACATTTGTTCCATGAATCGGCCAGGAAATCTTGTACTGTTAAAGTATGTCTTATTGCCTATGATATAGGTGCAATCTACAAGGGAATGGGGTGAAACCATCAGTCTCTCTATATGAAGCCAATTAGACAAACAGGGACTGGCAGGGAGACACCACAATTGTGCTTGCCTCAGAACAAAGGCCATATGGTATTTCTTAAGATCTGGAAACCCTACACCTCTCTCAATTCTAAGCTTTTGGAGTTTACTTATCAAGATTCGGAGTCTCTTTCTCCCCCGAGAAGAATCTGCGGATGCATGAGTCTAGTGATTTGGAAAATGAGGCTGGAAGAAAAGAAGGGGTGGAGAGCCAAATCCAGGGGAGCTCATCCAGTGCCCCACTCCGTCAAAGATGTGATTTCAGAGGGTTGATGATAGATTCCAATTCATGTATGTGGTTTAGACGTGTCTATTTCCTCATTTCTATGGTTTTGGATACACTTAGGTAAGTCCATTGGATTTTGAAAGGTGACTATATTGCCATTAAGAGTTACCTTCAATGAGGCAGGATGGATGATTCCATATATGGCATTTACTTGCCTTAGGGCTGGCCTAAACATTAATAATTCCTCCCTTCTTGCTGCAGTGGCATTGGAGATATCTTATGAAATAAAGATCTTGTTGCCTTCCCACATGAGTTGCTTTTTTTGCTTAGCTTTTTACAAGATAAGTACTATTTGAGTATAGTTGAGTAATGCAAAGATTAAAATGCTTGGGGCATTCTGAGATGAACTATTTGGTCCAACATGATGGGCTCTTTGAATATTGAGTTGTGCATGCACATGGATGTCCATTTGTTATCACGTAATTGTAGTTTCGCAGTTGTGGCTTCCATGAAGGGTATGAGCGCCTTGATCTCTGACAAAATGGCTAGCATAACTGGATTTTGTGTATCTTACTTTGGTGTGGGAGAGTCACTTTTTTGTCTCTTTGGCGCACTATTCATCGATGTTGAAGGTAGTTACTTAGGTTGCCCTTTTTTGAAGCTATATTTGTGTCGCGAATGCAGCACTGAATTAAAGGTGACAGACTGCTAGTCTTCTAATATTAGACACAGCTACCTCCTCAAGGTGCTTCGTTATAGGTAACCTTGGTGAATGTATACCAATACATTTTACTTGAAGCCCAGCAACTTGTTAAAAAATCTACTGAGCAGTTAAACTTTAAAAAAAAATCTGTCTTCCGAAATAGCTGTGCTCAACTTACATAAGTATACTTTATTTGAGTCAAAGTATTGATTTGCAATAACAAAGCCGAGCAGCCATCTAAGATACTTTCTTCATATATTAATCAAAAGTTCTTCAGCATCATTTCTCAAAAAAATAAATGGGGCTGTGTTTATACTGAAGATCTCAAAACATCCATGTGCCCCAAAGCAATATGTTTCTTTTTAAATTCACGTAAAATATGTTGCACAGCACAAATTAAACTCTGATACACTTTCTAGTGCAGAGCATTATATGCCCTATGTGCTATTATTCATTAAGCTGCAGCAATATATGCACACTTAGTTCAGAAAGTGTTAAATAAAAGGAAAAAAAAAGCACCTTCAGTTTATAAATAATGCTGCTGTGTGTCAAAAGTACTTTATAATCCTTGTGCTATGATAATAATAGACATTCAGCCTTTTATGTCCATAAATCGCGGTACCTTAAGATAGCGGGCCACTCATATCCCAACTGCCGTGTCAGCTGACAGGACGCGTCGGCTCATTCATCACGCAACCTCAGTGTCAGAAGGCTGCGCCCTCAGTTCACTCTTCAAATCACTCGCTGCATCTCTCGGAGTGAGAGAGGGGACAGGCACTCCGACGCCCCCGGCAAGAGATCCTCGGTAGGACCCACAAACCTTGTAAATCGTATTTTAACTCATTTTAAAGTAAATATTAAGTATACTGCAGGTCGCCGAAGCAGAGTGCAGATCAAGCTTCCGTCTGCATCAGCGCTTACCCACACCCCCGGTATGGAGTAGTCTTAAGGGAAGGGCTTTGTGGACACACCTGTACTTGATTGTGGGACATGAGTTGAAGAGTAAAACATGGAAGCTGATGGGCTAGGTGTGTGAAATCTGTTAATTAGTCCAGTTAATATGAGCATGTAGATATGTGCTTTGTGATTTTAGGACTTGACCCTCCTGACCTTTGACTGCTTATCTAAGTGACGGTCCAAATGTAAAAAAAACAAAAACCTAAAGATTGTACCTCAAAGTTGAGAATTCCCTGTTTGGACCGTTGGAAGCACCCACTGTTGCTACATGTATAACCTAAAATAGCCCAGCAATGGCCCATCATCCATCTGTGTCATGCTTTTGCTGTTCTTTGAATGAATTGAATTTCCTAATTATTAGGACTGGATTCCTTTCATAACTAGATCCTAGATCACATCCTAGATCACCAAGGAAAACCTTTCTCAGTGAAGCTGGCTCTCCTGGTTTCAAAACGGCGCTGCTGTATTAAGGGATATGATTTGCTTAAATATGAGAAAACATTTCCACCACTGAATGAACTCCCAACTTTAAGTAGGCTCATTACCTGTAGCTGGTTTCACTTCAAAAACAGGATTTTATTTATTGCAGTCATAACTGTGGCAATGTGTTCACCTGGCCAACCCAAGGTAACTTTAACAGATACAGTATTCCCAAATATCATGTGATACCAATGCTTGAAAGAGTAGGGTTGAAAGTCATTGGGCCAGATAATACATAATATTTATAGATATGCTTCAAGCTACTATATTTTGTAAGTGTGTGAGGTCCAAGGTATTAAACCATGGCAGCATCAGAAAAAAAGGTAATATTCAAAGGACCTCTGTCAGGGTATATCATTTAATTGATTGTATGCATATCAATCTGCCAGCAAGGGTCATAGGAAAACACAATGAATAATCATAAAACAAGAATCCAGTATACACAGCATTAGAATTAGATTTTGTGAAACCATAAGGATAACTGATTTAATTAACTGCATGTGTAAACACTGTTGTTAAATGTCCTCATTCTCCTCGATCTATCCTCAGCTTTTGATGTGGTCAACCATGCCATCCTGTTCAATTGTCTCTGTGACAACCTGGGTATCACCAATAAGGCCCTGGCTTGGTTGATCTGCTTCCTCACTGACCAAACCTCTCAGGCCCAACTGGGGTCTTTCCTCTCTTCTATCTCTCTAATTGTGGTGTTCCCCAGGGGTCAAACCCCTCCCCCTGGCTTTTCAGCACTACTTGGCACTTCTTACCCACTGAACCGTGGCTTTCTGTTCCGATTTTCAGTGTTATGCAGATGTCACCCAGCCCTCTCAGGCTCCTCTCAGCTACCTCTTCTCCGTCTCTCATATCAGACTGTCTGGTCTCAATTCAGGAATGATGTGCCACCAACAATCTCTGCCTTAATGCCAGTAAGACTAAATTCCTCCTCATTGGATCACATGCTCCCTACTTTCCTCTCGCTCTCTTACCGCCCACTCTTGCCCCTCTTCCTGCTCCTTCCTGTGAGGCTAAGAACCTTGGTGTCATCTTTCAACTCCACCCTCTCCTTCTCTCCTCACATCTCTGAAATCTGTAAGAAGTCAAACTATGAGCTGCACCTCCTCAGAGGTATTTGTCCTTTTCTCATGTTCCCCTAGACAATCACTGTCTCCAGAGCTCTGGTCCTTTCAAGGCTGGACTATTGCAACAGCCTCTTTCTAAATATCCCTTCCTCTGCACTTTGACCTTTACGGCTTATCCAGAACAGGACCACAAGACTGGTACTTGGCCTCAAGCCCAGGGATTGTATCTCTCCAGCCCTGAAATCTCTTCACTGGCTCACCATGGCTTCAAGGAACAAGTTCAAGACCCTATGCATCATCCACAAGGCTTTCTTGGGCCTGGGACTGCTCTACCTCCAACTTTAACTACCTAAACATCTTCCTTATTGAGCTCTCCGCTCATCCACCTCCAACTCTCTGAGGGTCAGATGCTTCTCCAAGCAGCGATTTGGGGGCAGATCTCTCTCCTCAGCTGGGGCCTCCCCCTGGAACAGCCTCTCTGCTACTCTCAAACTTGAGCAGAACCACCTCCGGTTCCGGAAGCAATGCAAGACCTTCCTGTTTGCTTCCGCCTTTTCTTATCCTCTCCCCTGCTGATGTACCTGACTGCTCTGCGCACTGATCACCTGAATACCCTCTGAAGTCGGGCCCAGGCTCCTGCATGTCCAGCTGCCCTTGCACTACCTGTGGGCTCCTCCAGCACTTAAGGGTCTGTACCTGCAACCCTATAGATCTTTCTCTTTGCACTTATGAGCCAATTGCTGGCTGTACTTATTGAGTTACCTGCACTTCTCCCTTCCCCTCCCCCCTGGCACTACTCTCCTTCCCTTTTCCCCACACTTGCGCAATCTGAATGACACAAGGCCTAGTATGTTTTTTTTGTTTTGTCCTCCCTTTGTTCCCCCCTTGTCTTGTCACACCTCAAAACACTTATGTACAGGTGTGTTATAGATGCCATATCATATCATACAAAATGCATGATTTATGCATGTTTATAACTAAGGCATGAGTTTTTGTGAAATACTGGTTGTGGTTCCTGGATGATTAGTCAAATCCATTGTTCTTGCGTTTAACGGTTACTATAGCTAGGGTGTTTGTTCACTTTATCAAGACATGTGGTCATGTCCTGATGTGCTATCCTCATACATTTTCATAACATGTAGCATTAGCCACACCAAAAGAGGAATTTTCACTTTCCACCATTGAATTGGAGATGTCTAGATTGATGAATAGCGTATTACCTATGCATGGGAGACTATACTCTTTCTTGGCTGACTTTCAAATCTGTTGTACCTGGATATAGCAAAGGAGGTATAAAACAATGCCGTGTTGTTGGCGAGCACAGTCCTTAAGGTTTAGGGCCATGGAAATGTGAACTGAAGAATGGCACAGAAAGGGGGTTGAATGCAATCAGGGAGAAATTATGAGCGGGTGGATTGTCCACTCTGCAGAACCACTATGTGTTAGAATTAATTACAGAAATGCAAGGTGGCATTTGAGCGAAGATAGGCAACAGTTTCTGCACATTAGTGCCTGCAAATTATGCCAAAAACGGAACATTAATAAATGTGTTTTACGCCATTCATGCTGCAATGGAAAAAGGCACTAACAGAGTGGTTGAAGAGGACTGGTTTGGCAAAAAAAATTCTTGGGTTCCCACGTGGCTATTAAATAACGTAAAACTACTTGCTTGGATTCTTGTAGAGGTTCTTGTTAATCTCTGTGTAATGCTAAATGGGGTTGACGTTCTGTCATGGGGTGAGAATAAGGCTAAACATATAATGTCACTCTCGGTGAAAATATCTGAGGGCACCACACCCCTGTCATGAAGTATTCATACGTAAACTAACCAATGGACAGGCGAACAAGAGAACTACATGGTTCTGATAGGTGATCCAACTGGTCCCTCAGGGACACTGTCTAGCCCACTTCCAGACCTGAAAACTACAAAGAGAACTTGGTGCATTATTATTGTGATGGTGGGTGGTGTTTCCTGAACTGTACACCAGAGGAGTTTGCAGCGAGCAGGGAACATTTGCATGGCGTTTCTAAGATATGGATCCCAAAGAATGGAGGTGATAGAGAGAAGCTGGAGTTGTCAGTTAAGGGCTGAAGGAGGGTGAAGGTGCAGTTCCAGCATTCCACAGGGGGTTGCAAGTACAAGATATGAAAAGTATTTTAGTGAGACCTTATGTCTGGGTAGTGGCGATGTGGCACATGGTCAGGTGACATCAGAGGGTAATTAGAATATGCGTATAGTTGAGCCACACATCATGGATCTGTTAAGCTGGGGGCTGTATAGAGAAACATGTCCATAGGGGTAGTTTAAGAGGTAAGTTGGGTCATTACACCTATAGTATTAGGTAAAATGGCAGGTAGGTGGGGTTTGGTTTTATTATGTAGGGTAAACTGTATTAGGCAGCATTGTTAGTTGCTGTAGGGAGCAAGAGGACAAATACATTGGAGCCGGTTAGTGTTGAAAATTGCAGAGTATCATGGTTTAGCTAAAGGATGCAGCATCGTTTAATTGAATTTTATTTTCACTGGTGGGCAGAAGCGTTCATTGAGTGAAGGTTACAATGGAAAGTGATGCCAAACGGAGTCCAATTAAGTGTTTCAAGGGAGTATTTTCTCATGGGCATGAAGTTGCTCTCCAGACAGCAGAAGCCTTTCCAAGTGATAAACTAATGACTACACAGTGATCTTGAAGAATACAGTAAGATGCACAAGGTGGTTCATAATGCAGAAATGCCAAAATACAGTACTAGAAGGGGAGCAGCAGCACCTCCATTTACCACAGAACATTTGGATCAGGAATAAAAGTGTGTATTAGAACACATTTAAAAAATGATTTTTTCATGCAACTGTTCATCGTGAGAAGATAACTAGAAGGTTGGGCCCAGATCAACCTGAGGGGTATAGCGCGAGCAGTTGCAGGAGGCGAGGGACGAGGGGATACAATTTGGAGAAGGGGATTGTGTGTTCCAAGGACTGAAACAAACATTTCCCCTGGCTGACTTACACACATAAAACCATTGCCTGGTTTCGGTGAGATACTACTGCCTGTCACCAACATAGTGGTCCAATTAGCATTGAGAATGTTATCATCTTGCACTGTGAAGGATGCCAGCCAATCACTATGCTAAGTTTTGTGCTGCTGTCAAAAGAGTATGTCATCAAGAGGTGGTATTTCTTAAGGTTGTGAAAAGTGAAACCTCCAATTGGATCATATAATTTTTCTTTTTTTTTAGGTGTTGATGACAAGCAGCCAATCAACATGTTAGAATTATATTAATGGTTGTAATTGTAGAAATTGTAAATTTTTGGTTTTCCGCATTACAATGTGTAACTCACAAGTGGCAATTTGAGAGCATGGTTTTCCAGTTCAGTTCCACAGAGTTGTCTGTTTTTTTTTTCTAACAGCAGTTTTTTGTTTTTAATACAACTTGTATTTTTCATTGCAACTCATACACTCAATTCTTGATTACTTTTGGATTATTCATTTGGATTACTTGGGGACTGTACCTTTACATCAGGATATAGATCCAGCAAGACAAAAGTGTACTACTGATTAGCAGATTTCCCTGAGATGGAATTACCTGTATCATATCAGTAGTGTAATACTAATTTTAAATTAAAACACAGCTTCTATACTGTCCCCAGTTGGACGTCAATCACAGGACAACATGACAGAGATCAGCTTCTTGTCAGCGTCAGTTGCTGTGAGTGTCAATCCAGGGATTCTTCTGCAGGAGTACTTCTCCTTGAGTGAGGCCCTCACTGCTGGTGTACCTGGCAGAGAGGCCAGTATTGATCCAGCATCTCCAGAAGCAGTTCATCCACAATGTGCCCTGGGAGTGGATAGGGATCTTGCCTCTGTCTTGGAAAACTCAATCTTCACCTCACTGTCAGAGGGCTTTGGATAGATGGCTGACACAAAAGATGTCCAAATGATTTTGTCCTTGAGACCTGGATGCTGAAATCAAGAAAGGGATATAGACCCCATATTTTACAGGTAAAAGTCCAGAGGAAATTGGACAAAAGAAATCCTGCTTCACAGGATTTAATGCCTGTCTTGTGACAAGTGATACTTGATGTCTTGCATCATACCCAAAGTGCTTTGTACTAAAGGAAGTGGAGGAGACAGGGTGGAAGGAGAGGTGCAGAGATGGTTGAATCCTTTTGAACTGTTTTCCAACTGTTTGAGCTCTCCGCTCATCCACCTTCAACTCTGTGAGGATCAGACGTTTCTCCAGACAGATAGTGGGGGTAGATCTCTCTCCTCGGCTGGTGCCTCCCTCTCGAACAGCCTCCCTGCCTCTTTTAAACTGTACTGCCTCCAGACCTACTGCAAACCATGACTACCTGCACTTACTTAAAGCCGGCCACCCTGGTGGCACTTACTTGAGCCTTTGCCTATTGTACTCTCCCCTACCTCACCCCATGGCACTTCTCCTCTCCCCTCCGTCATGCACTTGTGAGATCTGAATGACACAAGGCCTAGTAAGATTGTTGTTTTGTCCTCCTTTGTGTCCCTTCCTTGACGTGTCGTGCCTAGAAACACTTTTGTTCAGGAACGTTATGAATGACTTATATCATATCATATCATGTCCCTCTGATTACACTTTGCCCATTTCTCAGAACCATCATTTTTATTCATGGTTCCAAGGACAGCTCTCGCTACTGGCATGTCCCTGGAGAGAGAGGCGTTAACCTACCTTACAAAGGATCACAGCTGACCCAGGTACACAATGTTGACATGTGTATGATTCACATCAGATGTGGCACCTAATATTTTTGTGAAATATCAGCAATAACCCAAACTCGAGTATGGCTTTTGTTTAAAGATTAAACTGCAACCAGGGGCCAGATTACAGAAACTTAGTTGAGCGGTATCAATACTAGAGCAACGTTTTCCCTGGTGCAAAAATGCAGTGAAAATGTATCTTTTTTGCGCCAAGGCAATATTTTCCCTAGTGCTTATAATGTGGCAAACTGCACTTGTCATTAGGCAATGATGTTCTACTATGTCTGAATGTCTTTAGAAATTGTCAAACGTTGCCCTAATGTTAATACCATGCATATTTGCACCGGTGCACAGTTTCTGCAATCTGGCCCCAGGATGGTTATTCAGAAATAGGTTGTTTTTGAACAGGGGTGCACATTTTAAATGCAGGCTGTGCATTTGTGATGGCCTAACCACCTACTCATTCCTCACACTTCCACAAAAACAACAGTGAACCCACTAATAAAGGTAAAACGGACACAGCAAAGAGATTTGCCCGCTTTGTCTTAACATGGGAGGAAAGTCTATACTCACAGGAGGGGTGTGAATGTAATTCAGTAGCAACCCAAACGGCAAAGTAGAAAAGTGCAAAATAAAGGGAAGTCAAATCAAGATTCTATAAACATACACATGTTTTAAGTAAATAAACCATCTGAAATAAAATTAAGTAGAAAAACACTGTATAAAAAACACCCCTATGGAAAGAACGGAGATAATGCAAGAGTAGAAGATGCAACATTCTGGGTAATGTAGCCATGGGGAAAAAGGCAAAAACTAACCACAATGATATAAAAAGGATATGTACTGGACCGATGATGGATGAATGGTAAGCTAGCCATTCTCCGGGGCCCAAATATTGCTGAAGTTTGCAGTTACCAGTTAATAGTACTTGTTGATGGTCTTGGTGCTTCAACAACATTGAACTAGGCTTCTAGGGACTATGTGTGTGGATCAAAGATGCTTAAGTGCAGTGGTTGCGTTTTTCTAGATGAGAGCAGTGTCAAGCAGAGGTCTAGCTGGAGCGTATTGCCGTTTGAAGTGATGCAGTTTGGTATAACAACCAATGGTTGTGGTATGACTGGCCACTAGGGTTGGATCAACTTGCACTGAAGATAGGCAGGGAAGATGCTGGTGGGTCGAACAGTGGTTGAAAGATGGCAGATTCAACATGGAGCTTGGAGTTCGAGCCAGGGCAATTACATGATATGCTAGCATGGTGAAGTGATGAAATGATTCTCTCAGAAAACGTAGGTACATCTGTAGCCCTTGCCTTCGAGCTCCCAGTGCAGTGGAGGCTGGTGTACACTTTCAGAGGTCCTTCACAATGATGAGGTCTAGGGCAGCAGTGTGACTGGCATAGGTGCAGGTCTTTTTCCAGCAGGCAGGTCATCCCCAATGTGCCCTGTGGATGGAAAGGGAACAGAGTTCTCCTCTGCCTAGACACTTAGTCCTCACATCACTTGTGGAGGGCTTTGGAAAGTCCACCCTCCCAACAGAGGTTCAATGAAAGTGTTAATTAGGTGTTTGTACCAAAGTGAATCTGAGATGGACTGGGAGACACCTTCTCTGAAAGGCAAAAGTCTCCAGGTGAATGGATAAAAGCAAGCATGATTGAGGGCTCCAATGTGAGTGAAGTGGGGGGTACTGGAAGGAAGATAGATATAGAAAACACAATATTATAACCTTACTATAGCTGATCCGAGCTCCCTCTTTCTGCAATTATTCCTCCCCTTCACTTGTCAATAGCATCAAAGGTCCTTTAGGAAAGCAGCACCCTGGTGTGAGGTTAGTCCTTTTGGTAAGAGTGTGCCCTTGATTCCTGTTCACAGGACAGATTCCTATGAGGTGACTGCCTTACTGGAGAGGGTGTTACATGCTCTCACAAAGGATCAACAAGAGGCACCCCTGAGGATTACAGTATTTCTGGCAGCAATAGAGACAGCCAGGTTGGGGAATATTCACTTAACCCTTCCAGAGCTGAGCTGGTTTCATAGGGCTCACAAATGTGTGATATTACATTGAGGTGGCTTGCAAAATTATGATAGACGCCAACAACCATCCACCATACCCTAACTCACATATGGCTTCTATTTAAAGTTTAAAATGCCACCAGAACAGTAGGACTCGTAATTATGAGGTTTTGAAAAAGAGCTGTATATCTTAAATGCAGTCCATGTGCTGCAGTAACTTGGCACTCACTGCATCCCTCTAGGAGGCACCTGTAACATGAGCCTGCTTTCTGCCTCAGGAGAGCAGTGGCTCCAGATAAGGTGCCGATTCAGCCAGGCACAGGTGCACACAATGATTTTCACATGGAGTTTGAGGAGACTGGGGTCTCATCAACAGACCACCCTCTCTGGTAGAGAATTACCCTCATTATGTTCAATGTAATACATATAAAAAAGCCAGGGCTTCTACACCTTAGCCTGATGGCAATCCTTCAAAGCACTGAATTGACCTGGCTGTTACAGCAGCTGCCCAATGTGCTCCTGCAGCCTCTGGGCCTGTTATGTTCCACAGGAAAGCAGGTGCAGTAGATAAGGTGACAGATGAGGAAGAACACATGTCCCACTAGGCTTTTCAATTGGAGCTTTAAGGAAAGGGCTTTCCGCTTTACAGACCTCCTTTTTCTGAGATTGAAATCCCTGCATCATTTTATATAAAACAAAAAAAGAAACAATGCTGGCCTTCTAAACCCTTGCTAAATGGCAGGTCCTTACAGAGACAGCTCTTTTTGCAGTTCCACAGGGTCTAGTTCATGCATTTATGGTCGGCAGAATCAATTTCTAAGATCAAAACATTGGGCCTCATTACAAGTATGGAGGTAGCCATGCCACTTTTAGTGACATGGCTACCCCCATACCGGGTACCGGGTACCGGGTCCGGGCTCCTGGAATGAGGAATTACCGGGCCATTCCAACCTTGGAGGGCCCGGTAATTCCCTTTCCTGTAACCGAGACCTGGTTCATCCGCATTCCCATTTGGGAATAGGGAGGATGCTAACAACGGGCCCATTAATCACGGGCCCATTGTTAGCATGCTGGACCGCTCGCCGGTCCCGCTAAGGACGCCTGGTAAAACTAGGCATCCTTAGCGGGTCCCGCGAATGGACCTCATAATGGGGCGGTAGAGTGTTAACTGCGCTAGCAGCTCTACTGGCGCGGTTAACCCTCTACCGCATTCCTCGTAATGAGGCCCTTTATGTTGACTTTTACTCTGTAATAGAAACAATATCATCTATAGGGCTAATAATGGGTATGAGTTATGATTGGCAGTTGGTCTACTGAATCACAACTGTTAGCTCTTATGCAAATATAGTGAAAGATTGTTGTTTAGTCAGTAACAAATATTCAAAAAGTGTAGATGAAAAGTTAAGGATTTGCCTTTTTTTAGGCCAACTGTCAAACAAAACAGACTCATTCAGATAAGGCCATAGAATCTGCAAGAAATACCCAAACAACATCTGCCTCATCTGTGCTCACACAATGTTAGGCATATGAGTCTGTGTGGACCACTGATTTACCTACCTAAATCCACTGAAAGAGTATAATCTGGATTAATATTTTCTCTGTGTCTATGATATGATAAGTCATTTATAATGCGCCTGTACACAAGTGTTTCTAGGCACAACAAGACAAGGAGGGAGAGACAGAGGGCGGACACAAGAACAATCTTACTAGGCCTATGCACTTAGCATGCAGATCAGTAATGGAAGCAGGCCACACCTGGTCGTTGATGCTTATTACACACCATAACACGGAGATGCCCACCTTTAGGTGAACTGCAGTTCAAAAAACGGTTGTAAACATTCGATTAATATTGATATTACATGCATACAGATGCATTCCTAAGGGTTTGCCATAATAGTTCCTTAAAAGAGCCTTTTCTCCCCCCCTGTTTTTTCCCTCTGACTATGCTTCATCGTCAAGGTAAGCTGCCAGAAGGTTTTTACTTTAGGGGTAAACAAAACGGATAAATCCTGTACCCCGCTGAAGAACATTGCATCAACCTTAGTCTCTTAGTATTCCCTGTTAAAGTGCAATATTGCACAGGGTGCTTTTTTCTGTAGCTTGCTTCATGTTGGTGCAGTGAATCTGCCACGCGGGCCGCATATTTTACTCGTATTCATTCAATCGCAATCAGGTTAATGGGAGTACAGCACGTTCTGCTCCCATTGATTGATATAGGATCCACGTCAATGATAGTGCAGTGCTTTATAGTCTCGCCATTAACTTTAATACAGTCTGTATTTGCTGACTCGAAACTTCGTTTACTTGCACCCACTTAAAGCTCAAACATTTTCAACATGATTTCATTAACTTACGGAGAAAGGTTTAATGTCAGGTGGCCTGCAGTGCACAATCGAGATAGAATTATAACTTGGAACTAGAGTCGCATATTCATTTTTATATGACTGTGTTTAACCCAATATTTTGCAGCATCTGGATGTAGAAAAATCTGCAATGCACTTCATTTTTTATTTTTTAAACACAAATTTAAAGGGATCAGACGTTTTCGAATTGACAATATGACCTCATAGACTGAGGGAGTGGTTGGTATCACTTGGTAATAACCCCCACTTTAGGTAATTAAGGCTGTTAGCACATAGCAATACATGTTTTGGGGGTTGTGTGATGAAGGAACAAATGGTGCTTTAAGAGTGAGTAAAGGAAATAGACACATGGAGTTACTAAATTATTATTTTTACATGTTCGTTTTTTATATCATGATTATCTTTAAGTTAATCATTTTAATATTAACTTGGTTGAATTGGAGCAGGTTTCACATGAGCATGCATGAGTGCCATGTAAAAAGTAAATTCAGGTGTTGAAACAGACTTGTGGTTACCTGTGTTTTAGGCTTTCCCGTAAGCGCCCAGGTAGGACCACTCACACGTGAGGTACCGTTTTCCTTGGGACTCCTGTGGGAACGCGGGATGGTACCCATGTGTTGTTGGCAGCGTGTTTCGATGGGTCAGCCGAGTGAAATGTGCGGAAAATGCGTTTTTTCCCCCACATTTCATACTTTGCGGGGGTGTCTGGGTAATACATTCTGGGCCGATTTGCGCAAATCATACCTCTGCGGATTCCCACGGTTGTCTTCTTTTCGGAAATGCATGGGGTTCCTTGTTTTCCTTGGTGGCTTGGACACCCGAGGCCCATATCTGTATGTTGTGCTTGTCTGTAGAAAGTGTCAAATTCAGGTGTCAAAACAGACTTGGGGTTACCTGTGTTTTAGGCTTTCCACTTGGTGCCCAGGTAGGTGCAGCCACACATGTGTGGTACCGTTTTCATCAGGACACCTGTGGGAACGCGAGACGGTAGGCTATGTGGTGTTGGCGGTGTGTTTCAATAGGTGCGCCGAGTGAAATGTGCGGAAAATGCATTTTTTTTTCCCACATTTCGGACTTTGCGGGGGTGTCTGGGTAATAAATTCTGGGCCGATTTGTGCAAATCATACCTCTGCGGATTCCCACGGGTGTCCTCTTTTTGTAAATGCATGGGGTTCCCTGCTTTACTTGGTGGCTGGACACCCGAGGCCCATATCTGTATGATGTGCTTGTCTGGAGAAAGTGTCAAATTCAGGTGTCGAAACACTTGGGGTTACCAGTGTTTGAGGCTTTCCCCTTGGCGCCCAGGTAGGTGCACCCACACATGTGAGGTACCGTTTTCATCAGGACACCTGATGGAACGTGGGACGGTAGGCCATGTGTAGTTGACAGCGTGTTTTGATGGGTGAACCGAGTGAAATATGCGGAAAATGTTTTTTTTTTTCCCCACATTTTGGACTTTGCAGGGGGTTCTGGGTAATAAATCCTGGGCCGATTTGCACAAATCATACCTCTGTGGATTTCCATGCGTGTCCTCTTTTGGGAAATGCATGGGGTTCCCTGTTTTCCTTTCTGGCTTGGATACCCTAGGCCCATATCTGTATGTTGTGCTTTTCTGGAGAAAGTATCAAATTCAGGTGTTGAAACAGACTTGGGGTTACCTGTGTTTTATGCTTTCCCCTAGGCGCCCAGGTCGGTGCACCCACACGTGAGGTAATGTTTTCATCGGGACACATGTGGGAACACGGGACGGTAGGCCATGTGTTGTTGGCAGCCTGTTTCAATGGGTGCGCTGAGTGAACTGTGCGGAAAATGCGTTTTTTTCCCACATTTTGGACTTTGCAGGGGGGTCTGGGTAATAAATCATGGGCCGATTTGCACAAATCATGCATCTGTGGATTTCCATGGGTGTCCTCTTTTGGGAATTGCATGGGGTTCCCTGTTTTCCTTTCTGGCTTCGACACCCTAGGCCCAAATCTGAAGGTTGCCCACATGAACAAAATGGTCAGTGGCGAAAGGCTTGGGGTTACCAGTGGATTACCCTTTTCCTTTTGCGCCCCGGTAGGTGCACCCACACATGTGAGGCACCGGTTTCATCGGGACAACTGTGGGAACGGGGGACAGTAGGCCATGTGTTGTTGGCGGTGTGTTTCGATGGGTACGCCGAGTGAAATGTGCGGAAAATGTGTTTTTTTTTCCCCACATTTTGGACTTTGCGGGGGTGGCTGGGTAATCAAGTCTGGGCCGATTTGAGCGAATCAGACCTCTGCGGATTCTCACGGGTGTCCTCTTTTCGGAAATGCATGGGGTTCCCGTTTTCCTTGGTGGCTTGGACACCCGAGGCCCATATCTGTGTGCTTTGCTTGTCTGGAGAAAGTGTCAAATTCAGGAGTCGAAACAGACTTGGCGTTACCTGTGTTTTAGGCTTTCCCCTTGGCGCTCAGGTAGGTACACCCACACATGGGAGGTATTGGCGTATTCTAACTGTTAGTTGTTTGAAAGTTGTTGAGGGTATGTTTGTAGTACTTTGATTGTTGAAGATTGATTTTGGCAGTTTGACCGCTGGAAGTAACATTGTAGTACTGTTGGTGTAGTAAGATACCAGTTGGTGTATTCTGGTTGTTATAAAGTGTTAAAGGGTTTCCTCAGAAGAACTTTCATTTTTGCTGGTGGATTTTAAATTGTGTACTAATTGGAAGTCATATTGCAGTATTATGGTTGCAGTTAGATACCAGTTGGCATATTCTAACAGTTTACAGTTTGACAGTTGTGCAGGGTATGTCTTCGAGCACCTTCATTCTTGTTGGGGGATTTCTATTTTCCACTATTGTGAAGTGCCTTTGCAGTATTATGGGTGTATTTACATGCAGTTGCGTATTTATTGCAGCGGTATGGGCATTGTTAGACAGCTGTTGCCTTATTCTAATAGAAGGTTGTTTCACAGGTCATTCAGGGCAGTTTGTAGACCCTTATACTCAGTACTTTTATTTTGAAGTACAATGGGTGAAACAATATCAGTGTGTCCTTTCCACAGTTGTTGTTTCTGTGACTATAATCATTGGGGGAAAACTGTATAGCAGCGCAACTTATGTGCTCATGGGCTAAGTTGTTCCAGTTTCACATGGCAGAAGGTTATTTTTCATTTGCAGTTACATATCTGTTGGTGGGTATTGGGCAGTTATCTATGCTACTTTTGTAGATCAGTGAGTACATTTTGGTTTGAAGAATATTAAGTAGGCAATTGTCAGATGTGCTGGGAATCTCTGCTTCAGAATAATGGAAGTATCAAGGTGTTCAAACTACCCACATTTCTTTTTAATGCATGAAGTATAGTGACCTCCAGTGTTGTGACGGTTTTCCTGTTAAGTGATACTTCTTGTGTGTGAAGTTAGTAAGCTTGCAGTGGCTTTTAGCATTGTATTGTAAAAGCATTACTAATACGTATTGGCTATGTGACGATATCTGTAAGGTGGAACGATTGTCTGATTTGCAAATAGTACATAATATGCCATGATTTGCATTTTGTACCAGCTGTTAGCTGCTGAAATGGAATGGATTCACAGTTGGGTATAGATACATACACAAAGCGCTCATTAGGGACTTGTTCCTCCGCCACATGGCTGCAGAGAGTGCATGCATGTTTTCTTATGTATGAAATCTGTAAAATTTCATTTATAGGTATGTTTTTGCTTTCCAGTACTTGCAGTACGTACATTAGAAATTCTTGTGGATCTTCTTGTGTGTTTATAGTGAATCTCACCATTCCTGCCCAGTAGTCCAGTTCCTGGCTTATTCCTAAGACACTGGGAGTGTTGTCAGGATTTTTTGTTGCATTTCTATGAAGGAGTAGCTTTTGCAAACACAACTGGTCTGTGTCGTTTATGTAAATGTCGACAATAATTTGTGGCAATTGGAATAGAACATTGCTACATTTGCATAGCATTTTACACCAGTTGTTTTGGAAAATGTGAATGGACCAGTCAGTTGTGTCTGAGTCATTTGATGTAAATCCATGTATTTTTTTGAAGAGGTACTTCTCTTTGTTTGTGCATTAGAGTATGAAATTGCCTTTTCAGTACATTCTTCTATAGTTGTTATAATTGATGGAGTAGAAGCTGCTTTCAATTTTTCAGGTGGTACTGTTGGGAGATCACATATAAGTTGTGTTTGCACTAGATTTCTTTTACAAAGTTAGCCTTTTGAATAACAGGGTACATTTTGAGATGGGGTCTGTAATTTCTCCATGGTTTAAAAAGTTGCAGTAGGGACATGTATTAATGTTCTCTATGTTGAGGAGTTTTTAATGATAGCGTCATATGATTAATCGGGCTGTGTTTGGTAATTTTACCAGGCTGCCCTCACATCTTTTGACTATGTATTTACCTTATTTCTCATCTGGTTTAATATTATTTTAGTATGAGAAGTTTGGGGTTATGTGGTATAGACACATGGTTTCCAAAGCAGTACTCCTGTTTGGGTTGTATGTGTCCAATAAATATTATTATTTTTATTATTTTATGTCCTGGCTGTTGGAATCCTTTTTAGCTATTGTTTCTATGTCTTGGTATGATTTGAGAACTCTTTATCTGGATGCAGCAGGACCAAGGCTTAGTCAGATTATGTTTTCAGATTTTCCATACAAGGCTGCGCCGTTTAAATGGTCTGCGGCTTCATAGCATACACATTCTCTTTGGGAGACAATTTTTTATGTCAAAGCTGTATAATTTTTGTGACAGTGTTTTGTCAGATGACATGTCATCCCAGAGTTCTTTCAGCTCTGTTTTCTCAGCTTTGGTTAAGTAGGCTGTGACATATTGTGAAACTGCAGTGGAATTGTCTTCAATATACTGAACATCTATGTTTGTATTCGACAGGAGGGCAATGATTGCATTGTAATCAGTGATGTACTTTGATGCTTCGGTTGTTTTAATGCATTATGTGTTCTTAGGTGATCTGCCTTTCACACTGTGTCTAACAGAAGACATGAAGCGGTGTACTGTCCTTTTGCTGAAACTGGTCTAGGAAAAACTGAAGCAACATTTGGTGCAGTATTTGCCTTTTTTACATCTGTGCCGACAATACTTGCCACATTTATGTCTTTGAAACCACATAATGTGTGCATGTAGGTCACTATGTGCACTTTCTTAAGGGATTTCACAAGTGACATATTTGTGAATGAACTGCAAAACAGTGACATCGCTGTCCTGACCAGATTTTGGAGCATCTTTAATCCACAAAAGCATGTGGATGTGTGGTGCTCCTCTGGATTGATATTCTTTTCTCTAAAAGAAGTGTTGCACTTCTCTGAGGGGAGAAATTGTTTTATTACAGATGAAGTACAGCATGGCAATAAAGCAGTGATGGAAGTACCTTGTCACATTTACAGGAACAAGAGAGCAGAGTTCTACTAGTGTTTTCAGGTCAATCCCTAGTTTGTTTTCATTTGCTATGCATAGGAAATAGTGCAAGTCTTTCCATGCATACTTTGCAAAACTTAAAGTGACAGACCATGTGGGTGGGCCAAGGTTGCGTAGCATACACTGTACATCTGTGTAACATCGGAATCGGCATTCTTTCGTGCTGTGCATGTTTGTAATATTTGACTGTAAAATTCATCTTTCTATTGCAACTTTTGAAGTAGCAGTGTAGCAGACATTTTTAAAAGATTGGTACCTGTTTATAATGTGTGTGTGACTCTGTAGCATAGAGTTTCTAGTTCATTTTCAAACAGGAGGTGGAATATGTATTCAAAGTTTTGTCTGAATCTGGGGTCTTCAGAATACATTTGTAAACGGCAGTATGATGCTCTTATTTGTGTGCATCTTTCATCACACCTTCTACCTTTTCCAGTAGGAAAGAATAGTGGAAAGGCTCGTCCTTCTGCACTTTTTTCCCATATGCTGAATGGAGATCCTTTGGCTTGCCCCATTTGATATGTTTCTAGTGTATCGTCTATGGTATCTTTGGAGTGCAGTGGGTGAATTGTATACTGGTCTAATGTTTTGGAGGCTGTAGTCGGATCAAGAAGTTCATATTGGCCAGTTAATGAGGAATCCTGAATTTTCTTCAATGTTTATTTATTTGTAGTATTCATTGTTCTCTTTAAGATATTTTAGGGCTTCTCTTTGTTGAAGTCTACAAGTTGCTGCCAAATTATGTTGTCTTTTGTAGGTACACCATCCACTAATATAATCAAAGATTGATATATTCTCGGTTGCACTTCCAGATTGTCTACATTTTCTTTAACATCTAATGGAAAATAACCTACTCTGCCACAAATGCCTTTCAGTAATTCAGAAGGAGGCAACTTGGTTGTTTTAAGTTGAAGGCATGTTATTGCTTGAAATGGGTGCACTGTTTGGATTACAATGTTCTCATACAAATTACGCTTTGGTTTTTTTGGATTACAATGTTCTCATAAGCAAATGAAGTGGTTTTGGAAGTGGGAATATATCCAAGTTATTAATGATAGCTCATAAAGGCATTTGGTTATCAAGTTTTCCAGTGCAGTATGTGCAAAGTATTGAGGGGTTAGTCATTTTGTATTTGTTTTCTGCTATAAGAAAGAGAGCTAATTGGAACCAGTGGGATTCCTTATTGTTTTCTATTTTGTACGTTGTATCTACAGTTTTGGTGCTCTTTGTATAAAAATGTCTGCAACAACGCACACATTCTTGGTTTGTACCTAAGCAGATGTGCTTTTAAACTTTGCTATTTCTTTTTTGTGAGTGTGTAATCGAAGGATGCCATCTGCAAGGTTCTCACTACTCATCTAAAGTTAATGGATTTTGTATGTGCTCTTCACTTCCAAAATATTTGCTTTGGATGTGGTCTGTTTCTTCCAGGAGTTCTTTTGCTCTGCCATGTAGGAGAATGTGATTTAAATGCTCCAGTGCAAAAACAGTCTCTGAACAAGATTGTGTATAGTAGAATGGTGTCTTGCTAACATTTTGATGTGGTGGAAGGTGCTTTTGCAAGCAGGCCCAGAAATGCAGGTTAATGAATGTACCCATAGTCCTGTGAATTGCGCACTGGAAAGGAGTCCATGGTTTGTAATATTAAAATGTTTAATTTGTCTTTGGCCTTCACATACTGATTGAGGAACTGCCGCAAATATTTGAAGGATTGTTTTTGTACGTTACACATTGAGATGCACGCCCATTTGTAGACAGGTGTCAAAACTTGATGGTTGCTAGGAACAAGAATACCTCTGTCCCAAATCCACCAACAGCAAGAAAGTAGTCACTTGCTGTTTGAGGATTAGGGCTACAGGTGGAGAAACAGGATACCCGCGTGGTCCAGATGACTGCTGTAAGGGAAAAGGAACAGGTAAGATCAGGAACACACCAGGCAGAATTATACAGTATTACCCAAAGGAGAATGGTACCTACCAAGAACCACTAGATGGAAAGCCTAAACAATGGGGTAATGCCTGTTCCCTCGAAAGACGGAATGCCACACTGGAAACCACCTGAGTAGAATGCTCCTGGAGGATGGAAGCTGGAGCACCAAGTTTATCAACAGCAAGTCCGGGTATGACTTTGCCAAGGGAGTTGACTTAAAGCTTTTCCAAGGGACGGTCCGTGGTCTGTAATTCCAAGAGTCCAATAGAGTTCAAACAAAGGTCCAAAAAAGGGAAAAGCCGAGGAATCCACATTACGTAGTCAGTGGTCAAAAACAGTAGTTCCAGGTAACAAGAACGAAGAGGAGGCTCCAAAACGCCCTAAACAAACAGTTGAGAAGCATTGTGTAGCATTCTGGAGCTCAATAAATACCTGGAACCATGTCATGTGATACTAAGGACGCTAACGCGTCACGTGACCACTGCGTTGGTCGGTGGAGGCTTGTGCGGTGTTGGATCCAATAAGAATGCGGTGGTCCAAAGAGGCATGGCCGTTACCACGGCAACCCGCGATGCTATGCCATGATAAGCTAGTGGATCTGTCTGTTGTTGGGGAGTAGGAGCGGCGGAAGACATAACAAAAAAAAAATACATTAGCGGATGTGAGTGAGGAGACACATTTCCAAAAGAATCTTCTCAGCTGGAAACTCTTCTTTAATAGGGCAATTTTAAGTTTACTGTGAATGTGTAGGTGACATTCCAACTCTCGGATATGCAGTGGTAAATGGTTCCAGTAAATCTTTCCAGTGGTGGGATTCTCCATGATCATGTCAGGTGCCCTGTGTAGCAAAGAGAAGTATTCTTAAACAAACACATTTAATTGGATTTTTGAACTTGGTTCCCTGGAGACAATAGGCCCACCTGATCCCACTCGATGGAAGATGGACGGACGGAGCTAGGACCAATGGCCTGGCATCCCCTATGGAGTAGGCTGACCATGATATGGATAGCACCAACCTGCCATGCTGGTTTTTACTGTATACTGATGATGCTGTGCACTTTTTTAAGCTCTTGCTTGCACCATTTTTGCTTAGAACGTTCTGAGCAGCAGAGTTCTTTTCTGGCACACCTATTTTTGGTATAATTAACTTGTTATCTCCTGTCCTTTTTTTCCCTAGCGGGTTGTATTTTTTCTGGAGAGAGTGTTGAGGGGTATGGCTTAATCTTATCCTATAAATCTTATCCAGAGATACTGAGTCACTCTTGTCTGCAGAAGCCCATGTTGTTTGTTTTTTGTGTTTTTTAATGTGGCTAATATTGGAGCAAGTGTGTCCATTGTATTCATGATTGTCTTTGTAAGGCATGGTTGCACCTATTCAGAGGAGTCTTTCATATTACTAATTAGCACTGCAGCACATTATGGGAGACTGGGGTGAAGGAAGAAAAGCATGCCTTTGTAGTGGAAGAATTCTGATATAAAAAAAGGTTTTGCATTGACTGGTTTATACCCTTAATTGTTGTATCAAAGTAGCAGCTGAGGTAATCTACAAAGAACACTGAGTCTTAGGGAGGGGTTGCGTAGGCAGATGGAGACCTAATGTCAGGATATATCTTAAACAAGTTCAGCTGAAGAATTATTAGCTGAATAGAGTTGACCATTATACCATTCAATTTGGAGGCTCCAATGTGAGTGGAAGTAGTTGTCCCTAGTGTGCATTGAATAGAGTCAAATAGGTTTGTGAATGCAAGGGCATGCTTGCTAGATGAAAAAGTCAACCAAATATTTAAATCAACCATAACCAGGATTCAGACAGATGTAGTTTGTAAGATTGATACACAATGTTATCATTCATCAAGAAAGGGAGGATCATCGTCATGTAGTTGGTAGATGGAGACAATGGTCACAAAGGAGGATGGGCCTAGAATGCATTTACAGACTAATCTTCTATTTAGGAGACCATACAAGTGATGGGTCAGCGTGGTAGTGATGGAACTGTTGAAGATTAGGGAAACTCCTCTTAGTCCCCTGTCTGTACTTTACAATGGCATGATTTGTAATGCGAGTTGCATGGGGGATACACCATAGTCCAAAAGAGTGGCTGGGAGGAGTTAAATGTGTGCTGGTCACAGTGACCTCCAGCCCCCATTGTACCAGTCCATGATCATGTCAGATGCCCTGTGTGGCAAAGAGTGGCATTCGTAAACAAACACATTCAATTGCATTTTCGACCTTGGTTCCCTGGAGACGATGTGCCCAGCTGACCTCACGTGATGGAAGACAGACGGATGGACGGGGCTGGGGCCAATGGCCTGGAATCCCCTATGAAGTACGCTGAGCATGCATAGAGCCACACCAATCTGCCACACATGCTTTTACTGTATACTGATGAAGTTGTGCACCTTTTTAAGTTCTTGCTTGCACCCTTTTGTGTTCCTGAACGTTCATCAAGAAAGAGAGGATCATTGTCATGGGGTGATAGATGATGCCAATGAGCACACAGGAGGATGGGCCTAGAATGCATTTACAGACTAAACTTTTTATTTAGGCGACCATAGAAGTGTGGTCAGTGTGTTAGTGATGGAGCTGTGGAAGATTAGGGCAACTCCCCTTGCTTCCCGGTCTGTTAGCTATGTTACAAACATTTCTTGTTCACCAACACAATGTCAAACTTTGTGGTGCAGTTCTCAGTGAGCCAAGTCTCTGTAAGTGCTTGGAAGTCCATTGCAGTGTCTAACAAAACATTGCATAAGTTGACTGCATGCTTAAGTGCACATCATTCATTAATTGTGCCAATGTCCCAATGTAGTCTAAGAGAGCAAGTATTAGGTTTAGGAGGGAAAGCCATGGTGGTGTTATGGTTGAGGTTTGCATGGGCCTACATGGGGTGGGATTGCAAGAAGAGGGGTGGAGCTGCGTGGATGCTGAGAGGGCACTGCTGAAGCAAAGGAGGGGTGATTTGAGACAACTATGAGAGACATATAGAGTGAGTAAAATTTATAAAAGGAGATAATGCAAGAAGGATTGGGAGGTTTGTGTGATTGGTGCGATAGCCATACCATTATAGAATATGTTTATTGCAAGCTTCAAAGATTTTGGAGACATTTGAGGGTGTACCAACGTTTACCCATATTCATGATGCTATAGATTATATAACTGAGAGTGTTAGGCATTTGCGTTTCCAATGATGAACAGTCATAAACAAATATTGTCTGTGACTAGCTCCTTAGAATAATATTTAATAATGATAGTTAATGTCGGATTTGGTCATGGGAAGGTGGGGATTGTGTTACCAAAATTATTGTTTTTTAAATGTTTACATGTTGGATCTGGTGAAATGCAAAGGGAAGGAGATAGCTAAGCAGTTTGGAAAATAGCTGAGTCTGTGAAGGCCAGCATGGTAGTGGTAGAAGCCCAGATGGTCCTTAGAAATCAGAAGCCTGGGTTAAAAGAAATCCCCTAACATTTCATTAGGAGAGGTTTAAATTGGAAGTATGGAAGAGTGGCATGGAAGCCAGACACTTATGTTTTTGAATTGTTAGTCAGAATGAGATACCTGATACCACATATAAAAGTAGTAAATAGACTGAATTTAGTACAGAAAACACATATTAATTTACACAATATGTATCAATGCCTTGAACAAACTGTGTATGTAAACATATCACTGTTTTGGGACACATTATGGTTGTTTAGACAAGGAATCAGTACACCGGCCCAATAATCATCTTCCATTCACATTTGTAATACAATTGTGTTTATATCTTTTTCCTTCAAATTTAAACAAGTAAACCTTTTTTGTTTTGGGATTCTCTATAGTCTTGTCTGTCCTTAACCTGAAATTCATGAAATAACTAATAACTTTACAAAAGGAATTTGATATTCAATTCCCACATAGATATGCTTACTGCAAACATAATTGTGTTTCCAAGTATGTTTATTTGCAATGAAAAACTTGTATTAATCTCACTCCAACATTTTTCAGTGAGTTTCTGTACTTTGTGGTCAAAAAGGATCTCAAAAGGGTTTCAGATAATGATGTTACTACAGCCACCAGATGGAGGCCAGGGGTCTCCACTTACATAGCGTCCGGCAAGACAAATATCCAGCTTCCAAAAGTGGCCTACATACATAATGCCGATTGGATTGTTTCAGGCAGACCATGTGATCAGGCTGCAAATCAATTTGAAACTGGAGCATGAACACACATCCACCTGCACCCCCAACATATGCCATACCCAGATCCATGTGGGGAAAGCTAGGAATTGCCACAATCCTTAATCCTTTTCAATAAATCTAGCCACTGGCATTGTAAAAACCCTCGCCCTCCAGTCCTAAAATATCTGGGTGGCAGGATGGGGCTATAGAGATGATAGCCCTGAGCTGCAAATGCCTGTGTGAGAGAAGCTACAAAGAAAACGATCCTCTACCACAAAAACTGGAGATATAATAGATCCATGGTGAAGGAGACCAGGCTTTTCCCTGTGCATAGAGACTAATGGAAAAGTCCTTCTAGAGCATTGGTTCAAATGTCTCCCTATACCATTAGTTAAATCATGGATATAGGATATGTGCCTGTGGGCCATACAACTTGGCTGCAAGGAATTTTGGAATTGCAGTTCCAAAAAGATTCAGTTTGCATTCATAAAATCTGCATACACATTTGCCAAACTGCAAACTGAGTTGAGCTGGTAAAGAAAATCCTGCCACTAACATTGGCCTAAATTTCTCTCTGCAGACATAACATCTCAGACTGTGGGATTGGTTCCAGCTGCCATGTGACCGGGCTGCAAGGGACTCTAGAGGTGTAGTTCAAAATAAAATCCTCCATAGCTCAAAATTATGCATGCCCAAGTGCAATGGTGAGGAAACCAAGTCTATTTAAAAAGATCCAGCTGCCAGAATCAGCATTAAACCACTTGCTGAGGCCTAAATCCTTGTAATGGATCTAGGAAGACTGTGTGACCCACATGCATCAAATCAAAAGTGGTGTTTAACAGAAAATTCCCCTAAACTCGTAGAAATTATGATATGATATAATATGATGTTGCGCGTATAATGCGCATGTACACAAGTTAAGCATAGGGCCCCTTAGGGATGTGCATGCAATGGATGGGATCACACAGAATAACTCCAAGTCTAAATAACCAAACCAACTTTTTGCCTCCATGAGCTCGCACCCTCATACTTATCCCAGAGAATCACGAGGCACGCTGCCACGAAGCCTCTTAGGAAAGGCTACTCCAACATGATTCTCACAGCAAAAATTTGAAAATCCCGAGCAGGGGGCTCCAGCTTCCCTACACTGGCCGCCACCCACTGGAATGCACTCCCTTCTCATCGAAGACTGATCGAATCCCACCAAATTTTCCGCAAAGCCATTAAAACCAAACTCTTTAGCTGAAAGCTAAATATCTTGTACAACCCTTCACAACTATATATGCCATACTATTACTCTCTCTATGTCTGCAATGCTGTTCATATCTGTATGTCATGTCATCTGTAACTGTAACTGTAACGAAGAGAGCTCTGGTCGCTCATGAACCTGTAATTCAAAAACGTCTTACATATTCTTGTAACAGCGCCTCAATGCCTCAGGGCTGCAAGTGCACGATCCAAATGTAAATAAATAAATAAATAACTCAGGAAGATGCAAAAGTACTGTTTTATTATCAATTATCTAAAACAGGGAGTTTAAAATGAACATCAACAGACGTACGCTCAGGTTCTCTCAGCGATCGTTTCACAAAAGGTGACATCATACTACGTAGCAAATGATACAAAAACCTACCAAGGGCTGAGATTGGCTCAAGGAGAACATCTAAGTACATATTCTATAGGAACTAGGATTGTGATTGGCTGTCCACTATCTGTTGGACAACATATGCCTACCTCTAAAACAAGTAATCTTCCCAAACATTAGATACACTGTCTCTCATTGGTCCTCCATTATATGGACCGCTACAATTGGTTGGCATACTAGTGCCATGTCTCGGACATTTGGTTCACTTAGCAGCACCTAAGCCCAGACCCAAGTGCAGGGAGATGGAGAATAACACTACATCCCCACCCAGTAAGCCTAGCATCTCTCATCGCCTATGCCTTCTGCCATGAAGATTGTCTTTGAACTTGGCTTTGCAAAGGTATACTTGTCTTCAGAATATATGGGAGTGTGAGCACTCATTATCGTGTTCTGGGACTGACAGTTCAAACTTTCTTTTCATCCTTGGCCCATGTGACAGGAGACCACGATTTGGTCAATTTAACAGGTGTTAAATGCTCTAAATGAATTAAACTTGGCACTCATGGTGTTCTTTCTTTGCACCTTAACAAGGGATGATTCAACCTTTGCACTTTCGCTCCTTTCCAGGATAGATAGCTGACTTTGGCTGCTTTGGCCTTCACTCCAGGCCAGACAACCTCGCCATGCAGCTCCCTGATTCAGCTTATTCTTGCTGCAACACCATTTATCCCTTCTCTCTTCATGGGTCCTGGCGTACTAAATTCATGATACCGATGCTTTGCCTACATAATATTTACTATGTATAGCCAGCTTCTATGATGACATAGTCTACTCACATTTCAGCATCTGTACACTTGTTGAACGGTTAATTTTCTGCAGCACTGGATTGTAATAAGAGTTTTGTGTTCTCGCATAACTCTCAAGAGGCTGTTCCAAAGTTTTGTACCGTAAACTCCAAACCTTCGATCCCCTTTATTTCGAAGTCTTGACTGTGGCACTTGCAATAACATCTTGGGCAAGTATATATCTTGATGGGCTGGAATATATATCTTGATTTTATCCAAGAGATAGCTTGGTGCTAACTGATTCACACATTTAAAGATAGCGCAGAGAATTTTGAAATCTATAGGTTCCTGCATGGCTAGCCAATCTATTGATCGCCTTAGGTTAGAGATAGGGGATGAGTTTGCCACCCTGAACACCAAGCTAACTGCCACATTTTGTGCTACTTGCAGTCTCCGTAGTTGGGTTATCGGGATTACAGTCAGCAGAGCATTACCATAATCCAGGCGTGACTTGATGAGAGTTCCCAAGACTGTAGCCCAGTACTTGTCGGCCATAAAGGGTAAGATCTGTCTTAGCATCCGTATGGTGTAGAACACAGATTGTACTTTCGCAGTGATCTGTTGCCCACTCCCCATGTTGTCGCACCAAATGCAACCCACATTTTTTATTTTGGGGGGAAAATCCAAATGTTATCCCAAAACGCATGGTGACAATACATATTTGTTCTGTTGCAATTGATTTTTGGAGCAAAATGATGCCACCTCTGTCTTATTGGCATTTTTCAAAAACTGATTTGCGCACATCCATGCTTGCACTTCCTTTAAACAGTGTTCCACTAGTTCAAAACTTTCCTGCAATCTCTCTACTCTCAGGAATACCTGCTTGTCCTCAGCATGTGAGTGGATATCCATAAGAGGTTTTACATATAAATAAAAAATGAAAGAACCTTGAGGGACACCATAAATCTGCTGGTGGGAATCCGACAGGAATTCTCCAAATGTTACCCTTTGTTCTCTGCCAGTCAAAAATGACTGGAACCTTTGTAAAGCTTGAGGGGAGACCTTTCCGGCCTCATCATGGCGTCTCAGCAAGATCTTATGATCTACTGTATCAAATTTTGACAGATAGGTCCAGCATAATCAGAAGCGATATGTCCCCCTAATCTGCCATCTCAAGAGGCTCATCCCAGACTGTCAACAATGCAGTCTCTGTACCGATTCCCGGTTGGAAACCAGATTGTAGGGGGTTCAGTAATTTCTCCCTTTCCACATACTCCTGTAGCTGTAGAGTAACTATTTTTTCAAAAGATTTTCCAGGCCACAGCAGTCCTGCCACTGGTCTGTAATTCTGCAGGTTTGTGGGGTCTAATTATACTTTTTTCAGCAATGAGGTAACAACTGCCTTTTTCAGGTTTGCCGGTACAATCCTGTAGTTAAGGATTTATTCACAGAATCTGTAATAAAAGGAGATCTCCAATGCCAATCGCTTTGCTACAGTTGATGGAATCACGAATAAGACATCATTTGTGGGTTCAAGTTAGAAAGTAAAGAGTATACAGTCTCCTCCGAAACTTTTGTAAATATAAAAGGTTTTGGAGCAACTGCGCCATCTGGTTTACTGACGTCACTATCATCCAATTGCTCCTCCTAAGCAATCGGTAAGGCATCTGCCTATGTTTGTGAAGCTTCTAAAGCTGCTAAAGCACAGTTTGGTTCCACAAATGTCGAAATAACAGAGTACAGTTCTCTCAGTGGCTTTTTCAATATTATCCATTAGCAATTTAGATTTGGCTTCAAAAATGGCCTCTCTGTCGTTTTTTTGAGTGGTCTTAATCAACTCTTAGTTATTATGAGTTTGCCTCTTCCTCCATTTCTTTTCATGAGATCTCAGCTGTCTCCTTTCTTTTCAAAGCTAGTTCTTGCAAGACCCATGCATTGAACGCGTTCCTGAATTTACCTTGTTGATGAGGTGCCTGATGTCTGCATTGATTATCTATAATGTCTGTGCCTTCATTGAAAAATTCCTCACAAGGCAAGGATGGCAAAGGAATTTAGACAAAGGACATGCTCTTTGAGCAAGAAACATATGACTTTGAAACTTTAATCCAACCTGAGGTTTATCAGCATGGGGGCTGATTCATGGAATTATTTGCGCTGAAAAACGAGGATTTGTGCGCCATTCTACCCGCAAATCCCCCTTTGTTAAACAGGGATTTGAGGGCAGAATGGTGCATAAATCCCTGTTTTTCGGCACACATAATTCCATGAATCAGCCCCATGATCTCTGCATCCATCTGGTATTGTATGTGATGTTGATCAACAATAATATGTATACACATCTTCAAAGCGTATGATAATCTGGTAATGCGTATGGTAATGGGATATCCTGGTGCAGGGTAAAGACAGATTTTCTTATGCAGTACCCCCTTTTTTAATAGTAAAGACCTGCATGTATATTCGCAAAAATAGCTGTACCAAGGCCCGGTTTATGCAATTCTTTACACTGTCTGTTAGGCAGAATTATATTCAGTACCCTTTTGGAACACCACACACAATTAAGACTACAAGTGACAGTACGAATTCAACTTTGGTACAAGCCTGTACTACACAGTAAAGTGGTAGCAATGGATGAGCAGCCAGAATTATCTTAAGAGCAAGTGATCAGTATCAGATAGTTACACAAAGGACAACAATTACTATGATTCAAACAAACAGTGACTCAAGGTTTCTGAGTAGAAGAATATACAATTATTTACACATCAGTTGTAAAACTTTCACTAAAGTAAAGCAGTTTAAATATCGCACTCTTAATACACCACACCACTCCCAATAGGTTCCAGACGAGTTAAACTCAATAATGAAGTGGGAGCAAAATGGCACTCCAGAAATTTAAAAGGGAGGGAAAGACAAAGTTAGGCAGAAATTGAACAGCACCAACAGGTAAGTAAGCAGGGCAATCTAGAAAGTTCCAGTTATGGAATCAAATAAAAAAAGGCGTAGGGCCAAAGTCAATAGGACAAAAGTCTTTTGCTGAAGATCACACAGCTCAGGGTAGTTTGCGGTTAAGTCTTTGCCAAGAGTTTCGGATGAAGTTGGTCGGCAGAAAAGTTAGTTTAAAGAGAAGAGAAAGACAAGCCCTAGGAATGGAGAAAGATTTCACACACTTTCACCGTGGCTGAACAAAACAAACAACTGGATTTGCACAGTGCCTTTAAATGGAGAAGAAGCTGTAGCTGAGGGGGACGTTCCTGGTAGTTCCTGCAGGCTCACGGTCCCTGAGGCAACTGTCGGACTGACACGTATTAGGAAGACTGGAGGGTCCTGCACTACCCAGGGAAGAAACCAGCAGCAGAGCAAAGCAACAAATAAAAGGTGCGCTCCTTAAAACCCAATCAGCGAATTCGACCAGAAGAGGAAGTCCTGGCTTGTATTTTGGCAAACTGGTTGGTCCCACCAGCTCAGGGGAAGAAGATTCCTGGAGGATCTTTTCTGCCATTGGAGTTTGAAGATTCGGACCTGCAGCAGGGCTTCACCGGGAAGTACAGTTCTGATAGGGGTCCTCTTCTGTCCTCTTCTGTCAGCTCCTCTTCAGTTCTTTCATTCCAGTGGCGACTCTGCCTTTCCAGCCCCAGAGACCTGCTTTTTATGCATTTTTCCCCCATTCAGACAGCCTGGCTGTCAATCACACAGCAGGGTGGCTGTCCCGCCAGGACAGTCACCTAGCCAATCAAACAGGAGTGCGACTTGGGTTACCAAGGGAACCCATGGCAGAGGTCCTCAAACCTCTCCCTCACATCCTGCCTACCCAGACTTTCAGGCGCCAAAGCAGGGCTTCTGTGCAGAAGCCCGCGAAGGACGTGAACAAGGAAACCAAACCTGGTTTGGCGCGCAGAGAAAAACACGAGAAAGACATTTTCAAAAAGAAATGGTGAATAAACTCAGCCAGAACCAAATTAAAACAAATATGGTCCAGCGGATTTAAGTTCGAGGCTACCAAGATAGCCAACAACAACACCCAGGTTAAATCAGTTAACCACGGTAGGAAACATAGGGTAGTTACCACTGCCACCAGCCAAGTCTTGATGAAAAGGGAGCGAAACAATGCTCCAAGAGAAACAGACAAGAAGGGATAAGTATTATCCCTTTTCAGTACTCCATGTAAGATAGTTTGTACTGGGTCTGTGGTTTTAAAGAGTCTATTAAAGTTAGTGGTAACTTTACATGTTCTGGGAGACAGTAGTCAGTCCCAGAAAATGGAGTCTGATTTGTGAAGTCTAAAAGACAACCATGTGTCACTGCACTGAGGGTGCTGTGTAACACACAGTAAAAAGATGATGTTTGGGGAGTAGGTGAGGCACCACAGTCTCTGAACACAAGAAAATGTTAAACACACACAGCAAAACACATTTTAGAGTGGGAATAAAGGCTTACACGCTTACCAGGTAAAAAAAAATAAAATCCTAGAAATCCAGCAAAGCGGCTGAGGGACTCAGTAGGTAAGGGAAATTAGCCATTTTGGAGAATTCTCCCTAACACTGTTCAAAGTGACTTTGCACTGCTGAAAAGTGACTTTGCACTGCCAACACAATCCCTGATTCATGGAACTGTGCAAAGTGTATTTTTGCTGTGCAAAGTCTTCTTTAAGTAATGTTTGCAGTACAAAATGACTTTGCACTGACTTTACAATTTACACAGTTCCATGAATCGGGGTTTGTGTTGGCAGTGCAAAGTCACTTTTCAGCAGTGCAAAGTCACTTTGAACTGTGCAAAAAAATCCATGAATCGGACACTAAGGGGGTAATTCATAGAATTAAGTGCACAAGTGGCGCACGCGGCTGGCGCACAGTGTGCGCGTGCGATAGTCTGCACCAGCCGCATGCGCCAAAATCCATTTCGGCGCACAGCGTATTCATGGATTTTAGCCACCAAAAGCAGCCGCGGCACAGTGGTGCCGCGACCCTGCAGCAGTGCCAGTAACGCCCCCAAGAACGCCCCTCGCGCAAGGAAAAGCCATCAAAATTCCCAATCCAGCGCAAAGGGCTGCGCTAACCCTGGACCAGTATACAGGGCCGCCACACAGCACACGGCAAGCGGGGAACGTGTATTCCTGGAGTTCGCGTGAAGTTTCACCCACGATTTCAGCAGGGTACGTGTATTTCTGGGGTGCGGGCAAGTTCAACACGCAATTTCAGAAGGGTACGTGTATTCCTGGGGTGCAGGGAAGTCTAACACGCGATTTCAGCAGGGTACGTGTATTTCTGGGGTGCGGGCAAGTTTAACACGCAATTTCAGCAGGGTACGTGTATTCCTGGGGTGCAGGGAAGTCTAACACGCGATTTCAGCAGGGTACGTGTATTCCTGGGGTGCGGGGAAGTCTAACACGCGATTTCAGCAGTGTACGTGTATTTCTGGGGTGCGCGGGAAGTTCCACACGCGATTGCAGCAGGGTATGTGTATTTCTGGGGTGCGGGCAAGTTTAACACGTGATTTCAGCAGGGTACGTGTATTTCTGGGGTGCGGGGAAGTTTAACACGCAATTTCAGCAGGGTATGTGTATTCCTGGGGTGCGGGCAAGTTTAACATGCGATTTCAGCAGGGTACATGTATTTCTGGGGTGCGGGGAAGTTCCACACACGATAGGCCCTGTGCGAGTGGGGTATGTGTATTTCGGGGGTGCAGGGGATTCCTACATGTGAATTGGCAGTGTGGGTCCTCCCAGGTGCTCCCTCTACACCCTCCACGGCCCCTGCAGGCAGACCACAAAACATGGGACTACCCTGCACCCCTGGGCATGTCCCGCAGACAGCCCATCCACCATGGGCATGCCCCCCCAGCCAAGCCACATGTCACATTGCACTAGTGATCACCAACGCATTACCCCCTTGCACCCCCACCCCCCAGCTGTGCAGGGCACCTGCCTGCAGGCCCCCACCCATGTCCCCCTGCACCCCCACCCCCCAGCAGTGCAGGGCGCCTGCCAGCAGGCCCCCACTCATGTCCCCTTGCGCACCCACCCCCCAGCAGTGTGGGGCACCTGCCAACAGGCCCCCACTCATGTCCCCTTGCACCCCCAGCACTGAAGGGCACCTGCCAGCAGGCCCCCACTCATGTCCCCTTGCACCCCCAGCACTGAGGGGCACCTGCCAGCAGGCCCCCACTCATGTCCCCTTGCACACCCACCCCCCAGCAGTGCGGGGCACCTGCCAGCAGGCACCCACTCATGTACCACTAATATCCCCTTGCACCCCCACTCCCCCAGCAGTGCAGGGCACCTGCCAACAGGCCACGACACATGTCCCTTGCACCCCCACCCCCCAGCAGTGTGGGGCACCTGCCAGCAGGCCCTGACACATGTCCCCCAGCCAACACATCATCACAATCTCGATCCCTGGCCCTTATGGCCAGCCTCCACATGCCAAACACCCACCCAAGTATTTCATCCACCCACATAGAAATGCCAATTACATGACACAACCCCAATGGCAAGTATGTAAATGAAGACATGTCCCTCACATACACACAATGGGTGCAAGTGAATCTCAAAACCCATATCATGACATGCATGAAACCAATGAGATAATACCACACATCGAATTTGGAAGAAAAAAATGTATTAAAAGCAACATGAATGGAATTAAAATCAAACAAACGACAATGGAAATTAAAAAAGAAAAGCTGCATAGGCCATGTGCGAGTGGGGTATGTGTATTTAAGGGGTTCGCGGGAAGTTTCACACGCGATTTAGCTGTCAGAGCGGGGTACGTGAATTTCAGGGGTGTGCGGGGAGTCCTACACGTGAATTGGCAGTGTGGGTCCTCCCAGGTGTTCCCTCTACACCCTCCACGGCCCCTGCAGGCAGACCACACCACAGGGGACTACCCCGCACCCCTGGTCATGTCCCGCAGGCAGCCCATCCACCATAGCCATGCACCACAGACAAGCCACCTGTCCGCTTGCACCACTGATCACCAACTCATGTCCCCCTGCACCCCCACCCCTCAGCAGTGCGGGGTACCTGCCAGCAGGCCCCCACTCATGTCCCCTTGCACCCCCAGCAGTGCAGGGTACCTGCCAGCAGGTCCCCACTCATGTCCCCTTGCACCCCCACCCCCCAAGCAGTGGGGGCACCTGCCAGCAGGCCCCCACTCATGTCCCCTTTCACCCCCACCTCCCAATCAGTACAGGGCACCTGCCAGCAGGCCCCCACTCATGTCCCCTTGCACCCCCACCCCCCAGCTGTGCAGGGTACCTGCCAGGAGGCCCCCACCCATGTCCCCTTGCACCCCGACCCCCCAAGCAGTGCAGGGCACCTGCCAGCAGCCCCCCACTCATGTCCCCTTGCACCCTCACCCCCCAGCAGTGCAGGGTCCCTGCCAGCAGGCCCCCACTCATGTCCCCTTACCCCCCCACCCCCCAAGCAGTGCAGGGCACCTGACAGCAGGCCCGACACATGTCCCCCTGCCAACACGTCATCACAATCTAGATCCCTGGCCCTTATGGGCAGCCTCCACATGCCAAACACCAACCCAAGTATTGCATCCACCCACATAGAAATGCCAATTACATGATACAACCCCAATGCCAAGTATCTAAATGAACACATGTCCGTCACACACACACAATGGGTGCAAGTGAATGTCAAAACCCATATCATGACATGCATGAAACCAATGAGATAATACCACACATCGAAGTTGGAAGAAAAAAATGTATTAAAAGCAACCTGAATGGAATTAAAATCAAACAAACGACAATGGAAATTAAAAAAGAAAACCTGCATGTCTGTAAAATAATGAAAAACAACAAATCATAATCCAAAGGAAAGGTGTCCAAAGTCACAGTTCCAAAAATGAAATCCAAGGGCAAAACAAAAGTGAAAACCATTGCTCCATGGGGAAATCCAAACACAAAAGTAGAATGCAACAGTTAACTATATACAGATGAACAATCCAGGGTCCATGATCCCAACTGAAAAAATGAAACCTATAGAAAACTCCTACCTAATCAAAAAACTATATACAAAAATGTGGTCCATTGTCCAAAAGGTCCAAAATAAAGAAAAAACCAAAGGAAACCTAATCCTAACCAAATAACTATTTACAAGGGCAGCGGGCAAGTCCAACGGCTCACATGTTGATGTCCCGGGCCAGGGCATCATCGAACTCCTGCTCGATGTCCCGGAGGCGGTCCTCTTCCATGGCCCCGAGGGTTCGCAGGGACAATGACATCTGGAATTCCAGGTCCCTGCGAACGGCGTCGAAGCACTCGGCCCGCCTCAGGGCCCTATGCATGGAGTTCTCTGCCCTGACCATCGTGAGCCGTGCCTCTTCTGCCCACTGCCGCTCTGCATCTATCGCATGGCCCAACCACTGCCACATGGAAGACACTTCCCGTCCAGGGTCCTCCTGCCCTCCAGCCGATGCCTGCCCCTCCGATGTTGATGGCCCCGAGCCATCATTGCTCCCACCTACAGCCTGCTCCTGCTGCTGCTGCTGTCCATGTGCCCTGTCCGATGGTGCCTGCACATCCTCCATCTGCTGGTCTCCAGTTGTGGTGTCCACCCCTGCTGGACCGCCAACTCCCGACTGTGGCAGGGATGGGATCTCCACCAAGCTGGCTGTGTTGGTCAGGCCAGGTCCACAGGGGGCCCTGGTGGAATCTGGGCTGGAAAACGATGTGGAGAGCGACCGGCGCATAGCCCCCACAGAGGAGGATAGGTCTGCCAGAGTGTGCGTCACATGTAGGAACCCTCCGACCAGGGCCCCTCCCAGCAGTGCCACGTCACGACGCTGCTCTTCGTGATGGCGTGCGTTCTCCGCCCAGGAAGAACGCACGTCATCACGAATGACACGTGTGCACAACGCGACACCCACCAGGACGGATCCCATACGGTCGCGGGACCCCTCATCCGCAGGTAGTGGAGAGGCAGGTGATATGGCACTCTCCCCTACCTGCGGACGGGCCTGGTACGGGGCCTCCCTGCTGGTGCATGATGGTGCAGTCACAGGGTCAAGGACAGCGACATGCACAGGCCCCTCCACGGTGACCTGTGCTGCCTCCTGACCCTGGCCCTGGACTGCACCATTTGCACCAGTGGTACTACCCCCACCAGGCCCCATGTGCGGCTCAGTAGCGGTCTCCTCCTCCTCTGTGGAAACCACCAACCTGGATGTCTCCACACCGTCTTCCGCCATTGGAAGCCCCTGTGGGGGCTCACCCGACCCTTCCACCACAGCCGTTGAGGCAGACGCAGCACCAGCCCCCTTGCTCCCGGATGATGGTAATTCCTGGGAGGGTGGCTGGGCTTTGCGTCGCCGCCCAGTGGAGGCATCCCCGCCGCTTGGCTCCACAGCGCTGTCTCCGCCCTCTTCTTCACTTGACGCTGCATAGAGGGAGACATAGAACACAAGCATCAGGGCACAGTACAAAATACCCTAGACAGGAAGCAATAACACATGAGTGGCACTATCAAATGTCACTTCCATCCTGTCATTCCACAACACATGGGTGAATGCACACAACACAGATGCAGAAACAGTCCGGGCTCCTGCAATCAACATCAACATCCATGTAGATGGGCCCCTGTAAACCAAGATGTTGCCTTCAAAGTCACATGCATCCATGGCGTTTCAAAGTCACACACACACTTCTCAGGCACACACACACACATGTGCACCATACATGTACATGACATCAGCACCCATTCCTCACCCCCCTCCATGTCCAGGAACAGAGACAGCCATGCATTCATGTGTGCATTCCACATAGAGCTCCCCATGTTGCTTTAAAACACATGCACCAACCATGTGGCTCACACATCTGGTCTCACATGCATGACCATGATGTCCCTGCACACACACATCAATACATGGCCTATGTCACATATACAGGCAAGCATCAGACTACCAGCACACTGCAACATGCTCTGTCTCACACAGCAATGCTTGGCCACTCACTGCTCAAATCCAGACGGGTTTGCCTCCGAAGGATCTGGGCGTGGAGCGCTGGGCCTATGCGTTCCAGGACCCTCATCTGGATGGCACTCAGGCGTGCCCGGCCCCTCTACGCGAGGCGCCAGGACTTGTGGAGGGTCCTGGACCTGAAGTCCTCCCAGCGCTTCTTGACGTGCTTGATGTCGCGGGTTGCCACCCCCTCTGCATTGATGGCAATCACTACGTCGTCCCAGATCCTCTCCCGTCCTTCCTTGTTGGCGCATGATGTTCCGAAGAGGGCATCATAATGCCCCAGGACAAGCTCCACCAGGACACCAACTTCGGTGGCAGTGAAGCTGGTGGCCCTCTACCTCTCTGGGTGGGGGTTGCCAGTGGTGCCAGATGGTGTAGTACCCGACATGGCAACCCCAGAGGCAGGAGTGGGTGGGCAACTGGGTCCTCGGGCTGGGCTGTGGAGCGATGGAATCCCAGTCGGGAGTCTTCTGTTCCAGCAGAGGTGGACACAGCAACTGGACCCCTGCAGATGGCTGACGTGCAGGCACCAAATAGCAGGGCACGTGGGCAGCAGGCAGACAGGCAGCAGCAGATGGCTGGTGGGAGTGTGCTCGGGGCTCTGGGGGGGGGCAGGAAAATGGCCTTCTGGGCAGGAGCGTGGTCTTCCGTGAGTGTACGCATGGCCAGCTTGATACGGAGTGATTTGGCACGTGAAAATCTTGCACATCAGCATGTAATTCGAGGAAAGGCCCTTAGCATGTAAGCGCGTCACCACACGTACGCAATATTATTGGACCAAAGGCCCTTAGCGCGTAAGCGCGTCTGTGATGTATTGTGCACGGGCGTTGCCCTTTTGCGTGTAAAATTTGCTGCGCACCTCTGAAATTCACGTACTCCCTCAACAAGGGCCCTTTCGCGTGTGAAACTTCACGCGAACCGCGTAATACACTACCTTGCTGAAATCGCAGGTGAAACTTCACGTAAACCCCAGGAATACACGTACCCTGCTGAAATCGGGGGTGAAACTTCACTCGAACCCCGTAATACACGTACCCTGCTGAAAACGCGGATGAAACTTCACACGAACCCCGTAATACACGTACCCTGCTGAAAACGCGGGTGAAACTGCACACGAACCCCAGGAATGCACGTACTCCGCTCAACAGGGCCCTTTCACGTGTAAACTTTACACTGTACCCCAGAACTACACGTACCCCGCTCGCTAGCACAGGCCAACATTCCTGGGGTTTGCGTGAAGTTTCACCCGCGATAAGCCATGTGCGAGTGGGGTACGTGTATTTAAGGGGTTCGCGGGAAGTTTCACACGCGATTTAGCTGTCAGAGCAGGGTACGTGAAATTCAGGGGTGTGCGGGGAGTCCTACAGGTGAATTGGCAGTGTGGGTCCTCCCAGGTGTTCCCTCTACACCCTCCACGGCCCCTGCAGGCAGACCACACCACAGGGGACTACCCCGCACCCCTGGTCATGTCCCGCAGGCAGCCCATCCACCATGGCCATGCACCACAGACAAGCCACCTGTCCGCTTGCACCACTGATCACCAACTCATGTCCCCCTGCACCCCCACCCCCCAGCAGTGCGGGGTACCTGCCAGCATGCCCCCACTCATGTCCCCTTGCACCCCCACCCCCCCCAGCAGTGCAGGGTACCTGCCAGCAGGCTCCCACTCATGTCTCCTTGCACCCCCACCCCCCAAGCAGTACAGGGCACCTGCCAGCAGGCCCCCACTCATGTCCCCTTGCACCCCCACCCCCCAAGCAGTGCAGGGCACCTGCCAGGAGGCCCCCACTCATGTCCCCTTGCACCCCCACCCCCAAGCAGTGCAGGGCACCTGCCAGCAGGCCCCAACACATGTCCCCTTGCCCCCCCACCCCCAAGCAGTGCAGGGCACCTGCCAGCAGGCCCCCACTCATGTCCCCTTGCCCCCCCACCCCACAAGCAGTGCAGGGCACCTGCCAGCAGGCCCCCACTCATGTCCCCTTGCACCCCCACCCCCCAAGCAGTACAGAGCACCTGCCAGCAGGCCACCACTCATGGCCCCTTGCACCCTCACCCCCCAGCAGTGCAGGGCACCTGCCAGCAGGCCCCCACTCGTGTCCCCTTGTAAGAGGATTCAATTCAGCACTACAGCCAAGTCAACGCCTAGTCTAGAATACTGAATGAAAACCCTTTTGATATATCTTTATGTCCAGTTCATGCGTTCTGGATGACTACCCCTATATAACACCCCTCTCTTGGAATCCTCCTGACCCCACTGAGCCAAAAAGTAGTTCTGTTTTGCAAATTAAAAGGTTTATTTGAGAAGTAAAGCAATATATATCTATCACACTTTATAATAAATTAATAATTGAATATCACACTTAATCTGATATGATAAAGATTAACAACGGAGAATCTGGCACTAGCACACTTCTTTATAATCACTAAGGAGTTGACATGAAATGGATAAGATAGCACACTGGTAAATAGGGACAGAAGAATAATGTGGAAGAGAATGTTTTATAGGGTTCAAGGAAATGCAAGGTTGAATGAATGAAATGCAGTATAGAAAATACTCAATATGATTTCAACAAAACAATGTAATCACTTTTCTCTGGCAATTCACCCCCCCCTTTTATGCAATGCAAGGAAATGGAAGGAAGCACACAGTTCTCAGAAATGCAATTCAAATTTAATTCAGTTCACCCAGCAACTTAGACAACAGAAGTTTAAAACACAGGCAAAATGCTTTTAAATGTGCTGGAAATGAAGAGAAAAATATGCTAAAATGCTTTTAATTCCCTTTAGAGGTTCAGGGTGAGTGAAATCAAGTTAATATTAGTCCAGGCTCACTCTTGCAATGATTCAGGAATGATTAGCAGGTTAAACGAATTTCTGGCAAATGGAAGGCAAGCAGCAGCAGATTTTTTTACACGTGGAGAAATTTGCAAATCGCGGTAAAATTCGCGAATGCGCCGGGCGCTATTACAGAAGAACTACAAGGACTATCACTATCACTATTGGGGTTCTAAGAAAGCCTAGGATCTCAGCTTCCAAATGAAAGTTACTGCAAGTCTCTAGCACAAACGGCCACGGAGATATGAGCGATTAAATAAAGGTCGTTTTTCAGATTTGAAATTTTAAAGTTCAAAAAGACAAGTGCAGCTTGCAACTATAAAATGACAGGTGACAGCTTTGTAAATGACAGGTGACAGTTAGGAGACAGTTCTACTTAGATTAAAATAGGATTGAATTATATTATTTTAACTAAGAGATTGGTTCTGCACAGTTTTCTAGGTACTCACACTATATTCTTGAGTGAAATGGGCCTCGCCATGGATCTGGTCAGGTTTTAGACGGGACTCTGGTCTCTGCACTTCACAGTGATCTGGGTCTGCTCTCTCTCTGGATTCTGAAGATTGAGGGATTTAAAGTCTGGATCTTTCTGCACAGCTTTCTCTGGAGATTGATGGAGGTAAAGTATGGATTTTCCCGGCAGAGCTTCCAGCTGCAAATGGATTTGAAGGTCCCTATCTGTCCTGTCTCTCTGCTTTTATGTGTTTTGAAAATGGCTGTGTGTGAGCATAACTGACCCTACCTCTCTCTCAGCTTCTAATTGGTCAAACTTCCATTTCTCATTTGATTGGGGGAGCTAAGTTGTGTCAGAGTGATGTCACTTTACAGCCTGCAGAGAGTCCACTCATCTGCCAAATTGCACACAATCTATATATGATAACAAAAGACATATTTGCACAGGTAAACATTGGTTTAAAATTACATGCACACATCACATATCACAGGAGATATACCCTGTCCAAACTTTGCTCTTCCTGGGGGCTTGCATTCAGAAATGGCAATATTTTGCACTTTTTAACTGATTTGCAATACCGGACATTACCCCAAATTTACACACATGTGCGCAAGGAGTATGGACATTAGTTGATGAAGTGTCAGATTTTTCACATGCACACATTTTGAGTAATATCCTCTTTTCCGCTAAAACCCCCCTGAACATGCCACCGGTTCGAAAAACCTCTTAAAATGTGGGCAGAAAAATCACAAGAATTATGGTGTCATTTATACAATTTTCACATGTCCGCTCTATGAGTTATTCATCTTTTTCTAAAACCATATTCTGGCTATAGAGGTGTGTCTTTTCATGTCACATGGTACAGAAACCAGTCTTTCCAGTTTCTGGCAAGCTCAGAGACCCTGCCACTCCCAGCTTCTGCCAAGAGGAAGCTCCATTTACGACTCCCGCCAATAAAACATTTGCCTGAGTCAGGACAGGGCTTTGTTGAATTTCCTGCAGAGCCCAGGTAATTCAATCAGGGAAGTGTCATATCCCTTTTGGTGTGAGCAGCAAAAGGGCAGCTAGGCCTGGGAACACAGCTGTGACTCAAGTTTCACTCCTGATGTGGGTAGTTGCCTGGCAGAATTGGAATCTCTTTAAGCCAGTTTCAGATAAAATGTCACTTTTTGTTCCCCAGTTTCTGCATTCAAATAAAACTAAACATTTTTACATATGCAGCTAGAATGCTGATTCTAAGTTTAAAACTATGACATTTAAACAATTGCAACCTATGTGACACTCAAAGTAGGTCACTCATTTCTTTTAAACATTTAGATTTGTAGTGTCTTTCAGTGCAAATTTACTTAAATTGCTGAAATCCACAGCTCAACCAGTCTTGTTATAAACCTTCAAGTCACTTCAGAATATAACTTTACATTGTATCCACCTCTCAGTAAGTCTTTCTTCGGCTTGCTTTGGGTTCATCTATTCAAGTTTTCTACAAAAAAGTAAAATCTGGTGGTTTTAAAATGCCGGCTTTTGGATAGTGGTGAGTACTGGTACTGCACCCCTTTTTGGGAT
Organism: Ambystoma mexicanum; assembly: GCF_040938575.1. Lineage (NCBI taxonomy): Eukaryota > Metazoa > Chordata > Amphibia > Caudata > Ambystomatidae > Ambystoma > Ambystoma mexicanum. The sequence continues at coordinate 1,508,851,087 of NC_090937.1, read as the reverse complement.
TTAAGAAAATGAATTCTCCACAGTTATGGGTTTGCTTTTGGCAATCAGCATTGCCATTCCCAATGGTTTCAGACTACTGTGTGGGTAGTCCAATGGTGGTTTTAGGCAGTGTCCTTCTGTGCCCATAACATCGGCAAAAATGAGTGGCAGCCTATTCTTCATGCATTTCCCTGTGCATTTTCTGGGAAGCTCTGGCCATCATGATGTTTTCCATGTCAGTACTGCACAGTTTTGAGGTATGGCTCGGATGCATGGGTAAATACATCCCACAAGCCCCCCTCTTGCGATGGCCATTCTATTTCACGAATGGGACTCGCAAGACCTGGGATGTTTCCTCATCTTCTTCCAATAGATGGCACAGTTCTCCCCTACCTGCGGACGGGCCTGGTACGGGGCCTCCCTGCTGGTGCATGATGGTGCAGTCACAGGGTCAAGGACAGCGACATGCACAGGCCCCTCCACGGTGACCTGTGCTGCCTCCTGACCCTGGCCCTGGACTGCACCATTTGCACCAGTGGTACTACCCCCACCAGGCCCCATGTGCGGCTCAGTAGCGGTCTCCTCCTCCTCTGTGGAAACCACCAACCTGGATGTCTCCACACCGTCTTCCGCCATTGGAAGCCCCTGTGGGGGCTCACCCGACCCTTCCACCACAGCCGTTGAGGCAGACGCAGCACCAGCCCCCTTGCTCCCGGATGATGGTAATTCCTGGGAGGGTGGCTGGGCTTTGCGTCGCCGCCCAGTGGAGGCATCCCCGCCGCTTGGCTCCACAGCGCTGTCTCCGCCCTCTTCTTCACTTGACGCTGCATAGAGGGAGACATAGAACACAAGCATCAGGGCACAGTACAAAATACCCTAGACAGGAAGCAATAACACATGAGTGGCACTATCAAATGTCACTTCCATCCTGTCATTCCACAACACATGGGTGAATGCACACAACACAGATGCAGAAACAGTCCGGGCTCCTGCAATCAACATCAACATCCATGTAGATGGGCCCCTGTAAACCAAGATGTTGCCTTCAAAGTCACATGCATCCATGGCGTTTCAAAGTCACACACACACTTCTCAGGCACACACACACACATGTGCACCATACATGTACATGACATCAGCACCCATTCCTCACCCCCCTCCATGTCCAGGAACAGAGACAGCCATGCATTCATGTGTGCATTCCACATAGAGCTCCCCATGTTGCTTTAAAACACATGCACCAACCATGTGGCTCACACATCTGGTCTCACATGCATGACCATGATGTCCCTGCACACACACATCAATACATGGCCTATGTCACATATACAGGCAAGCATCAGACTACCAGCACACTGCAACATGCTCTGTCTCACACAGCAATGCTTGGCCACTCACTGCTCAAATCCAGACGGGTTTGCCTCCGAAGGATCTGGGCGTGGAGCGCTGGGCCTATGCGTTCCAGGACCCTCATCTGGATGGCACTCAGGCGTGCCCGGCCCCTCTACGCGAGGCGCCAGGACTTGTGGAGGGTCCTGGACCTGAAGTCCTCCCAGCGCTTCTTGACGTGCTTGATGTCGCGGGTTGCCACCCCCTCTGCATTGATGGCAATCACTACGTCGTCCCAGATCCTCTCCCGTCCTTCCTTGTTGGCGCATGATGTTCCGAAGAGGGCATCATAATGCCCCAGGACAAGCTCCACCAGGACACCAACTTCGGTGGCAGTGAAGCTGGTGGCCCTCTACCTCTCTGGGTGGGGGTTGCCAGTGGTGCCAGATGGTGTAGTACCCGACATGGCAACCCCAGAGGCAGGAGTGGGTGGGCAACTGGGTCCTCGGGCTGGGCTGTGGAGCGATGGAATCCCAGTCGGGAGTCTTCTGTTCCAGCAGAGGTGGACACAGCAACTGGACCCCTGCAGATGGCTGACGTGCAGGCACCAAATAGCAGGGCACGTGGGCAGCAGGCAGACAGGCAGCAGCAGATGGCTGGTGGGAGTGTGCTCGGGGCTCTGGGGGGGGGCAGGAAAATGGCCTTCTGGGCAGGAGCGTGGTCTTCCGTGAGTGTACGCATGGCCAGCTTGATACGGAGTGATTTGGCACGTGAAAATCTTGCACATCAGCATGTAATTCGAGGAAAGGCCCTTAGCATGTAAGCGCGTCACCACACGTACGCAATATTATTGGACCAAAGGCCCTTAGCGCGTAAGCGCGTCTGTGATGTATTGTGCACGGGCGTTGCCCTTTTGCGTGTAAAATTTGCTGCGCACCTCTGAAATTCACGTACTCCCTCAACAAGGGCCCTTTCGCGTGTGAAACTTCACGCGAACCGCGTAATACACTACCTTGCTGAAATCGCAGGTGAAACTTCACGTAAACCCCAGGAATACACGTACCCTGCTGAAATCGGGGGTGAAACTTCACTCGAACCCCGTAATACACGTACCCTGCTGAAAACGCGGATGAAACTTCACACGAACCCCGTAATACACGTACCCTGCTGAAAACGCGGGTGAAACTGCACACGAACCCCAGGAATGCACGTACTCCGCTCAACAGGGCCCTTTCACGTGTAAACTTTACACTGTACCCCAGAACTACACGTACCCCGCTCGCTAGCACAGGCCAACATTCCTGGGGTTTGCGTGAAGTTTCACCCGCGATAAGCCATGTGCGAGTGGGGTACGTGTATTTAAGGGGTTCGCGGGAAGTTTCACACGCGATTTAGCTGTCAGAGCAGGGTACGTGAAATTCAGGGGTGTGCGGGGAGTCCTACAGGTGAATTGGCAGTGTGGGTCCTCCCAGGTGTTCCCTCTACACCCTCCACGGCCCCTGCAGGCAGACCACACCACAGGGGACTACCCCGCACCCCTGGTCATGTCCCGCAGGCAGCCCATCCACCATGGCCATGCACCACAGACAAGCCACCTGTCCGCTTGCACCACTGATCACCAACTCATGTCCCCCTGCACCCCCACCCCCCAGCAGTGCGGGGTACCTGCCAGCATGCCCCCACTCATGTCCCCTTGCACCCCCACCCCCCCCAGCAGTGCAGGGTACCTGCCAGCAGGCTCCCACTCATGTCTCCTTGCACCCCCACCCCCCAAGCAGTACAGGGCACCTGCCAGCAGGCCCCCACTCATGTCCCCTTGCACCCCCACCCCCCAAGCAGTGCAGGGCACCTGCCAGGAGGCCCCCACTCATGTCCCCTTGCACCCCCACCCCCAAGCAGTGCAGGGCACCTGCCAGCAGGCCCCAACACATGTCCCCTTGCCCCCCCACCCCCAAGCAGTGCAGGGCACCTGCCAGCAGGCCCCCACTCATGTCCCCTTGCCCCCCCACCCCACAAGCAGTGCAGGGCACCTGCCAGCAGGCCCCCACTCATGTCCCCTTGCACCCCCACCCCCCAAGCAGTACAGAGCACCTGCCAGCAGGCCACCACTCATGGCCCCTTGCACCCTCACCCCCCAGCAGTGCAGGGCACCTGCCAGCAGGCCCCCACTCGTGTCCCCTTGTAAGAGGATTCAATTCAGCACTACAGCCAAGTCAACGCCTAGTCTAGAATACTGAATGAAAACCCTTTTGATATATCTTTATGTCCAGTTCATGCGTTCTGGATGACTACCCCTATATAACACCCCTCTCTTGGAATCCTCCTGACCCCACTGAGCCAAAAAGTAGTTCTGTTTTGCAAATTAAAAGGTTTATTTGAGAAGTAAAGCAATATATATCTATCACACTTTATAATAAATTAATAATTGAATATCACACTTAATCTGATATGATAAAGATTAACAACGGAGAATCTGGCACTAGCACACTTCTTTATAATCACTAAGGAGTTGACATGAAATGGATAAGATAGCACACTGGTAAATAGGGACAGAAGAATAATGTGGAAGAGAATGTTTTATAGGGTTCAAGGAAATGCAAGGTTGAATGAATGAAATGCAGTATAGAAAATACTCAATATGATTTCAACAAAACAATGTAATCACTTTTCTCTGGCAATTCACCCCCCCCTTTTATGCAATGCAAGGAAATGGAAGGAAGCACACAGTTCTCAGAAATGCAATTCAAATTTAATTCAGTTCACCCAGCAACTTAGACAACAGAAGTTTAAAACACAGGCAAAATGCTTTTAAATGTGCTGGAAATGAAGAGAAAAATATGCTAAAATGCTTTTAATTCCCTTTAGAGGTTCAGGGTGAGTGAAATCAAGTTAATATTAGTCCAGGCTCACTCTTGCAATGATTCAGGAATGATTAGCAGGTTAAACGAATTTCTGGCAAATGGAAGGCAAGCAGCAGCAGATTTTTTTACACGTGGAGAAATTTGCAAATCGCGGTAAAATTCGCGAATGCGCCGGGCGCTATTACAGAAGAACTACAAGGACTATCACTATCACTATTGGGGTTCTAAGAAAGCCTAGGATCTCAGCTTCCAAATGAAAGTTACTGCAAGTCTCTAGCACAAACGGCCACGGAGATATGAGCGATTAAATAAAGGTCGTTTTTCAGATTTGAAATTTTAAAGTTCAAAAAGACAAGTGCAGCTTGCAACTATAAAATGACAGGTGACAGCTTTGTAAATGACAGGTGACAGTTAGGAGACAGTTCTACTTAGATTAAAATAGGATTGAATTATATTATTTTAACTAAGAGATTGGTTCTGCACAGTTTTCTAGGTACTCACACTATATTCTTGAGTGAAATGGGCCTCGCCATGGATCTGGTCAGGTTTTAGACGGGACTCTGGTCTCTGCACTTCACAGTGATCTGGGTCTGCTCTCTCTCTGGATTCTGAAGATTGAGGGATTTAAAGTCTGGATCTTTCTGCACAGCTTTCTCTGGAGATTGATGGAGGTAAAGTATGGATTTTCCCGGCAGAGCTTCCAGCTGCAAATGGATTTGAAGGTCCCTATCTGTCCTGTCTCTCTGCTTTTATGTGTTTTGAAAATGGCTGTGTGTGAGCATAACTGACCCTACCTCTCTCTCAGCTTCTAATTGGTCAAACTTCCATTTCTCATTTGATTGGGGGAGCTAAGTTGTGTCAGAGTGATGTCACTTTACAGCCTGCAGAGAGTCCACTCATCTGCCAAATTGCACACAATCTATATATGATAACAAAAGACATATTTGCACAGGTAAACATTGGTTTAAAATTACATGCACACATCACATATCACAGGAGATATACCCTGTCCAAACTTTGCTCTTCCTGGGGGCTTGCATTCAGAAATGGCAATATTTTGCACTTTTTAACTGATTTGCAATACCGGACATTACCCCAAATTTACACACATGTGCGCAAGGAGTATGGACATTAGTTGATGAAGTGTCAGATTTTTCACATGCACACATTTTGAGTAATATCCTCTTTTCCGCTAAAACCCCCCTGAACATGCCACCGGTTCGAAAAACCTCTTAAAATGTGGGCAGAAAAATCACAAGAATTATGGTGTCATTTATACAATTTTCACATGTCCGCTCTATGAGTTATTCATCTTTTTCTAAAACCATATTCTGGCTATAGAGGTGTGTCTTTTCATGTCACATGGTACAGAAACCAGTCTTTCCAGTTTCTGGCAAGCTCAGAGACCCTGCCACTCCCAGCTTCTGCCAAGAGGAAGCTCCATTTACGACTCCCGCCAATAAAACATTTGCCTGAGTCAGGACAGGGCTTTGTTGAATTTCCTGCAGAGCCCAGGTAATTCAATCAGGGAAGTGTCATATCCCTTTTGGTGTGAGCAGCAAAAGGGCAGCTAGGCCTGGGAACACAGCTGTGACTCAAGTTTCACTCCTGATGTGGGTAGTTGCCTGGCAGAATTGGAATCTCTTTAAGCCAGTTTCAGATAAAATGTCACTTTTTGTTCCCCAGTTTCTGCATTCAAATAAAACTAAACATTTTTACATATGCAGCTAGAATGCTGATTCTAAGTTTAAAACTATGACATTTAAACAATTGCAACCTATGTGACACTCAAAGTAGGTCACTCATTTCTTTTAAACATTTAGATTTGTAGTGTCTTTCAGTGCAAATTTACTTAAATTGCTGAAATCCACAGCTCAACCAGTCTTGTTATAAACCTTCAAGTCACTTCAGAATATAACTTTACATTGTATCCACCTCTCAGTAAGTCTTTCTTCGGCTTGCTTTGGGTTCATCTATTCAAGTTTTCTACAAAAAAGTAAAATCTGGTGGTTTTAAAATGCCGGCTTTTGGATAGTGGTGAGTACTGGTACTGCACCCCTTTTTGGGATTTAAGAAAATGAATTCTCCACAGTTATGGGTTTGCTTTTGGCAATCAGCATTGCCATTCCCAATGGTTTCAGACTACTGTGTGGGTAGTCCAATGGTGGTTTTAGGCAGTGTCCTTCTGTGCCCATAACATCGGCAAAAATGAGTGGCAGCCTATTCTTCATGCATTTCCCTGTGCATTTTCTGGGAAGCTCTGGCCATCATGATGTTTTCCATGTCAGTACTGCACAGTTTTGAGGTATGGCTCGGATGCATGGGTAAATACATCCCACAAGCCCCCCTCTTGCGATGGCCATTCTATTTCACGAATGGGACTCGCAAGACCTGGGATGTTTCCTCATCTTCTTCCAATAGATGGCACAGTTCAGCATCTTTTCCTCCATCCGGTACTGATCGATCGGTTCTCCTCGCCGGTCCTGATGGGAAGATTGGGCGGTACCCCGGGCCCGTTGCGTCTCTGCTCGCGGTCTCCGGATCGTCCTCCTTGGTCATTCTCCATGGTTTCATCTCTCCTAGGATGATAAAGCAAAAGCGGCAATACCTACTCATAGATGTTTTTCCACCACTGTTGAGATAGTGGGGCAGCATATGCATTTCATCATAACAAAACATTACATTCTTATTTTGAAAAAAAAAACAGTATAACTAAGAGACAGTTTCATGCAAATCACAATATTTTAGAGACTAGATGTGGTATGTTTTATGGTTGGAACTGAATTAGTCTGAGACAGTGCCCGCTAGGATTCCAGAGGATTCCTCCAGTTGTTGCAGAGTGTGCCTGGGATGGCAACATTTCAACTGGTTTATGTGGACCCACTTGTCTTCCCCTGCTGCCAAAGGACCTTTGGGGATGTGGATTTTGTAGGCCACAGGAGAGATCTTGTCGATGATCTCAAAGGGTCCCTTCCATGTAGGCAAAAATTTGCGCTGCTTGGCCTGGTTCCTTTGGAAGTTGTATAGATAGACCCGGTCTCCCACCTGATATTCCTTCCTGGAAGTTTTCAGGTCATAGTGGGTCTTCATGCTATCAGCCGATCTTTCTAGATTCCGCTGAGCATAAGCAAAAGCATGTTGAAGGTGTTTCCTTAAATTCTCCACATACTCATGAGTTGTGGAGGCATTTATCAGTGTCTGCTCTTGGGTCCTATAGAGCAAATGCTGCGGAAGCACCATCTTGCGCCCAGTCATCAACTCAAATGGTGACATTTTGGTTGCAGATGAAGGGGTAGATCTGATGGCCATTAGGACCAGAGGTAATCGGATATCCCAACTTGGCCCAGAATCTGCCACAAACTTCTTTAATATGCTCACAATTGTCCGGTTATATCTCTCTACTGCCCCAGAAGAAGCTGGCCTGTAAGCAATGTGTAGCTTTCTCTTGACCCCCAGTATCTCCCACATCTTTGTCATTACTTCACTGGTGAAGTGGCTACCTCTGTCTGACTCAATCCTTTGAGGTAGTCCAAAACGGGAAAAGATGTGGTTAATCATCAAGGCAGCTGCCGTTTCTGCCTTGCAGTTTGGGGCTGGGAGACATTCCACCCACTTGGTGAACAAGCATGTGAAAGTCAACATGTACCTATTCCCCCTAGCAGAGTGAATCACGGGGCCTACAAAGTCGATTTGTAAATCTGACCATGGCAGTGTCATCCCCCGCTTTTGGAGAGGCGCGCGGTGCGTGAGGGATGATGGCTGAAATTGTGCACACACGAGACACCCCTTCAAGTATTGGTCGAGGTCCTGCCCCATGTGTGGCCAGTATGCAACCTCTCTTAAGATTTCCAGTGTTGTGTGAAACCCCCTATGACCGGCGGTGGCCGCATCATGGGCGTGACTTAACATCAGGCTTCGGAATGAGGTAGGAACCACCCACTGATAGTGGCCAGCTTTGGATTTCCTTACCAGCAAACCGTCTTGGATTCGGAACATTTTTGGACATTTCATCAACACTCTTAGGTCCTCTTTCCCAATGTAATCGGTATCCGTCAGGGGAAAGTTCTCAGGGTCCTCAAGGTGCTGGTAAAATTTACCAATTATTGGATCCCCCTTCTGAGCTGTAATCAAATCAGCATCAGGGGTCTCCTTACTCCATTGTGCAATTGAAAGGTCGTTGTGAGCATTTGTCTGGGACCTAGTGATAGCAGTGACCTGGATTTCCCCCAACAGGGACTCAATCTCAATTAGATCCCCTTGGATGGCCCCGGTTTTGGCCAGCTGATCAGCTAAGTCATTTCCAGTTTTGTCTGGTCCCTCTACTTTGGAATGACCCTTGATCTTTTTCCAATAGATGGTCATCTCATTCGATGTGACCAGATCATCAATGTTTTGGATCAACTTCCCATGTTTCAAGGGTTTGTTGTTAGCACATAACATGCCTCTGGTTTTCCAATTAACCAGGTGCTCCACGAACCCGTTCCGTACATAATCCGAATCTGTGATTATGACCAGTTCGTGGAGTTGATGCTGGACAGCAGTGAGGATGGCCTGATGCACAGCCATCAATTCTGCCACCTGACTACTTCGGGGACCAATTTTGTATCCAGCGGAGGGTTCTGGGAACTCATTCACCCATGCATTCCCTACGCCGGCCACCAGTTCTTTCTCCCCGTTGTTGTCAACATGGTAAGAGCATCCATCCACATAGACAGTGGGCATTCCCTCACACTTGTCTTCTTCAAAGACTTTGTGTGGGGAATTAAGGTATGCCTCCATGTTGTCCTTGATTTTTAGACTTTCGTCCTCGAGACAGTTTTCTCTGGCACAATCATGCAAGTCAGCCAGACCTTGCGCGAGGGGACTCTTCTTGTTTTGGCCATATCTGACCTCCACAGGAAAGCCTTGCATTGACAGAATCCAGGAAGTAATTCGGGAATTACTCACATTTCCGGCCCGGATTCTGTCACTTTGGAGATATTGCAGAGGCTGGTGTGGAGTCTCCACTATGATGTGCTCCCCCTGGATAAACGGGCGGTAATTCTTCAATGCCCACACCGTCGCCAGGAGTGCCTTCTCACAATCGTTGAATTTCTCCTCCACAGAGGATAAAGTTTTGCTCGCATATGAGATTACTTTATTGACCTTGTCATGCTTTTGGTATAATACTGCCGTCAAGCACGTATTATAGAACCCCGTCTCCAGGAAGAACTCCTTGTTTCCGACAGGGTAAGCTAGGCAAGGCGCTTGTGAGAGGCTTCTTTTGAGTTGTTTTACTGCCTCGGCTTGTTCTGGACCCCATTCCCACTTGACCCCCCCTTCAGGAGATGAATCGGGGGTCTGGTGATCTCTGCGTAGCCCTCAATGAACTTTCTGCTGTAATTAGTCAGTCCAAGGAGGCTCCTTAGTTCCCGCAGAGTTGTGGGGTCTTTCAGTTTCTGAAGTGCTTCCACTTTCTTTTCCTGGGGACAGAGACCCTGAGGAGTAATCTCATGCCCCAAGAAATTAACACGGGTTCTACACCACTGTGCTTTCTGAAAGGAAAGTTTTGCTCCGGCGGCTCTCAACTGGGTCAGAACATAACGGATCTCCGCTATGTGTTCCTCCACAGATGAACTTTTGATGAGGACATCATCTACATAAGCCAGGTTACCCCTTGCACCCAGGTCGGGCATGGCCTTATGTAGGAAAATATTGAACTCATTACTGGAGTTAAGGTATCCGAAGGGCGTCCGGGTCCATGTATACTGTTGGCCCCCAAAGGTAAAAGCCAGTTTGTTTTGGTCCTCCCTACTGACAGGCACAGTCCAGTATCCATTGGTCAGGTCTATTGCAGTGAATACCTGTGACCCCTGAATCTGGGCCAGCCCTTGGTCAATGTAGGGCAGAGGCCATCGGGAAGTATGGACCCGTTTGTTGAGCTCCCTGAGGTCAGCGCAGAGTCTCCACTGGCCGTTTGGCTTCAATATTCCCAGCACCGGATTATTGAAGGTGCTGTGGACTGAACGGATTATTCCCCGGGACTCAAGGTTCTTAATTATTTCAGTAAGGGACTCCATTGATGCGAGAGGCAAGCGATGTTGCTTCACAAACACAGGAGTCATGCCAGGGTCCGTGGGGATTGTTGTTGTGTGGATGTCAGTGCGACCACAGTCATATGAGTCTACCGCAAAGAGATCTTGGAAATCCAAGAAAACTTGTTTCAACTTTTGCTTTTGTTCCAGTCACACAGGCATCAGCTAGGTTGACTCTCTTCCACCATCTGCCTGAAGCCTGGAAAGACTTCTGGTTTGGCTATTTCAGCGGCCTCCTCCAGCTGGGTGGAGAAGTCCCTGGTCAGAGTGCTGATTTGGACTGGAGGCTTCAGGTGGGAAAGGCAGCCCTCATGGACCTGGAAAATCACCTCATCCCTCCTGAAGTCACAAGTCACATCTTCCTTACCATAGGGGCAGGAAGTGTACACCAGGAAGTTCCCCCCATGCCGGGTAAAAATCCTGTCTGGTGTTGTATTGTCATCACTGTCACTGTCAAAACAGTCCTTGGGGATTGGTCCTAACAGTTCATTTACTAAGTCGATGGAAAAATGTCGGTCATCAACCGCCATTCCAATAATGGTGCCTGCGGCTAGAGTAATACTCTTTAAGTCGCTGTTATCCACCTCTATTGGAATGGTGTCATGTTCTATGTTGACTAATGGAGTTGGGTTTACCCCCAACCCTTGCTGTTGGAGAGAAGCGTTTAGATGTATGTAAGCATCAGGGTTTTTCAAATGTTGTCCTCTTTTCACTTTCACTTCCAGGGAGAATTGTCGGGTCCTTTCTGGGATTGTGACTTCCTCTTTGATCTGAATTTCAACTGCATAAGGTAGCAATTGAGCTGACCTAAATGCTTTTTCTGGATCATCAAAGCCCATGGGATTATCCGCTAATCGGGACCAAGCTTTGAAGTTTATTAGGTCCAAACTAATGGCAAAGCGATTGAGAATGTCACTGCCTAAGTAAAAGGCGGCAGGGACGTCTCGCACGACCCAACAATTATGGACTATGCTCTTGTTGCCAATGGAGATTTTGAGCATACACCTGCTTGGCAGGAGATGTTTGGAATTAGGTACTTCCAGGTCCATTTCCCATTTGTCTATCAGTTTGAATGTGGGAACGGCTGGATCTTTTGGGAGTTGGCGAAACATGGCTTCGCTGATGAAGCTCTTACCATTGTTCACGCACACTCGAGCGAGAACAGAGTCCTTCCCATCATTTAACTGAACGGGGATGAACAACTGCTCTCCAATTTGCTGAATATCAGCCAAGCTCTGAGCTGATTTCACATCTTTCTGGACTATAGGAGTGGGAGTTTCTGATTGTGGATTAGTATAGAATTTCAGAGTGTTTCCTTCCAGCGTGGAATACCACCTTAAACTGGAAGGAAGGTTGATTTTCAGAAATAGAGAGGACCCCCCATCACCAGTCTGCTGTCCTACTGCTATTACTGTCACGTCTGGAATCTGGTTGTTCTGGAAGTGAAATTCTACTTGGTCAGATTTTTGTTCAACCATGTGGCAGGTGCCGTTTAAACTAACATGGTTAACACTCTGTTTTAATTTTATTGGTCGGCTAGTCTGGGTCCAGAGGACCTTGTTTACGCAAACACACCCTTGCACCCCCACCCCCCAGCAGTGCAGGGTACCTGCCAGGAGGCCCCGACACATGTCCCCCAGCCAACACGTCATCACAATCTAGATCCCTGGCCCTTATGGGCAGCCTCCACATGCTAAACACCCACCCAAGTATTGCATCCACCCACATAGAAATGCCAATTACATGATACAACCCCAATGCCAAGTATCTAAATGAACACATGTCCGTCACACACACACAATGGGTGCAAGTGAATGTCAAAACCCATATCATGACATGCATGAAACCAATGAGATAATACCACACATCGAAGTTGGAAGAAAAAAATGTATTGAAAGCAACCTGAATGGAATTAAAATCAAGCAAACGACAATGGAAATTAAAAAAGAAAAGCTGCATGTCTGTAAAATAATGAAAAACAACAAATCATAATCCAAAGGAAAGGTGTCCAAAGTCACAGTTCCAAAAATAAAATCCAAGGGCAAAACAAAAGTGAAAACCATTGCTCCATTGGGAAATCCAAACAAAAAAGTAGAATCCAACAGTTAACAATCCAGGGTCCATGATCCCAACTGAAGAAATGAAGCCTATCAAAAACTCCTACCTAATAAAAAAACTATATACAAAAATGTGGTCCATTGTCCAAAAGGTCCAAAATAAAGAAAAAACCAAAGGAAACCTAACACTATCCAACTATTTACAAGGGCAGCGGGCAAGTCCAACGGCTCACATGTTGATGTCCCGGACCAGGGCATCATCGAACTCCTGCTCGATGTCCCGGAGGCGGTCCTCTTCCATGGCCCCGAGGGTTCACAGGGACGATGACATCTGGAACTCCAGGTCCCTGCGAATGGCCTCGAGGCACTCGGCCCGCCTCAGGGCCCTACGCATGGAGTTCTCCACCCTGACCATTGTGAGCCGTGCCTCTTCCGCCCGCTGCCGCTCCGCATCTATCGCATGGCCCAACCGCTGCCACACGGAAGACACTTCCCGTCCAGGGTCCTCCTGCCCTCCGGCCGATGCCTTCCCCTCCGATGATGAAGGCCCTGAGCCATCATGGCTCCCACCTTGTTGCTGCTGCTGCTGTGCTGCTGCCTGTGGCCTGGCTCCTGCTGCCTGCACATCCTCCTCCAGCTGGGGTGCAGTTGTTGAGGTGGCCACCCCTGCTGGACGTCCGACTCCCGACTGTGGCAGGGATCTGTTGTCCACCAGCCTGGCCGCAGGGTCAGAGGCAGCTCCACAGGGCACCCAGGTGATACATGGGTGGGAAGATGGCATGGAGGACGACTGGGGGATAGGGGGTTCAGTTGAGGAGGGGGTCGGAACAAGGTCCAGGAAACGGAGGAAACCGGCCCTGGTGAGCTGTCCCAGTGAGTCACCGTGGTCAACGAGCCATGCGAGAAGACGTGCAGTCTCCTCATGAGAAGACTGCAGGTCACCTCGCATGGCACGTTGACACAACGCCACCCCACCCAGGACAGGCTCAACCTGGTGCTGGATAGCCACATCCGCAGGGAGAGGAAGGCCAGTTGGTGTAAGCCAATCCCCTCCCTGAGACGGGTCTGGACGTAGGCATCCCTGCTGGTGCAAGATAATGCAGTGACAGGATCAGGGACAGGATTGCACACAGGCACCTCCGTGGCGGCCTGTGCTGCCTCCTGTCCATGGTCCTGCACTGCACCACTAGCACCAGTGGAATCCCCACCTCCAGAGGCCGTCTCTGTCCCTTGCACGGCCTCCTCCTCCACCAAACTCCCCACCAACCTGGATGACTCCATGCCATCTTCCTCTGTTGGGCCCTGTGGGGTCTTAGCTGCCCCTTCTGCTGCTGAGGAGTCCAACTCCGACCTCCGCCTCTTGGACCTCCCCTCGGCAGCTGCGGCACGCGCCGCCGGACTCCTCACTCCCCGATGAGATGACAACCTGGGAGGGGAGCCGGGCCTTGCGTCTCCGGCTGGCGGTGCAATCCCTGCCGCTGTGCTCCACAGCACCTTCTCCGCCCTATCCATCAGTTGACGCTGCAGACAGGGAGAAATAAAACACAGGCATCAGGGCACTGTACAATGGACTCATACACACATGACAGTTGTACAAGAGTGGCATTGTCAAACTTCAGACATGGCATCACAATCCCCAACACACATGTAATTTCGACTCACACAACACACATAAGCTATTTCATAGCCATATTGCAACAGCCAGCACCATCCCTACACATACAACAGCATGAGCAGCCAAAGGTGAGCCAGACATCACATGAAACACAGGGAGTGCACTAGACATGCACACGCGCCACCATGCATGTGTACACCTCCGCCAACTGTCGCAGTGTTGAGATCGGCATCCATGTCACATCTGCCAATCAGTCTTCCACGTATCAGTGTCACAAGCATCCATGTTGCATCACTGTTGCATCCTTGTCAAATAGACACACATGCACATGTACACAGTGCAGATACATGCAGCTGGAACCAACATCCATGTGTAACACCACAACCATGCCAACTGACATACACAGTAATCCAAACATGTGTGCTCACACATCTGCTTTGGCTTGCATGCTTACCCACACATACACCATCCATGTGTCTCACACATGAAAGGACTTGCATGTGTCAGCCTCACAGCCCTGTACATACACATCCATACATGGCCCTAGAAAAACACATGTACAACCTGCACACTACTGGCACACCACCGCACGCACAGCTTCCAATCAGGATGCATGTACACTTACCGCTCAACTCCAGACGGGTTTGCCTCTCAAGGAACAGGACGTGGAGCGCTGGGCATATGCGTTCCAGGACCCTCATCTGATGTTCCGACAGGTGGCCCCGGCGCCCCTTAGCATCTGCTGCCTTCAAGAGGCGCTGGGCCTTGTTGAGGGTCCTGGACCTGAAGTCCTCCCAGCGCTTCTTGACATGTTGGAAGTCACGGACTGCCACCCCCTCCGCGTTGATGGCAGTCACAATGTCTGTTCAGATCCGAGTCCGTCCTTCCTTGTTGGCGCGTCTTGTTCCGAAGATGGCATCATACTGCCCCAGGACACCAACTTGAGTGGCAGTGAAGCTGGTGGCCCTCTGCCTCTCTGGCTGGGGGTTGCCAGTGGTGCCAGATGGTGTAGTGCCCGACATGGCAACCCCAGAGGCATGAGTGGGTGGGCAACTGGGTCCTGGGGCTGGGCTGTGGAGCGATGGTATTCCAGTCGGGAGTCTTCAGTTCCAGCAGGGGTGGTCACAGCAACTGCACCCCTGGCTGATGTGCAGGCAGCAAATAGCAGGGCATGTGGGCAGCAGGCAGCAGCAGATGGCAGGTGGGAGCGTGCTCGGGGCTCTGGGGAGCAGTGATTCGGCCTTTTGGGCAGGAGCGTGGTCTTCCGTGTGTTTTCGCGTGGCCAGCTTGATACGGAGTGATTTGGCACGTGAAAAATATGCACGTCAGCGTGTGATTCGAGGAAAGGCCCCTAGCGCGTAAGCGCGTCAGCACTCGTACGTGCTTTCATTGGACCAAAGGCCCTTCAAGCGTAAGCACCTCTGTGTAATGTAACGTGACGCGCGCGGGCGTTTCCCTCGTGACGTTAGCATAGTGGTTCAGCGCGTGTGAAAAAACTGCACGTCCGCGTGTGAATGCGTGTTATCTGAGGAAAGGGCCCATGCGCGCAAGTGACGTGACGTGCACGGGTGTTTCCCTCAGCACGGGTTAAAGGTGAGCAGGGCAGCAGTTCACTGTACGTGCCTTTCATGGAGACCGACGTGTGTTGCTGCTTCCTGTTGTTTCGCGCACCGTCACAACTTCACAGCCATCAAGGACATATCTTTTCTTTTGTCGGGGGTATTGGCTATGCGTGTTTTTCTGCATCGCGCTAGTCAGACGGTGAGTCGCACAAGCTATTTTTCCCTCTGCGGGTGCCCCTGTGTATCGCACCCATTTTTGAGGTCATAGTAGCCTGCGTGTCACACGCGTACATGTTATTTGTGTTACTGGGTGCCACTGCGTACTGCGGGAGGTTGATTCCACGCACGTAGGCTGCAGGGTTGCGTGCACGGTTTTACTGCAGTTTTGGGGTGCCTGAGCGTTGCATGACCAGTCACTACATCACCGGGGTCACATACACCCTTGCAGGTGCAGGGGGACTGTTAACATCTTGCTTCCCACCCCCTTCACCCCAATTGCCCAGGTCAATTGTGCTGTACACCTCCCATTGGCACTACTCCAACTGTGCCGGCACTACTACATCTGTGCCATGATTGGGAGGCCAGCAAAGGTGAGGGGCGCCTCAGCTGGGCGTATACCTTTGTGGCGGGCGTGGTCAGGGATGTGGCCGGGGTGACCAGGGAGTAGAGGGACTCCAGGGTGTCCAGGGCGGCCACAGAGGGGGGAAGAGGCAGGAGTGCGCCACTTGAGCACAATGTTGTGCCATGTGTCCGTGTAGTCATGCCAATACCCCCTGTGGTTCCGGGAGATGCAGCTTCTGCATCTGGCACTGGCACCCGTGTGACCCGGCAGTCCGTTCCATCGACTGCCACGGGCCCAAGGGTAGTGGTAGCTGCAGGTGCAGCTGTGGACACCGCTACCCAGGCTCAGGGTCTGCCAGCGCAGGCTGCGTTGGCACTTGAGGAGCCCTTGGAAGATTCCCAACAGGCCAGGAGGGAAACCGTAGCGGCATGCAGGGCTGCTCTGACCAAGACACGTGTCCCTGGGGCAGTTATGTCATCTGCTGCCCCGAACAGCCGGGTGTTGGCAAGTGCAGGGGCAGATGCACCCAACAACACCCCAGTTGTGAGTCTGCCAACCAGGACCGTTGCGGTCAATGACCCTGCCACAGCGGATGCTGCTGCGCAGGGTCCATTAGAGGGCACCCAGCTGCCACTGACACAAGTCAGGCCTTTGGTCGTCCCTCCACCTGCCACTCCCTTGGCTCAATCCACCGAACCCACTGGCCATACTGGTCAGGGCGGCATTAGCCAGCCAGGCTCTGCGCCACAGTCCAAGAGGAGGAAGGTTCCACCTGCAGCACAGGCGGGACACCACACACAGCCACGACCTCCTGCACGTTGAGGAAGAAGCCTTTCTGCAAGCAGGAACTGGACTTCCTCGTAGACTACGTGCGGGGCCACAGCCGTGACATGGTAGTGGGTGTCAATAGTCAGATTACGGCTGCCCACCGTGACACCCACTGGAAGCAAGTTGCGGAACATGTCAGTTCATTCGGCCTTGAGGTGCGCACGGCGCAAGAGTGCAAAAAGCGTTGGAATGACCTCAAACGCAGCGCTAAGGCTAAGCGTGCCTCAAATTACAACTTGACTCTGGTGACTGGCGGTGGGCCTGCACCAGAGGAGGAAGAGATCACTCCGCATGAGTCACTCGTTGCAGAGTTCATACCACCTGAATCAGTCGAAGGAGTGGGAGAGATGCTGGACTTTGATGCCCAGTCCATTGAGTGTTGATGCGTGTTTGTTGAGGACGTGTGCGTTTTACTTGTGGGATGTGTTGTGCATGATTGCTACTACATGTGACGTGTACATGGTTCTGATGTGCAAGTAATGCAATGCTTCCATGATGCATGTCTGCTCTGCTGGATGGTGGACATGTGGAGCAGACGGGGACTCTCCGCATCAACACTATTGCACCCTACTCACATGCTGGTTACCAGTATACCCCTCCGGTCCATGTTCCAGCTCACTGGCCCTTCTGCATGTGGCGTGGGGGTGACCTTCCTCTCAGCCCAGGCACAATGTCATAGCATTACTGACGTGTATGTGTCCTCTGCCTGCATGCACGTACTCCATGTAGGCATGCTCCCTTGCCCCTCCTCCGCCACTCTGCACCCCAGTTCCACCTTTGCACTGGTCTGCTTCAATCTTGCCATTGGGTACTTTCCTGTTCATGCGTCCTGTGTACATGCTACCTTCCAGCGGGCAATCTGCCAGACATATGCTGTGTGGTAAAGCCTTAGTACTTGATGCAGGGTATCTCACTTGTACTGTGCATAGGTCAGATGCCCCGCAGGGACATGAGTGCCCATTCATGCTCCATGTGCATTGCACGCATGCCCCTATGTGTCCTTGACTGGATGATCACGGTAATACAAGGCCTGGGTGACATACATTGCATGGCATCTCATCAGCCTTCCCATGTCAACTGTGGCTCAGTACTGCGTTGCACACATGTTTAGGGTCTGACAATCTGTGTGGGTCACAGGCCTCAGCCTGTTTAATGGCCAATGACTCTGTCTGACTGTTGTAGTGTCTTCTTCAGACGTGGGCGGCCTCCAGAGTTTTCATCATGTGTCCTTCTTACTGTCCCATCATCATTTGCAGTGTTGTTACTTGAATCACATTAATCTGTTGATGCCAGTCAACACTGCCTGTCAATACACAGGTCTATGGTCAGCCTTTTGATACCATGCGCGGCATCCCTACTTTTGCACTTGGGTGGAGGGGTGCTTTGCTTGTAGATATGCTACCCATTCAATGCACATTGCACGTGATGCCTGAATTTGACCTTGCACTGCCTTCACATTTCCTGATACACCCCATGGAGTCCTTGTACATGTAGGTAGTGAGTGGCATACACATTTGCTGCACTACATATACCCACTTCTATGCAAACTGCCACCTTTCAACAGGTCTGATCACAGAAGCAATTCAAAGTTGACCCAGCATGCATGCCAGGTTCTATTTTGTGTATCACATGTCTGCCTGATGTGTGTGTTGTCGGTGTGTGTGTGTGTGTGTTGTGTGCTTATGACATGTGTAGTGACCTTTTTTCTCTATATTTTTCAGATGATGACGCAATGGAACCCGAGGATTGTGTTGTCATGCCAGACACAGGGTTGTTACCACTACATCAACCCGGCACAAGTGGGGGTCGTGGGGTGGTAGGCCAACGAAAACCCCCAAGGGCTACAGTCCATCTTGTCTCTGGCTGGCAATGAGTCCAGCCCTGATGACGACTCTGACGACCATGTCGAATTGGATGAGCACCAAGTCCATGTGTCAGGGGTGAGTGATTCTGATGTGGACACTCCTCTGTCCGCGACACCTGCATTGAGGGGTCAGACAGTCTTGGTACCTCCGCCTGTGGTGGATCGGGACGCAGGTTCACCCTCCACACCAGTCACTGATGTGCCTGGGACATCACATCGACGGGGGCATGTAGTCGTGCAGCCGCGGGCGGTGCCAACACAGCGAGGACACCCAGTCCTTGGGTCCCGCAGGTGTCGAGCCCAGCAACGTGGTCGCCGCACGCAACCGCAGTATACTGAGTGGGAGCAAGACATGACTGCCAATTCAGAACGGCAGGGGGCAGCAATGGAGAACATCGTTGAGAGCATGGAGCGTGTGGCCCGATCTGTGCTCCCCCCTGCTAGTCAGGTGCTTCTTCAGCAGGAGGCGGCACGGTCCATTGCCCGCTTGCTCAGGCTGGGCATGGTGGCCTCAGACAGGGCACGCCAGGCTGAAATCTCGTCTCTGTGTCAAGCAATTGCTGCTCACGCAGAGGCGCACATGGATGCCCTGAGGGAGGAGTATGCTTCCCTCAAATCCACTCTGGGTGTCCTTCTGATGTCCCAGAGGCAGCGGGCAGAGGAGAGGTTTGCACAGCTTGAGCGTACCATCGCAGCTGAGCTACAGGCTTGCCGGGAGGTGCTGCGGTTGTCCAGCCAGGTCTTGCAGGAGGAACTCCATGTTACACGCGCTACATTGCAAGAGGAAGCACGTGTATCACGTGAGGTTCTGCATGCAGACCTACGTCACATCGCCACACAGAACCAGGCTCACCCGTCCGGCAGACTTGCTGCCATCGAGTGGCAAGCTGCGGCTAGGCGTGGCCAGGCTACTGTGCCACGTCCTCCTTTCCAGGATGAGCCAGACTCGGACGACCATCTATCTCCCACACAGGTCGGGCTGTGCAGGCGTTGAGCCCATGGAGGTTTTTTTTTGGCTCAGCATCATCGCATGTGGGTGTTGAACAGCACCTTGTACCTCCCCCCTCCTGGGTGCCCCCCCCGGGTCGTATGTGGCCATTTTTGATTTTTCTTTTAGTTTAGTTAGTTAAGTTTCTGTTTGATAGTTAGTTTAATTAGGTAATGTAGGTTTTTCATAGTTAGTGTAATTAGTTAATATAGTTTAAAATGTCTTGTCCATTGTGCTTTCATGTGATGGTGCGGTGCTTTGTGGCTTTTGAAAGCATCCACTGTCTGTTCCAGCTGGGCCCTTCAGGCTTGTCTTGTGTATGTGTTTGCTGCTTGGGGTCCTTGACTCACATATGCCACTCCTGCTTCCCTTATCCATGGGCTCGCAAGGATGGTTTGGTGTAACAGCCTATTACACAAGGGCTTTGGACTGTCATATCTGTGGCATGTCTGGTGCTGTGTAACGTGTGTTAACACCCCTAGTTGGGATGATTGTGGTGTTATTGACCACTGTTCTGCTTTTGCTAGATGGGGTGTTTCATGATTAATGTGTACATTCATTGCTATGCATTATGTAGTATGTTTCTTATCTTTACTGTACACGTGCTTGTTGCAATTCATGCCGTAGATAGTGTGTTCCACACTTTGGATGTGAAAGACGGACTGATGGTGTGATTTCTGATGTACGTCTCTGACATGGTCCAGTAATGAGATGCCTGAAGAGACACACACAGATGACTCTAACGCATTGATCATGTGTTTCATGCCCTTTCTGCAGGGGGATGTGCCTCCAGACCACCTTTGCCAGCAGACATGGGCCATTGGACGTCTGGATTCTGGACACGTTTGTTGGTGCCCACATGCACATGTGTGCGCAAGCAGAGGCACAGGGAATGCAGACATACATACGAGAACTGCTGACGTGTTTCAAGGAACTCAAGGCAAGGTGAGCAGCACAGGGAGGCCACAACACAGCAAAGCTTCCACCAGGCCAGTTGCACATGCAGGCTTAGTAGCAGCAATGACAGTGAGCTTGGACGAATATTGGTGTTGAAGCGCACAATACAGCTCAGATGTGTTGGTGGACTGATGGCTAGTTGATTGTAAGGTTGCCTGGGGCACCTGCAGCGGCAGTGGCACATACCCTCCGGTCCACCATGGGCCATTGAGGCACTTGTATCACCCATGTAGCCTTCCGAGACATGGAAAGGAGCAGCTAACAGGGACATACAGCAAGAGACAGACTTGGGTGCAGTACATTTCATTTCCATGTACATTTTGAAACATGCACTGCCTATTTTTTTACGGTCGTGGTGGGACACAACTTTTTCTGAAGGCATACCTTGCTATATGCGTCTGTCTGCTTACCCAGGGAACATTGCATGTTGTGTGAATCGTGACACATTGGTGTTCCATTTGCCACGCACCCACCGGTGCCTGACTAACTGCATTGACTGTGTATGAACCATCACAGGGGGAATGTTACATATGGGTACGAAGCATCCACACCAGATTGTCTATTTGTAGAGTAGTTTGTTGCTATGGGGCATATTTGGTGGTGTGTTTGTGTGTTATGGGTATGCACAGATTATTAACTGTGGCTCTCTTTGCAGCATTGAAGTGCTCCTGTAACCAGACCTGAGAGTGCGCAGGCAGGAGGCCAGCACTCAAAACCAGAGCTGAGTGTCTTGTTGTTTTTCTTTCAAACTGCTCTACATAGGCTTGCTGGGGGGTGCACTGATGCATGGATGAATGTGTAATTCAATTTGGTATGTTTTTTTTTTCCATAATCACCCCGAGTCCTATCCAATTCTAAACCCTGTACCCTCTACCAGGTGTTCCTGCTTCCCATACCTATCCAACCAACGTTCCCTAACCCTCTTTCCCCGCTGGGGTTGCGGATGCCTGTGTAAGCCCCAAGCTTGCAGGCGCCAAAACCCTAGAGGGGGTGGTTGGTTCGTGCCACTCCTGCGCCTGGACTCCAGAAGGCCCTGACAATGATGTACAAGTTTGGTATGATTGTGTATGTGTTAATGCAAGTACTCCATTTTAGTGCATTCCCCACTTTCACGTGTCATTCCTACTCCCCTCTCCTGCCTCTCATTCCAGTTATCCAGTATGCCAACGGCTGTCCCAACTGCATATCCCTGACCCTCCTTCCCCACCAGGGTCTCAGAGGCCTGTGTGAGTTTGACCTTGCAGGTACCCAGGCCACGGTGGGGGTGGTTGGTTCGTGCCACTCCTGCGCCTGTACACGGGAGCTGTGACAGTACACATCCGTTCGTGGTGCATCATTCTATGTTATGTACCACACATGGTTCACATCCTGTTGTGACATTGTTTTACTGTGCTACCTTGGTTGTTACATCATTGTGGTAGTACAAGTAGACTTTGTGAGGTACTGCTACTTCAAGTCATCTACTGGAGGCTGTTCTGGTTCGTTTTTCTGCCTTGGATTTTGTGTCTTTGCAAATGAAGGTGGAGTCTGAGGGTGCAGGCAAATTTTAACACACAAGGTGGGAGATGGTGACGAAGGGGAAGGGTGATCCCGTAGCCAGGTGAAATTGAGGGTTGAAGGCTCCATGACCCAGGTGCAGTTGTTCAGTGGGTCATGGTTATTTGTGAGGGAGGGGTTTTTTTTGTTGTTGATAGTTGCCTTGCCCTGCAGTGTGATGGGAACCCTGACATTGTAATTGTGGTGTCCTATGTACATGATGTGTTCTGCTGATCAATGCATGTTCATGTGTTGTGTTTACCTTTCAGGTGTGAGGGGATAGTTGGGGTTTGACATGCTGGGGTGTACACATGGTGAATGTTCACATGTGATGTGTAGAGGACACTGATGGTCAATTGATTGCACATGCATATGTTGAGTGCATGTCCTTGCTGACCCGCACACTCACACTATGATGCACTACATGTACAACCACCCTTCGATATCCACATGTACACTCTGTTTGCCTTCTGCCGCCCACTGTGTCCCTGCAGCACATGTTCTGTGGCCAATTATGGATCCTGTACATGCCTATTTTGCTTTTTGATGTGGTTTGTCGCTTAGATGTGATGCTCAGGGTGTGCATCACACACGATGGCTGTTCACTGTGCTGTGCGCTGAGCAGTGTGTTGCAGGAGTTGGACACAGCACACAGAAGCTGCAGTGTTGATTTTGCAATGCACAATGTGCATGTAGGCAGGCATTCTTTGTTATGTTGCGGCTACTACTTTTGTGATGCATTTGGGAATGACTTATTTTGGGTGGGAGGTTGTTGGTCAGTCATTTCATCTGATTCCATGACAGGCATCATTGTCTGTTGCCAATTTTCATTTTTCACATGGCAATGTGTACCTTATTGGTACTGTGTTGGTGAATGACTATTGCTTTCCATGTCATGTTGTGGTTTGGGAGGGTTTGAGTGACATAACAGTGATGGTCATGGCCTGTTTTGCAGGTGTGTGTGATTCACACCTTGCATGTCAGGGTCAGCCGCTTCTCGAAGCAACGAGCTGGGGGTAGATCTCTCTCCGCGGCAGGGGCCTCCCTCTGCAACAGCCTTCCTGCCTCCCTGAAACTTGAGTAGAACCATCTCCGGTTCTGGAAGCACCTCAACACCTTCCTCTTTGCTTCTGCTTTCTCTCTCCCTCTCCCTTGCTAATTTCTTCACTGAAACTGCACTGAATCTGCAACTGGGCCACTATCACCGACCTCGGTCCCTGGCCCAGCCATTCTCCACTTGCACTGCCTCCCTGGCAACCCCTGCACTGCGGGACTGTCTCTGTATCCCTACAGCCTCCCCTTCCCAGCACTTGTCTGCACTTAACTTTGCACTTGCCACCAGCTGGCCTATTTATTTATTTTTTATTCTACTTACCCTGTACTGCAATCCCCCCCCTCCCCTTCCCCTTGCACTTTTCCCTTCCACCTACCCCTGCACTTGCGCAATCTAAATGAGACCTGGCCTAGTAGGATCGTTGTCTGTCTTCCCTTGTTCCCCCCTCCTGCCTCGTTGCGCCTTGCAACACTTGTGTATAGGCGCGTTACAAATGCCATATCATATCATATCATATGTGTGCCTTTTGGTCACACAGGATAGCTTGTGTTTAAGTAGCTAGGGATGCACACAATGTGGCACTTCCATGGCAACAATCTCAGGGTGGTAAGGTTGTGACAGTTGACTTTCTCTTTGTCATCATCGATTGTCACCTGGTATGTGCCAGGCCTGTGTGCACTCCGCAGGGGTGGGAGTTTAGGTGAGAAATGTGGCCACAAGCTGGGTCCGGGCTTCCTCGCCACGTGCCCTATCCCTTCCCATGGGCAGCGCCTGTGCCTGTGGTTGGAGATGTGGGGGCACCACCATGTCCACTGGTACGCCCTGCCGTGTTGCAATATTGTGCTCGACACATGCTGCCACAATGATCCTGCACACTACTGGGGGTGCATAGAGTAGCTGCCCGCCAGAGCGGTCAAGGGAGCGGAAGCATGACTTGAGCACTCCGAATGTGCGCTCCACTATAGTCCTGGTTGCAATATGGGCCGCGTTGTATCTTACCTGGGGTGGTGTGGTGGGGTTCTGGATTGGCGTCACCATGTGGTTGCTCAGAGGGTAGGCACTGTCCCCTGGGGAGGTGATAATAGTTGACATTATTAGGGTTTGGGTATTTGTTCTGTGTGTGACTTGCATGCATGTGCACAGGCATTTGTACTCACCTAGGAGCCATGTGTCACCATGCTGCCCAGCTTCCAGTGCCCGGCTCAGGGCAGACATTCTGTATATGAAACTGTCATGGGTGGAGCCAGGGTAGTTTGCATAGACAGAGGTGATTATTCCCTTTGCATCGCATACCACCTGTACGTTGATGGAATGCCAGTGCTTGCGGTTTCGGTAGATGTGCTCAGTGGCCCTAGGTGGACGTAGGGCTACATGGGTGCAATCTATGGCACAGAGCACTTTGGGGAAGTGTGCCACCCTGTAAAAATCCAGGTCAACGGCCTGCCTTTCTGCGGGTGTTCTGGGCATGTATATGTGCCTGCGGACTGAGGGGCGCGCTGTCAGGATTGCCAAGACCTGGTGTAGGCAGCGTGACTGCGTGGCCTGTGAGACCCCCCCACTATGGCAGTGGTCCTCTGAAATGACCCAGTGGCCAAAAAATGCAGGACATTGAGCACCTTCTCCAAGGGGCTCAATGCTTGGGAGCAAAGGGTGGGGGATGTAAGGTCATCTTCCCACTCCCTGACCAGGTCTAGGATGATATGGGGTGGAAACCTATACTTGCCGTAGACCTGGTCGTCAGGCATCCCAAAAAGGCTTGTCCGTGGTGAGGAAATGCGTGCCCTGGCTATTCTCCTCATCCTGCAGTGTCCCACGATCAGTGCTGCGACAAATGGGGCATTCATCGTAGCTGTATATACGTGTTTGTTGTTTGCGTGCACTTTTATACTGTGCACGGGGACGCTTCCGCCTGCCTTCGTGTGGTGGACGCATTGACGCCTGTGCGCGTCTTTTGCCGTGCGCGGGTTTCCCGTATTCGAATCCATGAATACGGGTTGTTCGCGTGCGTGTGGGTGTTCCGTGTAGTTCCCTGCAGTACATCCCCCAGTTACGCCTTCTTTTTCACGCGGTGTTCCCCATTACGCGTGTTACGCCCACTGTTCCGCCCACTTTTTTTGTGTGCGCCACGCTGTGTGCGCTTTTGCTGTGCGAGTAGCGCATGCCGTTTGATGACGTGTATGCCCGTGTGCGACATGCATGGATTTGGCGCACGACCAGCGGGAAACTAGCGCAGCGCCTTCCTTGTATTTCTCACGCTTGCGCAACCTTGCGCCTGCTTGCGCTGGGATTTTCGGCGCGCGTTTGTTCCATGAATCGACCCCCATACCTCTATTAATAACATAGCAAATATAGTGTTCTAGGGCAATGCTTAATACCCACCAGAGGAGCTATTGGACTGAGTTATACGAATGTCCATATTAAAAAACAAAAGCTGCTCCCATTCCAGTGTTTTGAAAGGCAGCAAAATGTCACTCAACCTTGGGTGGTCAAAATTCCTAGCGCAGCCTCTGCCACAAGAAACACTTCCAGCTTCTTCTGAGAAATTCATTTGCACTTCAAAGTTACTCATATTATATCACAGATTGCTTTATTTCATAAGGCATGAACGCTTACCTACATGTTTGGCATGTCGTAAGCAGAAGAAAGATCAATGAGGATGAGGACAGAAGGAGAGCCTTTGGATGGATGTGGCGGGCCTTTCGCTCATGGCATCTCGCTCCCGAGCCGGGTACTTAAAACGGAACCAAAGTATCAACATGTTTGGCACGACTACCTCATTCAACTCCGCATTTCCTTCAATGCACACATCGAATTCACAGTTGATCAATATTCTAGATTTTCCAATTATTTGTATACTCTTTGCTGCTTCCCCTTTGAGAGAAAGTAAACAAAAGGGTACAGCCATTATAGGTATTCTTCTCTATAAATGGTGTGAGTGCTTTGTTGTGCTTAATGCTTAAGTTCACTTAAAAGGGAGAAGGCTGTAACTGCATTTCCTATGCTCTCAATGTATTAATGTTTGTCATCCAGACCAGGGCATGTGTGTTCCAGTTTGAAATCCACGCTAGTCACCAGTACACTCTTTCAAAGACAGAAAGCAAGTGCTAAACGTGAAAGGCGGCAATGACTTGTTCGAGTATTTCTGCAGTTTCTCTAGTGGATTGGGCTTGTTGTCTCCTGTAGCTCAGCCCTTCATTCAATGATTTACGCACAGAGGCGTCCATGTTCACCAAGTCTCCTGCGAATTTCTTTGTAAGTGTTCTGTTCATTAGCCTCAGGCAATCAACGTGTGTTAGGTCTTTAATTAAACTTCGCACTTAGGTTCATTTATTTTGCAGTATTATTCTCCTTCATCAACGTGTTCCATCATTAGCTATCCCTCTGCCACCCCCCTCAGGCAATGTACACATGTAATCCCTTTCTGCAAGCCCTCCTTCAACAAACTCGGCAAGGTTCTGTGGGGACTCCATTGCCCTTTCCCTTTCTTTCGGTAATGTTCGCTGCCTTCCAATGTTTCATTACAGTAGACATGTGAAGGTGTTATTCAAACAATCATGTCCTTCGCTAGGATCTGTATTATTGTTCTAATTGTAATTTACTTTTGGCTCGTGTATAATGCATTTAACGCATACAGTGTTCGTCTAGGTCTTTAACTATGACAGAGTCGGCTCCTGTAGGCCAAATAGTTTAAGCTACCCGAACCTCTCTTTCATTCATTTAAAAGGACAGTAATGTTATTTTTTTAAAATTAGGTGACATTTCCAGGCGAGCATTTTGCATATATATTTCCATAACTAATATAATTTTTTGGTATTAGACTTTGAGCATTTTTTTAAATTTATTTAAGAACACAATGTCATTTTGACCGAAATGACTTAAAACAATGGCATTAATAGAGAACAGGCAGTCCTATGATAAGAGAATTGTTGTACCGGGTGGTGAATGAGTAACAATAGGAAGATAAACCAGGGACATGGAATGTAGGACATTTACATATTTTTAACATTGGGAACCTGAGGCCAGTATTAACACTTAGTACATAACTGAGGTTTAGTTATGTAGACATGTGCCAATTCATTTATATGTTAACCATATGATTTACTTGTTTGCAATAATTCGCTCATACGCACTGTTATGTGGGTAAAGTATCAGTGTTTAAACAATCTGTTATTGACCTTAGATCACAAATGAATCTACATTCATTCTGATGTAGACATTTCTCTTGGTCCTCCATTCTCTCATCGGATGGTATGTGTTTTGCTCCAAAGAATGTAATATTCCATTTGCTGTCATTCTGGTGGTTCTTGTTCCAGAGTTCTGATAGTGCTGCTGGGTTTTCTGTGGTTGTGATTGTTCCAAGATGTTCTCTGAATCGCGTTCTTAGTTCACGGATAGTACTCCCAACACATATTTTGTTACAAACACAGATGTTTATATAGAATACATAGGTTGTTATGCAATTGATACATTCATTCATTGTCACATTTCTTCCTTGCAATTCTGTAGTTATCTGTTATTAAGGGCATACTTGCACATACTACAATTCGTACATTTAAAGAAACCTTTCAGCTGTTTGCCAGTCATACTATTGGTCTGGAATTTGGGTTTGTCTCCTTTCACAAAGCTAGGACTGAGCTTGGAGTGTAGTGTAGGTACTCTAGTATAGATTGTATCAGGTCTATGAACCAATATAAGCAACGGATCATCAAAGGATCATTGAAAAGAAATGTATATCTATTGTTGAAGTGAAAATTGAACGTGTATATTTCTTGAATCGAATTGTAAATAACAAGCCATAAGATTTAAGTGCCTTGACAAAGCCCAAGAAAGGGCGAAACAAACACACATGCCTCCGAGGGGAGTTATGTTGGCACAATTATGATATGTATGTATAAACACACTTTTGCCAATGGCACAATTACGATATGTCTGTATAAGCACAGTATCACCAATGCATACTCATTGCAACAATTGAATTATATAAAAACTACTTTACCCACCTAACTCTGCGTATGAGACATTTGTTGCAAAAAAGTGAATCATACGGTTAACGTATAAACAAATGTGGAAATGTCTACATAACCAAACCACATTTATATTCTGAATACCAGATCAGCAGGTGAGTTTGTGTATTTGGAGCTTAACGGAATTGTGGATCTCTGTTGATCTCTGTGCTAGGTTATGCACTTCAATGTGTCATTCCTGCTGCCTGTGTATAGAGTTCAACGGGACAGAGCTCCTGCAGTCCTAGTTTTGGAAAAGTACACTTTTTCGGGGGGTTGGAACACATTTACAGATATGTTGCAGTATTTTGTTTACATTGGGATCATAAATTTTGAGCCGTGAGTGTGGCATACGCAGTGTTGCATGTGCGTGACATATAGGTCCAATAACATTTAGTTACTAAATGGGTAATCATCCACAATTATTTCCACAATGGAATTTAACATTATTACAATCCAAGAGGGAAGGAAGAGAGAAGGAGACAGTAAGTGTTAGTCCTTAGTCAGGTGTTTGGCTGTTGTTAGTCAGATTGGTTAATTATGGCGTGCTTATCATGAACTTGGTTATTTCTTATCCCAAGTGAGTCTCGGTCAAGTGTGGGTCCTGTGTGGATAGCTGAGTTGCATCTGTGGAGAACATGAGCACTATTAGTGTGGTGGTGGCCAAGGTACGTAGCTTGGGGCCACATGACAGTGGAGTGTTAGTTGTTAGCTGGCAGGCTGTGGATGGGTTGGCATGGAGGCATGCAGGTGTGGCCACTGTCATGAGGGTGTGTGCGAGGCCACGTGATGTGGGATGGTGGGATGGTGGAATGGCCGGGCCGTAAATGAGGAGGTGGAAGTTGCCATGTGCTGGTGTAGGCGCCCGTGTGGATGCACATGGATAAGGGGCCCAATTTACTACATGTACCATTAGTGTCATGGTACATGTAGGGCAGTTCTGTTTGCTGGGGAACCTGTGGGACATGGTTCCCTTATGGCCGTGTCCAGATTGCGGGTGGGTGTTGTGGAATGTTCGTGGAGCAGTGCATTGGTCATTATTTTGGACCAGACACAGCTGTTCAGGTGAGTAAGGTATCACAATGTGATCTACCCGTCTTGTGGATGCCGGGTGTTGAGGGGTGGCTGTGGGTGGGGGGGGTGCAATGTGCGTGCTGTGTTGTACACATTGCCGGAGCCGAGTGGGATAAGAAGCCAAGTGCTCTACATGTACCATTAGTATCATGGTACATGTAGGGCAATTCTGTTTGTTGGAGACCCTGGGAGCCGGTACAAGAATGAGGGTGAGCGATGTGAGTTGCGTATTCAGCATGCGTTGTCATTTGAGCCCGCTGCAGCTAGTCAGGTGTGTGAAATTACCGTGGGGTGCTCTAGACTGTCTTGCTCCTAATCCAAGTGTAAATAATCAGTTTCTCCTCTTTTCACTGTTTGTCTCCTTCATTGCTCCCATGTTCTATTAGCATGTGGTAACTATTTCGAGCTACCATTCACCAG
This sequence comes from Ambystoma mexicanum, assembly GCF_040938575.1. Taxonomy (NCBI): domain Eukaryota; kingdom Metazoa; phylum Chordata; class Amphibia; order Caudata; family Ambystomatidae; genus Ambystoma; species Ambystoma mexicanum. The sequence continues at coordinate 1,508,821,324 of NC_090937.1, read as the reverse complement.
CTAAATTAAATATGACATATGGCCTCACCAAGATTGAGCCAGAAGCCAAAATAAAGTCTCCTGATTGAGGCATAGAAAACCGTTTGAAAATATATGTCTTGCACATATCACTGTCTATTAACAAGTAGTAATTGTATGTGTGTGTGTCTGTGTTTCAATGAAGAACACATTACCATGGGTTACAGCCAATGTCTATCGATTTCTGTGCTTTGGGTGTGTGCAAGAGAACAATTGAAAAAGGCTTGAGACTATTTTGCACATTTCATTTTTATTTTTTATAACTGAATTTAGTAGCAAGAAAACTATCTACACATATTAGAAAATAAGGAGGAGTAAGAGGAGAGCTGAGGAGATTAATATGTGCAATTGTATTTTGTTTGAGGGCAACATTCTTTGCTAAAATTGCAATGATAGTCTTGATCTCATAGTGGCTGTATTTTTCTGGTAGGGTGTGAGATGTGTGAAGTGGTTGTGGGGGACAATGCAGTGCACGATCTGTGACGGATTGCTAAATATTTACTGTAATGAGACAATAAGCTGACTGGCTGTTGCTCAACATTGCCCTCTTCATCCTCTTTTCTTCTTCCACAATTTGCACCTGGGCACACATGTTGAAACCTCCTCTCTGGCAGCCTCTCTCAACGTACCTCTTGATGTCTCCTTTTGCTACCAACTATTTCTGATATTTCTCTCCTACCACCTCCTCCATGTTATCACCAACTTACTCCTTCAGTTTTTTAACATTTTTTTAGCTGAATTTCATCAACTTTACAATATACATTCAAATTTCCTAAAATTATACACTTATTCAAATAGGTTTCATTATAATCAAGGAGAAAACAAGAAAAATTATTTGGCACAATCAACATTACAAAAGTCCACAATGTAAAATCGCAAATCATAAGATCATCAATTACTTCAACATATATATATCCTACGATTCTCACTAATTCATTACATAGGTTCATTCCTATTGATCCATTACATAAATGTGTTTATCAAGTTGATTATGAATATAAAAAATAATTCATTTTTAAAATGCACCTTTCTCTTAATTTCTTGAATTGGTAGTTATTAACCTCTTTGGGTGCTTGCAATTTTGGACTCCTCTGGTATTTTACTTCGTTGTGGGAACTTATACATTACTTCCACATTCTCATTTTAGTTTCAATGCATGTAAAAAATTAATGGCACTGATTCTCACCGAAGTCAGTGTACCACTGAATATGAATTGCCATTAAAAGATCAGAAGTAATTTGATTGAAAACTCGTAGCAGTTTTTTCAAATAAAATGCTCAAATTTGATGTAAACATTCACACTCGGCTAATAAATGTTGTAACATTTCACTTTGACCTGCTTTTTCCCAGAACCGAAAAATATGTTCTTGGCGATCAATTTATTTTCGTTTAGCTTGTATATCTTTAGTGGGCCATATGTTGAATCTCAACTGCAGAAAAAGACACTTCGACTCAAATAAGTCTCTGGCACATTGAATTTTTTATGATGCAAAGGATTGTTGTTAATATCTTTATACTTCTGACATTCATCTCTAGTTTTAATCCAGTCCTTCTGATATAATTTAGTTTTTACTCGTTCAGGATTTTTTATGAGTATCTCGAGAGAAGTGTCAATTTCCGCAAGAGCATGAATCACAACTGATTTCCACCTTCTGATGAACTCGTCATTAGTCGAGAAAACATATCTTGAGAGAGTGCTTATCAACATATTAGACTCAGGACAAACAAGACACTTCCTAAATAGTGCGATCAGTGGCCACATGTATCTTGCATATAAGGATATTAAGCCCAGTTCATGTCGCATCCATACCACAGGTATACAATTTGGTAACATTAGATTTCACCACCAAAACCTCCCTTCATATCTTTGCCATGTTTTCTCATAAACAATTGGTTTAGACTCAGAATCATACAACAATATCGGGGCAACTTTCTGTTGATAGTATAATAAAGCCAGAATTACAGAAAATGTTCCTTTCTTGGCTTGGATAATGAGTGCTTGTGACATAGACGTAGTGAGTTTCGACTCTAGTGTTGGGCAATAAGCATCACTATTGTTCTGATCACTTATGACTACTCCCAAATAAATGTACTGATGGACCGTCTCAAATTGTACACTCTGTGAAAGCCATTTCAACAATGTTTTTTGTGTTTTTCGCCCAGAGTGAGCCAATACCTTCATTTTATCAAGATTAATGGTCAAATGATTCTTCTGGATATAAGTTGAAGCATCCAATAATCTTTGTAGGCCCTTGGTTGTTTTTGACATCAGAATCAAGTCATCAGCCTAAAGCACAGCTGGAATCGATTCTCATGGCAACATTGGGGCATTAGTAATGACCTCTCTCAGAGCTTGTCCTACATCAGAGATAAAGAAGTTAAAGAGATCTGAGACAAGGATACAACCTTGCCTCAGGGCTCTGCTGGTATCAATGGACGCAGTCAGATCACTCTCTAGCATCAGTCTAACTCGTATGTTGGTATTCGTATGCAAGGCCTCAATCCATTCAACAATGTAACCAGAAGAAGATCTCTCGGCACAGAAACAAAAGCTGCCCGTAGGTCAACAAAAGCAAGGAATAACGGTTGTTTTGCTACTTTTGACCGGGACATGATTGATGTTATGGTCATTAAATGAATGGAAGTTCTAAGACCTGCCTCAAAACCGGTCTGATACGGGTCAGGTTTTTGTTGTTCGATGGTCCACTTGTTGAAATCTATAAGGACAAATTGAGAGAAGATCTTGCCTGGTACAACCAAAACGGCGATTGGTCTGTAGTTTGACAGACAAGACCGATCACCCTTTTTAAAAATAGGGACAATGACAGATCTCTGCCAAGTATCTAGAATAACCTTAGTGGCAATTATATGGGCAAAGCTCTCATTGAGAATAGACGCCCACTCCTTGGGATGTTGCTTTAACATCCAATTATTTATCCCATCTAGGCCAGTAGCTCGAGAGCTTGCTGACGAACAATAGCAGGTGGTCTAATATACATGACGAATGGTATGAAACCCATTGATTTTCGGAAACTTTATTTGAACTTGTGTTTGTCTTAACGTGATTAGCTATGTTAAGTAGGGCCCAAGTTTGCGCTGAGCTTTTGTTTGCTATAGTTCTCAACATAGCTTCAACAACATGTTGAAATAGAAGAGCTCTTCTGGCTTTAAGCCAATTCCTGTGTTTACATTGTAGGGATCTTACTATTTTAAATCTTACTGATAGAGGAAGAGATAAGGCCTTTTTCCTTTGCTTCCTCAAGACACTTTTTTGTCTCACGATTTCGGGGTCAAAAATATGGGTATTTTTATACCGATGACGGCCGTTGGTTACAGAATGGATTCAATTAAACCTTCCTGATGTCTCTCACCTAGCTCCTCCAGCCAACACCTAACTTCCACCTCTTGGCCACCCTCTCCTATCACCACCTGCTCCTCACAATCACCAACCACCTTTTTAGCTCTTTTTCTAAGAACTACCTCTTCTTAATGTACATCAGCAACTTCCTGGTTTTTCAGTCTCTCCTTCGTTCTCTTGAATCACCTCCTTCACTATACCAACATCCACCTACAATTTATTGACCACCACTTTCTTTCCTTTTTGGCTTTTTCCCCCTCCCCTCTTCTGATTCTTGAACCTTGACAATCACTACAGAACATGCTTTTGCCAATCTTCACTTCTGTACCTACCTGCAAATGTCAGCCTCCTGTTAAAAAAATCCCACAACAACTGTCTTGGTTTTAAAGTGCTCTCATTCTTATCTTCTGGATGAGATTTAGCTGGTGTATGCACCTGTAACTGGGGCAGGTTTGACTTTGATTGCTGCTCATGGGTGCATCTGACAGTGATTTCTGGTTAGGGGACAAGGGACTTCTGCCCTTATATCTTTTCTATAGGTTTCCTGTTTCGCCACCATGTGAATTATATAATGAAAAACAAAAACTCTTGCTATACTTTATAAACCTTCAGACTATTTCTCAGACAGCTGGCTCACAGTAGATTGACAACACTGTATTTTAGATGAGGAATTTTCTTTTAAGAAACACTGCATTGGTAACTTTGCATAGTTGAGAAACCTCATGCTTACAACATTGTATTCAAAGGGGGTTTCCAGAGCTCATGTAGCATCTCACTTGGGCTTTGATGTGGCTTCCCTGGTACCATAAGAATATGTTATATCAATATTAGGACACATACTGCTAATATATGGTGAATCCAAATTACTCAATTTCAAATAATGCATTTTGTATATCTCTCAGACTCTTTTGGTGTTAGGCAACGTTTGTATGCAGTACCCTCTGGGACCACTACACACAACCATGACTACAGGTGTAAGCAAAACCAACCTTAGGTATAAGTCTGTACCACACATTTTTGGTAGCGAGCTGGGCAGCCAGGCTTATCTCAAGAGGGAGTGTGAGCTGTAATGATGTTACACAGAGGTCTACAATCACAGGTATTCAAATAGATCCTTATACTCAAAGTTTCTTGGTAAAACACATATTAATATATTACACAGTCAGTTAGAAAACATTCACTAAAAGGAGGCAATCAATATCACACACAAATATTGTACAGTACTTCACACTACCCAGTTCTGAGGCATTTAAACTACTTTGAAGGAGGAACAAAATGGCATTCAGAGCATTTGAAGTAGGAGCAAAAAGGCATAAGTTAAAACAACGAATAGTAGAGTTATTCTTAAACAGTGCAAATAGTTTGAGTTCACCAGAGGAGTTGATTCAATGCAATAGGTAGGCCAAAGTCAATGGGCTAGAGTCTTGTATAAGTAAAAATGGTTCTGGTAGTTAAACGGAAAAGTCTTTGCCACAGTTCTCAGAAGTGGTTAATAGAAGAAAGTGTTATATGTCGGTTCACAAGCTGAGTAGGCCTGCAAGTTGCCAAAGTTTCACACACTTTTGCAGTGAGAGGTTAGTTCTCTCGGTCGGGTTTTCACAGTACCTTATATTGAAGAAAAAGATGCAGCTGAAGACTTATGTTCTGGGCAATTCCTGCAGATCTCGCTGTTCATGAGCCTCAGTCGAGGCAACAAGAGGGAGGACATCGGGGGACTCCTGCACTGCACAGGTCACTAAAGCTGGAAAACTGGCAAATCTTTGATTCTGGTAGCTGTCGTCAAGCACACAAACTGGTGTCCTTCTCCCTGGCTATTCGGTTTCCGGCAGCACTCTGAGGAAAATACAACCAGCTCAGAGAATGGTATCCAGGTGGCTAACGAGTTGATTGGTCCCACCAACTCAAAGGAAGAAGTCGTCCTTAAAGGGCTTCTCTGTCGAGATGAACCTAGCTGTTCGGACCTACAGCAGGGCTTCACCGGGCAAACCAATGGTCCAGGAGCTGCAGCAGCCACTTTTGTTCCAGTGGTCGACTCTGCCTTCCAAGGCACCCATTCATTCTAGCCAAGCTGCCACCCACCCATTAGGGTGGCTGTCCTTTACCACCTGCCAAGCTATGTAGATTGGTCTGGTTTGTGCAGATGGTTCTTGTGTTCTATCAAACTATGGTGGCCTCTAGGTCAGAGTTTAGAAATCCATCTTAAAAACGGATCATCATTTATGGCAGCTGGGTCAACTTACATTCTCTCTTTGTCCATTTGTAGGGGCTAGAACAACTCAAGATTCCTTTCTTGGAGCAATTCATTTTGATTTGACAGACACAACGAGGACTGTTTTGTTTATGATTTGATGGTCGAGACTACTCCCATCCAAGCTATAAGGCAAAGTAGGACTTTCTCTAACCCCATTGAAACTTTAATAAAGGGTTTACAAATTGTACATTTAGTGTCAGTGTCATACATGTGATACAATGCCTCCCTTACAGTATTAAAAGGGTTGGAATAGACCAAAGAGATTGTTGAAAAGGAAGATTTTCTATATATCACCAATTTAAATTAAGTATATAATTGAGCTTGGGGCTGATTTTTGTAAACATAGTACCCTCTTCAGAAAATGATTCTCTGCAATTTGCTGGGGTGAATAATCCAGCTCCATACAAGGGGACCTGTCTAGATTGTTCTTTTAGACCTGCAAAATAGTCCCCACTTTTTAATTTCCATGTTAAAAAAAAAAAAATGTGCATGGCTTCAGATGAACATTTAGTTTGAGATGTGGATTTGGCCACTTGCGGCCCCCAAAAGCCATGGCAGTAGAAACGTATTTCTAAATAATCAAAAAATGATACCTCTTCCAAGAGTTGGCTCTTTATTTCAATATGAAGTATTTTGTTATGGCCTATCTTGGGTGAAAAACTCATTACTTTAGTTGTTTTAATATTTAGATCTAGACTCTTTGAAGAACAGTAGGAAAAAAAAGTTCTCCATTTGTTTTTTAAGCCCACTTATTGGGGGTCATTATGAGGTAGACGGTAAGGGGTTAATGGTGCCGGTAAAGGTGCCAGAGCCGTCAACCCCTTACTGCCCTATTACGAGGTCTGCTTGCGGGAACCTGCTAAGGATGCGTGGTTTTACCAGGCGTCCTTAGCGGGTCCCGCGACCAGACCAGCATGCTAACAACTGGCACTTTATTAACGGGCCCATTGTAAGCATGCTCCCTATGGGTACTCGAATGGGGATGTACCGGGTCTGGGTTCCTTGAATGAGGAATTACCGGGCCCTCCAAGGTCGGAATGGCCCAGTAATTCCTCATTGGAGGTACCCGGACTCGGTACCCGGTAAGGGGGTAGCAATGCTGCTAATAGCGGCTTGGTTACCTCCTACCTCGTAATGACCCCCATTGTTTTAGAGACCAAAGCCACATCATCAGCAAAAAGCAAGATGGGGCTGTTTTCAGAAATGAGAACTGGAACATCAGCATCTAGTTTTTCCAGTTTGTATTAGAATTGGTTAACATAAATACATAATAAGGTTTGGCAGATTGACTGGGAATGTTTTTTCCCAATAGAGATTGTTTTAAACCAACATTTGGGACACCGCCGAACACCATTTTCAAATAAACAAAGGCAATATATAAACTCTGTTTTTGTAACACCACGTATTTGTGTGCCAGGAGAACCAACCTGAAACCCTGATGTACAGTACCTACGCCTTTTGGAAAGCCTGCTTGAGATGCAATAAGGTATGATTCTGTTTAAGGTGCTTCTCCAATCGCGTCAGCAACGGTTTCCCAAAGATGTTCCCTATAATGTCCAGGAGGAAGATATGTTGATCATTTTCAGGTTTGTCTCTTCCTCCCTTTTTATAGGTGGTGACAGATTATGTTTTCCTTGACCTCTGAACTGTGTGGTTAATGCATAATGCATTAAATAGAGTTGTTAAATGATGAACCCATATCTCCATCTCATCTTTGAGCAACTCAGTTGAGTTTCTGTTAGAACCTGTGGCTTTATCAAGTCTCTGTGAGCGAATTGAAGATCTTACCTCTTTTTGTGAGAAAACTAAAGGTTTGGCCTCTTCTTCACTTAGAATCCTCTTGATTGGCTCAAGTACTGCTGACAGAAAAGCAGGTCTCTCCTCTGTGTATAATTTCAAGTAGTGCATGAACCAATCATTCTAACAAATGCAGGCCTCTGGGGCTGTATCAAAAAAACCTGTCCACGTTTGTATTATTTTCCAAAATGATTTTACATTCCTGCTGGCTGCTGCTTCGATCGTAGAGTCACATTTGTGGGAGCCTCTAAGGGACCAGGGAGCTAATAATGGGCCCGTAATTTACAGGCCCGTTATTAGCTCCCTCCCCATTCCCTTTGGGGGCTCAAATGGGAATGGGGAATGGTTTTCTGAATGGGGATTTACCGGGTCCTCCAAGGTTGGAATGACCCGGTAAGTCCCCATTCAGAGAACCCAGACACGAGTTTGGAGGTAGCCATGGCGCTAAAAGCTAAAAGCGCCATGGCTGCCTCCAAACTCGTAATGACCCCCATAGTCTGTAAAGTAATTTGGTACTCCTATTTCTGATTGCCAACCCCAACATTTCCTAAAGGTTGGGGTGCATAAAGAACGAAATTCCCAACTGTATTTCTCAGACCCTGCCTTAAAGGAGAGGGGTGCTGAGTGCAAACTGAATATCAGGGTCTCTGTGCTGGGGCAGGAAATTGTCTGGCCAATATTAAGTAAAGTGACGCCCCTGAATTGAAAAACACACTCTCTACAAAGAGTAAGAAAATGACTCCTAATAGAAGAGGGATTGTACATTGCATAGTGGCGAAGGAAGAAATGTTTCCAAATATAAATACAAAATGTTTTGTTTTTAAAAAGTATGTTTTGCTCCAACACTGCATGTGTTGCCTAGTGCACAGGGAGATGACAAAAATACAACGTGCTGTATGTGTACAGTAGTTTTTTGCAAATAGAAAAGTGTTGCATACAAGTTAAATTAAACGTTATATCAAGCAGAGTGCTCAGCTTCTTATCTTGACAAGTTTCAAGGTGCGACATGTTATTAAAAGTGAACCCCATGCAAAGGGTGTTGACTGTACATGTTGTGTGGTTACAGATTCTGTGATCTGTGTTATCCTGAATCAACTAGTGTGTTCAATTTGTATATAAAGAAAAACTATTGTTGGGGGAAAAAAAAGCATTTGGGCCACAGAGTGAGGTGGCGTGATTTGTGTACAAATAGTGATTTTCCTATTCATTCATAAATATATCTTTCAATACGCCGGCCTGGTTCTTGTCTTACCTATTGTTAAGGGTTGAGGGATCTACATGGTACTCTATAAGTGACAGACAGGGCTAGATTGAATTTAAAAGGAATATTGATATGGCAATTTTGATTGAGGAGGGAAAGAATTCCCTGCTTCGATGCTTGCCACATAAACATCTCCTAACATTCCCTAAAATCACTATCAAACTGGAAGTACTTTTGTATGTCTTTTTTTAGTTTGCAGGTTTTGTAAGGTTTAATTGCCTCTACTACCTGACGGAAAGTCTGACAGATACCTTGCTTGCTCCATGAGAGTAAATTCACATCTCACACATTGGTAGCAGATATTCGTAGAGAGAGGGTGGTATCTCGTGGTGGTCGATACAATCCAACCTCATTCTCTTTCTTAATACATGGCATACCTTTGCAGCCTTGTCAATCGTATCAATGCTGCACAGATTTGCAATCCATTTGTAGGATCAGAGGATTATAGTTCATTTCTAGTCTATCTAGATTTCTAGTGTTTCAAATACTTTGAAATGTTCAACTCTTGACCAGTCTTCAAGGTGTACTAGAATATAATCAATTGGTGATGGATGGCTACCTCTTCTGAATGTTGTTGCTGCTGGTTTGTCTCCTGGTGCACTTCAATTAAAAGCACTAAGGCCTAATCTCATCAAAGATTCAGCAGTCAGTAATGCAAACGTATGTTCAATCCTTGGTTTACTGAATCTAGCACTGGTATGTCCAAGCAGTTTTACTCCTCCTCAATAATTTGAGATAGTTGCTGAGTTCCAATATCAAATTACCACTACCACTAAAGTAATGCAACTGCTCTTGGATTTGTCTCTCCCAGATTCCCAGTTATGTTCTATTAATTACATGGTAGATAGTCCTGCAATTCCACTTGGTATGTCATAAAGCTTGACTATAAATATTTATTGTCTGCACTCCACAATAAGGAGATCAGCTTGGACATCAAGAGAGTTGCAGTTCAATTTGACACAAGAATCATAAGACCCCATCCTCAGCCAAATTGCTAAGCCACCCCTTGGCCGCCCTGGTCTTCCTTTGATGGATGGAACTGTATAACCCTGTATGTTTATTTTATTTATTTATATATTTATTTATTTTAACATTTATATAGCGCCCCTAACCCTGAGGCATCTGGGCGCTTGTGCTTACGAAATTGGTTACATTACTTTCTTCAAAAGTTACAATCACTGTAAACATACGATAAGCAATTCAGCATTACGGTTACTTGCTTGGTCCAGTTACAATCATTGCATACAAAGGTTAAAACAGGTAAGCAGTATGGTAACATGTATGGCAAAGTACATTATATTAGCAAATGGTTTCAATATCAGTTCTCAGAAGGGACCTATTAGGGAAATGTCAGAAGTGCTGGTGTGTAGGAACTTATTAGGTGTCTTGGCTAAATGATGGTGTGAAGGAGTTTATTGGGTGTCTTGGCTAAAGAGCCAAGGTCAAGCCCAGGTATAAGATCAAGGCCAGGTTTTTTGGAAACAGATGACGTCCATGTCTCCAACAAATTCGAACCTGTCTTGCTCTGGTAAACGTAATCAAAGTAATACAACACATATTTAATGATAGATTGTTATTGGTTAAGACTAAGCACAATTGATATCCATAGATTCTTCTAATGTTGTTGTTGTACAGCCATAACTGGGGTGTTGTCTTTCTTAAGCATCAATGCAGCTGTAGGAGACTTAGTCATATAAAGTGTGTCTTTTACTATTAAGCTAACTTATAATTCAAGGCTTCCTACCTACAATCAAGTTACCTGTTTTCCTCTTTGAATGTAATGTACTTTTTGGTGAGCACCCATTTGCCTCTACTGGTGGTCTTGTTGCACTTGGCTCTGTAAGAATGTGAGACCTGTGGTGTTCTGGTATTGATGGGTCCAGGTCTGACGCACCCAGTTCCTGAGTGATAAACTGCTTTCTATGGGTTTGTGGGGAAAGACGGGGTTAGGCCTTGTAAGACAAAACAAAATGCAACCCTGTATTCCTAACACAGTCCATTCGCAAAAAGGTCCCATGTATCTAGCTTTCTATGCTACCCCCTCTCTTTTGTACTATGCATGCTGCATAACAAAAAAAGGTATGTGTTTAATGTATTTCTCTTCATGTTATGCCGAAAACAGAATAAATAGTCTGATTCATTTCTCCCTTAGCAAATATATTTTTGGATAAACAGATTGTGGCTAATTTTCTAAGCAGCACACTTGGTTGTAAATACATTTCCTTGAATATGTTGCACACGGGCAAATATTTGTTAATATGGCTCATGTTATGCTTTATCTCTGTGCATGCTGTAAAAAGTGGGATTGTAAGTGGTCATCGTTTTTGTTTCAGTATTGTTCCTAATTTTGCAAAACTTTGTTTTGGCATTTCTTTTATTTGGTATTTTCCATACAATTGTTATCTGGAGGTTTCCACTGAGGCTCACACATACCTTGGAGAAGAGGTGAAGAAGGTTTACAATTCAATGTATGCGTGCTTAACCTTAGTGATCAGATGACCTGGTAGGATATGACACTTAAGATACATTGCTCCCCATGTACTCCTTCTGGGCAATAGTAATTTGATCACAGTAGTATAGCACCGGACACAATACAAGCTGAATCCCAGCAGCACCAGCAAATTCTGCATCCTTACAAGAGTATAATGTGCCTGCATAGCCCATTTTTGTGTTGTGGCACGTGGTCATGAATGTTACTGTTTTAGGTCAAGCTCTGGGCTGGTTTTATTTTGTAGGTATTTAGCATTGCTGAGTGGTGTTCTGCTGTAATATAGAACATCATTATATGAATACAATTAGGGCTGCTTTAATGCATTCACCTCCCTCCATAAAACACTTTGCGGTTTAAGAGCTCACTGCTGTAAACCGTGTGTGATCTGCAGGTTGTAGGTATGAATCCACACAAAGCCAACTCATCTCTTCGAGGGCAATAAATGAAAACCAACCTTGCTTTGTTTATAATTGTATGTTATTATGTTTTATGTACAGTTCTTTTGGTAAATTTGCTATGTAAATGAAAAGAAAGACGATGTTGAAGGCCTCTCTCCCTGTCTGGGCCTGTCCGGGCGTGCACAGCACTCTGGGACCCTGATCCGCTGCAATACAGCCCTATTCTTTGTTGACCTGACCTTTCACATGAAGACTCACTGCCCATGTCGAATGCAGCATAAGGTAACCTATTCGTCCGGCAGTTTACTACTGTGCTTGATACCTACTGCTTAACTGGTCTCCCACTAAACCCTATATCCTTCTGAAATCTGCCCACCGAAATGGTCCTTCCTTTACCTTGGTATAACTCCTTAACTCGTCCTCTCCACACAACCTACCTCCCACAGGCAGTCAATACTCCACCGCTTCCTATGTGAGGCTACCGACCCAGCAGTGTTGCTGTACGTGTGCACCGTATTGCGGAAAAATCTAAGTAATCGCATCATTTCCTTCCTGCGTTGGCAAGGATGGAGTGATCTTCTCCACTATGCTCCAATCCTTTGCAGCCCTCACAGCAATGGATTATTACATGGAACCATTGCAGCTAACGTATTCGTATTCGTGCTTACTTGCGCTGCACGTACACTCAACATACATGAACTTCTGCTTTTGATTCTCTGCAACCAACATTCATTTGCAACAATTCTTGGCCTAGACTCTATCATGGCTGACTCTCTACCTGCCCTTTTAATGTACCTACAACCACCGGACCTCTACAGACATGCTGCCTTTGATTTTAGCCTACTCGTAACCACTGGCCTTGAATCTCGGCAGCCTGTGCCACTTCTGTAGTTAACCCATGTGTAACCATTGGACTTATCACTATGCAGCTTGTGCTGTCTCTAATCTTAACCCAAATGCAACTACCAGTCTATCCACAGTCCAGTACAGTCTGCATATCAATGCCTACTACGACCCTTGTTTGCAACCGATGTAGATCCCCACAGGTGTAACCCTGCCTGTTTGCATAGCTGTACCTATTATGATCTTTGTATGCAAACTGATGTAGCTCCCCGCAGCATGAGGAGTAGCTTTCCAAATATTTATTTCTATACCTATTTTGACCCTTGTATGCTAGCTGATGTAGCTCCCCCAACACGAGGAGTAGCTTTCCCAGTATGTATATCTGTATCTATTTTGACCATTGTATGCCAGCTGATGTAGCTCCCCCAACACGAGGAGTAGCTTTCCCAGTATGTATATCTGTATCTATTTTGACCATTGTATGCCAGCTGATGTAGCTCCCCCCAACATGAGGAGTAGCTGTCCCAGTCTGCATACCTGCACCTCCCTTGTACTATGTATTCACTTGCTGTAACTAATGCCTAGATGCCTCAGGGTTTTGTGCTCTGTAATAAATGTTTTTAAAAAATGATCAGTAAGAGTTTTGACAATTTACAACTGTAACACCGGAGGGGATATTTGTAACACTGTTCAGTGTTTCCCCTTCAACCATGGGTGACATTTTACCTCTGTGCTTTATTGCCATTTGCTGCTAATATGTCTGAAATTAATCCTTAAATAAACTTTAGTGCCATATGTGCCGGAGTAAAGGGGTCAGCAGTGAGTTGGAAATAGTTATATTGCTAATCAGAGTTCCAATTTCTTTAGTGGATGATGGCTGCAGCAATCCGTTAGACAGTTTTGCTGGCAATGGTACATGCTGGCAATAGTTTATTTACATAGGAAATCATTATTGTAATATCAATTCTAACAAAGAAGCAAAGTTGTAATCATTCAGATTTGTCCACAGTTAGTTACATTAAATTCATTATATTTATGCATCTTTGACTGTAATTTAAAAGAATATGATTTTACAATGCAGATCTGTACTCTTATTCGACACATGAAAGTTATATTTTCTTAACAAAGATTCTAACCTACCATACAGTCCACAAACACCCCTCCGTCACAGGTTTTCGAAAGAACGTGTCTCACTGGTCCATTTCACAAAAATAGGTTTGGAGAACTGCCATAGGTCTCTGAATCCTGTTGAAGTCCAGAAACATCCTACAAGTCACCAATTCTACCCATCAACTGTGGAGTCCCACAAGCATCCATTCTCTCCCCTATGGTCTTCAATATTTTCTTGAAACTGCTCAGAACTATCCTGGCTATACACAACATCTACCACACACACATGACAAGCAGCTCTTCCTCAAGATATTCTACATCAAGACCTCCACATGCTCAAGGCCTGCCTCATATTGATCCAGTCTCTTCGGTTCGACATCAACAGATACCTCTTCTTCAAATAGCATATATATAACAAAGACACTATCAGCTTGGTACCAAGATTGTTCCTCTTCCAGAGGAGAGACAAGGCAGCGTTGCTGCAGATAAAGCCTTAAGATGGGAACTACTAAGCAAAGCAGCAATTACACAGATTTCTGTTCTGTTTTGGTAGGAGGCCCACTCTAATTTGGCTCTGGACTGGCTAAAGGACTGGATTGAGGGACCATGGCAGATAGACCCCTCATCCCTCTTATGAACTGGGCTGCAAGAGGATTAGTTTCTATCCAAAGTTGTTATCTGAGGCATAGTTTGTCCATTGGTAAAAAGATTCTGTGGCAGAGCTATTTCATGACAGGGGGAGAATGTTGTGTTACTCTAACCTCCCTGTATCAATGGACTCCATGGTTTCCCTAGCAGCTGATGAAATCCCCCTTCAACACGCTGGAGGAGGAAGCCATTTTTGCAGGCAAGTAAGTCGAGAATGAGTACCTTTTGTTCTTTTAGAACACATGAAAGTGAACCTGGAGTTCCTGTGCAAAGGTGCCTGTAAAAACGCTCTTAAGTAGTTCAAGGAATTCCCTTCCTCTTCAGACCCCTCCCAAGAAGATATAGAGAATGGGTTGCTTAAACAATAGAAGGCTATGGAAAGTCCTACATTCCTTTTCTACCTGTTGAGGATGTATGCACAGTTACACAGAAAATACTCATGGTATTGAAGTGCCCCTAAAAAAACATATCTAGAGAAATGGACCATTGTAAATGCAAATTACGGCACAAAGCATTTTGACTTGTGAATTTGAAATTTACAAGTGATTTCTCCCCTATACAATTGCTCAACAAGTGCAGTAAGACTGGCCCTGCAGAAGGATATGCTGTAGAATGGAAAGCAAACCCAAAGGGATTTGGGTGGTTGAGTTTGTGATTAATACAATTCTGCAGCACCAACATGGTCAATACATCGGTGAAATGAAAAACATGAAAAGATTGGTAAGATGAGAAAGATACTAGCTTTAATGTCAGCTCACAGAAATGCATGTGAGTGATGGTGAATTGAAGTGAATAGACGTTCTGTTAATTATTACAATGGATGTATCATCAAATCGTGTTTCCATCATCACATACGTGGGCAAAAGATGGAGTCTGTGAAGAGGTGGAATAATACCTGAGCACTCAATTGAGGTCCATCCAAGATAACATTATCCACCAGTCAGGGCCAGAAGTACTGAAAAGATAGAGGATGCAGGAGTTCTGAAACAGCTGTGGCCATGGGGTGTGCATGGAATTACACCTGCTGAAGATGCTGAGTTGAGGAAGCAGAATGTTTGTTTGTCGTTTATATGGACCCATCTGAGGTAGATGGGCCCAACGCACAAACTGACTATTGGAATCTGGGGAGGATGCGCTTGGGACAGCAATGTATCTATTGAGAAATGTGGGTACAAGTCCATTGAGGAGAAAAGCTCGGATTACTGAGCACACTTACACTGAAGCCAGACCTATTGACCGGTCTGTGGGTGGACTGGACTCTGTAGCTGAGAGAAGCTCGACAGGTCAAAACGTATGGAGAAACTAAACTCTGCCAACATAATGACTATTGCTGTGAATGACTGTAACGCTCACCTGATTCCCGCAGAAGCGCCTGTCTTGACTGGGTGAATGCCGTATCTTCAAAGGAGATGTGTAACACACGGTTGGCTCTTTGGGCTGGACCTCTGTGCACTGTATGTCTGACTCGAAGAGTAAGATGTCTTAGGTAAGTGAACGCCGAGCTCTCCATCTGCCTCGGGGCAGGGTGCCGTAACCAGTTTCTTCACTGGATAAGGGTGCAGGCCTCTTGACCTCAGAGGACTGCTGTCCGTCGTTAACTGCACGAACGGTAAGTTCTGGGCACTTCAAATGTCTTAAAAGTCTTTTGTAATGATATCTCTTGTTTTGCAGGGTTCCGGCGATGGCGGATGGTGGGCTGATGAGAGTTGAGGATCGAACCTGCGTGAGGAATAGAAGCGCCTGGAAGCACGTAAGTAAGCGCTTGTAGCCTGCTTCACGATGTGCACTAACTGTCCCTTTTATCTTGCAGGTACAAGTTCGGAGCTTTAGAGAAGCTGAAGGGTGCTGGAATACCCACTGGATTCGGCGTGGGAAGGAGTAATGGCACGTGAGTAATAAAGTTGCCCAATGTCTTTAAACGCACCTTCTTTTGTCTTTCAGATGCGGGATGCAGCGCCGAAGGCCTCCGGAGCGTGCGAAGAGCTGGTAAGCTTTTGTCTTTCAGATGCCGGAATGCAGTGCGATGACCTCCCGAGCATGCGAAGAGTAGGTAAGCCTTTGTCTTTCAGATGCCGGAATGCAGCGCGAGGCGTTGGTGACAGCCGATGGACCAGGTAAGAGATGCGCTGCCACTGAAGACCGTAGTGCTAACCTGTTCTTTCTTTGTCTTTACAGGTGCTGCTGAAGACTGGATTCCAGGATGGTAAGCCTTTGTTCCCTTAGGCCCAGGATCAGAAGCAGAAGACACGATGAGCGTTCTGCTGCAGAGAATGCAGAATAACGCAAAGCAAGATTCATCCATCGGGTGTGGTTTAAATAGCCTCCTATAGTGCTTAGGTGTCTCCTTCCACAGCCACGCCTAGGTAAGAAAAGAGTTCCTGCTTTCCAGAAGAGTTCCAGTGTTCTGAACCTAGGGAGTGGCTCCTGCCCCACCCAACAGGAAAAGTAGTCCCAAACAGAAGAGGATCAGGGGTTCAACTGGCAGGTAAGTAAGCAGCATGGTCTGCTGCAGGTAAGTCCACCCAAGCATTATGAGCCCGGCGCTTCCAGCGCTGGGACTGGGCATCTTTATGAGCCTGGTGCCACTGGCGCCAGGACAGGGTCCAAAAGGTCCCAATTGGGACTGGCTGGCACTCGGAACCGGGGTTATGGGTCTGCTTCCAATGGAGTCGGGCAAGTCCTGATCTTTTGGAAGCAGAGATCATGACAGCACCCCCCCCCTCAAGGCCCCTCCCAAATCGGGCTTCTCCGGGGGTTTGGGCTTGTTAGGAAATGTTCGATGAAATCTTTTGATTAGACGAGGCACGTGGACATATTCTGCAGGTTCCCAGGATCTTTCTTTGGGACCGTAGCCTTTCCAGTCAATCAGGTAAAATAGTTTAGATTTGGAGATCTTGGAATCCAGGATGCTTTTGACTTCAAACTCGAGTTCTCCATCAACTAGAATAGGTTTTGGAGATGTAGTTAGTCGGGTTTGAGGTTGCACGGGTTTTAATAGAGAGACGTGGAAGACCGGATGTATCTTCATGTGACGGGGCAAGTCCAACTTGACCGCTACTGGATTTACTATGGTAGTGATGGAATAGGGACCAAGGTATCTTGGGTTGAATGTGCGTGGTCCTTTTAGAGGTAGATATTTGGTGGATAACCAGACTTGATCTCCTACTTGATATTGGGGGGCTTCCTTCCGATGTTGGTATGCTCCTTTCTTGTATTGTTCTTTAGCCCTTTGAAAGTGAGAAACGGCTTCCTTAAAGGGTTGGGTGATTGTAGAATGCAGGTGGTCTACTGCTGGTGTTCCAAGATCTTGGAGTGGATCCAACTCCGAGGTTCGAGGGTGACTACCGTATAAAAGAGAAAACGGGGTCTTCCCAGTTCCCGAGTGGACAGAGTTATTGTAGGCATATTCGGCTATCCAAAGGATATCTTTCCAAGTTTTTTCAGTTTGTTGTAGCATGCAGCGCAAATACTGTTCCAGAGTTTGATTGGTCCTCTCGGTTTGTCCGTCGGTTTGAGGGTGGTGGCTGGTCGATAGTCTCACATCAATTTGAGCCGACCGACAGCAACTTCGCCAAAAATGAGAAATAAATTGACTACCTCGATCCGAAATTAGAACTGAAGGAAAACTGTGCAGTCGGACGATGTTTTCGAGAAATTCTCGGGCCAGAGTTGCTGCTGTTGGTAAGCCTTTGAGTGGAATGAAATGCGCCATCTTGGGGAATAGGTCCACGATTACTAGGATCGTATTGTATCCGGAGCATGGAGGTAGATCGGTGATGAAGTCCATAGAAAGCGTATGCCAAGGGCGAGGCGGGATGTCAATAGGGCGTAAGAGGCCGGCTGGTTTTTCCTTTTGCGGGACCAAAATGCCACGGGATGCAACTGATTGGTTACTGGGTCCTTTTGTGATAGAACTGCCCCCATGGCAAGGCTCGAAGCATCCGTTTCAACAATGTAGGGGAGTTCTGGGCGAGGATGTTTTAAGATCGGTGCAGAGATAAATCTAGTCTTCAAATTCTGGAAAGCTTGTTCCGCCTCGGTAGACCATTCGAAATGTTTGTTTTTCTTTAACAAGGCGGTGATGGGCTGGACTATTCGAGAGAATTCGGGGATAAACCTGCGGTAAAAGTTAGCGAAGCCTAACATGCTTTGAACACCTTTTACGGAGGATGGCGATGGCCATTTGAGAATTGCATCGACCTTCTTTGAATCCATACGCACTCCGCTAGGTGATAATATGAATCCCAAGAATTCAACTTCAGTCACGTTGAAAACACATTTTTCCAATTTAGCAAAAAGTTTGTGTTGGCGCAATCTCTCGAGGACCATTTTCACGTGTTTCCGATGAAGAATAAACGAGGATGTCGTCAATGTAAACAACAACACACACATCTATGAGCTCTCTGAGGACATCGTTCATAAAATATTGAAAGGCGGCCGGGGCATTGCAAAGTCCGAAGGGCATGACCTGATATTCAAATAGCCCATACTTGGTGCGGAAGGCCGTCTTCCATTCATCGCCCTCTTTTACTCGTACCAAGTGGTAGGCTTCTCTAAGATCCAGCTTTGTATATATGCATGCTTTTCTGACTTGGTCCAGGAGTTCAGGGATCAAAGGTAACGGATATCTATTCTTAACGGTGATCTGGTTCAGGGCGCGATAATCTATACAAGTTCTAAGGTCCCCTTCTTTTTTTGGAATGAAGAACAAAGCTGAGGAAGCAGGGGACTTGGAAGGACGAATAAACCCATTCGCTAGGTATTGATCCATGTATTGTCGGAGGTGAAGATTCTCAGGCTCGGTGAGGGCATAAATTCTACTACAAGGAGGAGTAGATCCAGGTATCAGGTCTATCTGGCAGTCATAAGACCTATGAGGAGGTAGAGAGTTAGCCTGATCCTTCCGGAAAACATCTTGGAATTCTAGGTATTCAGGAGGTAACTGGGGAGCGTCCGAGGAAATTGCTGCCAGTGCAACACCAGGTCGAGGGTGACAAGTAGAGACACATTCTGGAAACTGAACCGTTCTTGCTCGCCAATCGATCTGAGGATTGTGCTTCTCTAACCAAGGAATTCCTAGAATAATCTGGAACTGAGGGGCCTTGATCACATCGAACACGA
Organism: Ambystoma mexicanum; assembly: GCF_040938575.1. Classification (NCBI taxonomy): domain Eukaryota; kingdom Metazoa; phylum Chordata; class Amphibia; order Caudata; family Ambystomatidae; genus Ambystoma; species Ambystoma mexicanum. Next base: position 1,508,802,028 of record NC_090937.1, on the reverse strand, counting down.
TCTTCTCATGGTGTCCATCTTGACTTACTAGCGTCACTTCTTGGGTGGTATGCGTTACTGGTCCGGAGGCTATCTCCGTACCATCCACTGTAGTAATGACGTCCTTTACAGCCTTTGGACAAAGAGTCAGATTCATCCTCAAAACCATTTCATGATTCACATAATTGCCGATGGCACCGCTGTCGACGTAAGCTTCAATCGCATGTAATCGATCCGGATGTTCAGGGCTAATGAGGACCATAGGTATCACGAAATGCGAGGTCACGGAACTGGTTTTAACGCTCGGCAAGAGGACCTCTATTCTTGTCGGGCGAGGTTGTTTCCCTGCTTAGAGTTTGTGACCCTGGTAACTGCAGCTCCTACTGCCTTCTTGGCTGGTTTTACCGGACAGTCTCGAAGAAAGTGCCCCGAGTTTCCGCAATAGAGGCATAATTGCAGCTGTTTTCTCCTTTCCCGCTCCTTTTGTGTTAGTGGTCCTTTCAGGCCCCCTATTTGCATGGGTTCCCCAGAGTCTACTCCTTTGGTAGGAGTTGGTGGTTTGGAAAATACTCGAGCATCAAACTTGGAACGATCGGCCTTCCTGTTCTGCAGTCTGTGGTCAATTTGAACGACTAAGTCAATATAGTCCGAACAGTCTTGCGGGGGATTCACTACTTGGGCTAACACATCTTTGAGCTCTCCACGTAGACCTCTACAAAACAGCGTAATCCTTTTGTCCTCAGGCCATCGAGTTTCCACTATCAGTCTGTTGAAAGACGCAATATAAGCCAAAAGGTCTTGATTACCCTGTCGCAATGAAAGGAGCTCATTGTCCAAGGCCTGCCCCTGTGAATGTCTTGCAAACAGTTTTTCAATACTGAGCTGAAAAGCTTGAAAATCATGGAGAACCGGATCATCTTGATTAACTAGAGGGATCGACCAGTCTGCCGCATTGTCACTAAGGTACGAAAGCACGAAAGCTACCTTAGCTTGATCAGTTGGAAAGGCTGCTGGCCGGCATAAGAAGTGCAACCGGCACTGATTAATAAATACTGCAAACCTCTTTGGGTCACCAGAAAATAGTTTGGGCGGAGCCAGAGGTACATTCCCAGGTAGGTTGATCTGCACTGGGTTCATAGAGGATGTTGAAGGAAGATTTGCCCCTGATGCCGGTAACGGAGTTTGTCCGGCTTGTGACTGTAGCAATTGTCTAGCGAGATCGTCTGTTCACTCCTTGGAAATAATCAGTTCCCTTCTTAGAGCATTCGTTTCCTGACGGGCTGCATGCACTTCTGCTCTTAGTTCCCCAAGTAACTGGGCTAGCTGGTCGGTATCCGAGGTTTCCATAGCGCCTGGGTGGGAGTTTTGCGATGGGCTTTGCGTTCTGTAATGCTCATCTGATTCCCGCAGAGGCGCCGGTCTTGACTGGGTGAATGCCGTATCTTCAAAGGTGATGTGTAACACACGGTTGGCTCTTTGGGCTGGACCTCTGTGCACTGTATGTCTGACTCGAAGAGTAAGATGTCTTAGGTAAGTAAACGCCGAGCTCTCCATCTGCCTCGGGGCAGGGTGCCGTAACCAGTTTCTTCACTGGATAAGGGTGCAGGCCACTTGACCTCAGAGGACTGCTGTCCGTCGTTAACTGCACGAACGGTAAGTTCTGGGCACTTCAAATGTCTTAAAAGTCTTTTGTAATGATATCTCTTGTTTTGCAGGGTTCCGGCGATGGCGGGCTGATGAGAGTTGAGGATCGAACCCGCGTGAGGAATAGAAGCGCCTGGAAGCACGTAAGTAAGCGCTTGTAGCCTGCTTCACGATGCGCACTAACTGTCCCTTTTATCTTGCAGGTACAAGTTCGGAGCTTTAGAGAAGCTGAAGGGTGCTGGAATACCCACTGGATTCGGCATGGGAAGGAGTAATGGCACGTGAGTAATAAAGTTGCCCAATGTCTTTAAACGCACCTTCTTTTGTCTTTGAGATGCGGGATGCAGCGCCGAAGGCCTCCGGAGCGTGCGAAGAGCTGGTAAGCTTTTGTCTTTCAGATGCCGGAATGCAGTGCGAAGACCTCCGGAGCATGCAAAGAGTAGGTAAGCCTTTGTCTTTCAGATGCCGGAATGCAGCGCGAGACGTTGGTGACAGCCGATGGACCAGGTAAGAGATGCGCTGCCACTGAAGACCGTAGTGCTAACCTGTTCTTTCTTTGTCTTTGTTCTTTCTTTGTCTTTGTCTGAAGACTGGATTCCAGGATGGTAAGCCTTTGTTCCCTTAGGCCCAGGATCAGAAGCAGAAGACACGATGAGCATTCTGCTGCAGAGAATGCAGAATAACGCAAAGCAAGATTCATCCATCGGGTGTGGTTTAAATAGCCTCCTGTAGTGCTTAGGGGTCTCCTTCCACAGCCACGCCTAGGTAAGAAAAGAGTTCCTGCTTTCCAGAAGAGTTCCAGTGTTCTGAACCTAGGGAGTGGCTCCTGCCCCACCCAACAGGAAAAGTAGTCCCAAACAGAAGAGGATCAGGGGTTCAACTGGCAGGTAAGTAAGCAGCATGGTCTGCTGCAGGTAAGTCCACCCAAGCATTATGAGCCCGGCGCTTCCAGCGCTGGGACTGGGCATCTTTATGAGCCTGGTGCCACTGGCGCCAGGACAGGGTCCAAAAGGTCCCAATTGGGACTGGCTGGCACTCGGAACCGGGGTTATGGGTCTGCTTCCAAGGGAGTCGGGCAAGTCCTGATCTTTTGGAAGCAGAGATCATGACAATGACCCAAAGGGGTTTGCTGCCAACTGGTACCCATATGTTCTATTTCAATGACAGTTCCAGGCACCCCAAAAATTACCATGAGTATGCTTTTAATATTCTCGCTGAGCACACCAATAAAATATCAAATTATGAATTGGCCTGCATTAATAAGATACAACGTAAATTTGAAGTAAAAGAGGAATGATGATATAACAGAATTGTGTACCAATTTGAGAATTTAAAACGTGTTGCTATTAGGCCGTTCATTATTTGATGTAACGAAGCAACAGAAGGTAAAGCAAAATATAATGAAGGAACAGTAGGCTTTCAAACTGCCTTGGTGAATATTCACATTATGCACTGCTGTGGATGGCGTGTGTCTGTTGAGTGCGTGGGTTACTTCAACTACCCATAGTATAGGATCAACGTACCCATTGTTCTTGGAGCTGGAATGTTCTCATTTGCTTTTGGTGCAATACTGAGATCAATCTCTATTTGCGTGAAGGGTTCAAGCCTCTTGTTATCAGATGTATAGATATGTAATATGTTGATTCCTTGGACACTATTTTAAAAAAAGACTCTGATGTTGTGTAAGAAGAAATATTGCAAATGATGCTGAGCAAAAATGCATAATGGGTCTCATTCCAAGTTTGCTGGTATTCCGGTGGTGAACCCACTGGACTACCGGCAAACAGAATTGCTGTTATCACTACTTGCTCTGATAGAATTACTGTCAGATTACAAGTGCAGGTAAATGTGGTTAATCCCCATCCATTGGAGACTCACAGGCTTTCATGGGGGGGTTTTGCCACTATTACTGGTCATGCCAGTAATGACAGAAGTTCTCGACCGGTAGGAGTCTTAGTTGGAGGTAAATCCTTGACCCTTACTGGCACAGTTGTAGTTGCCAGTAGGGCTCAAGGGCCATTAAACGTTAATACCAGCACTTTTACTGTGTACCAGCCAACTTGGAATAAGGCCTGTGTTCTTATATAGTTGTGCTCTGATATGTTCATGTTTCTCTAAATGATGAGTTCATTAAACACGTTAACACTACACTAAGAAAGTTGGATAAACAGCAGTAGTCCTACAAATGAGACCTGGGTGAAGTTAATGGGATGGACACAAAGCGATGCAATAAAGACGAATAATGAAAGAAAACTGTGAAAGGGAATTGAATAAGCACACTGTGAGTTGGGCTATGAAGCAGGAAAGGGTAATAGTGTAAGCTTGCAGCATTTTAGTTTAGGTCGATGGAGAAACATGAGCTTCAGACTATTCGAAAGGCAGCTATCATTATGGGACTCATGTAGGTTACAGATCACCATCCAAGGGGCAGTTACGCCCACCCACACACAGTGAGTTTTCTCATGAAGGTGGGTTTGGACGTCTGAGTGCCACAACGCCAGTCATGATGATTGCTAGACGTAATGGAAAGCTCCTCTAAAGGATGTAGTTTGTCATATGGGTGACCAGGCCGAATTACAAAAGGATCAGCATGCCTCCAGAATGTACTGAAGTTTAATGTTAACACAAATTACTAAATGACTTCTGTGCGTAGCTCATTGTGCAAACATTTGTTTTAAAAACGCCACTGGTTCTGTGCTAGAAGGTCAATTGTTTGAGAGAGAGAGATAGTATGGGGGTACCCTGACCCATTTCTGTACAGCTGTATGGAAATAAACTTTGTCTCTGCCTTTGCCAAATGTCTTCCTATCGTATTGTTTGGTGATGATCTGCAGATTTGAACACTGCTGACCAAGAGAAAAGCACATTTACTTTTCCAAGTGCCCAAAGAAAGTGTGTAGCATGTGTCAAGAGCAGTGCTTTAAGTGGCACTACAAATCGAGCCGGGGCTCATTGAGGGGGCGTGGCCTAATGGGGGTCTTGATGGCCCGTTAGGCCACGCCCCCTTGACAAGCCCCGGCTCAATGGGCTACTGGCACCCCTGCCAGGCAGCCTTTTGTAGAGATTAGCACCCTCTCCCCTATAGGGGAGAGGGTGCTGATCTCTGCATTTATTTTGCATAGGCTTGCCTGGCAAGGGACAGTGCTCGCCTATTCAGCCTTAATGGTGGTGCTGCCCCACGCCAGCTGGGGAGGGGCACGTCACCATTAAGGCTGAAAGGGTGAGGCCACTGGAAGCAGAGGCCTTTTTCCTAAAGACTGAAACTCCCGCGAATCCGCGGGAGCTTCAGTATTTAGAAAGCAAGGCCTCTGCTTCCAGCGGCCTCACGTTTTCTCCATAATGGTGGCGCCGGCCCATGTGCATCTCTTGATTAAAGGGATGCCTCGCAGGTGCGGCGCCACCATTATGGCTGAAAGGCATTTTTTCTGAAGCCTGAAGCTCTCGCACACGAGCGAGAGCTTCAGGCTGTAGAAAAAATGACTTTTCGTGTAGTGGCGGGGGCTGCCAGGGGAGATTAGTGGGCCCCGACAGGGCCCCGCCTCAAAACGAAATTTAGGAGCCTGCCGGGGCCCAGCCCCGGCAGGCCCCGGCCCACTTAAAGCCCTGGTCAAGAGTACATGCCAAAGATGGCCTCATTCTTGCTGACTGTGCCCAAATCAATTCTAGCATTCTGTCTCAAAAATATATGTCCATTCTACCCCATTTTCACATGGATATGAACAAACAGAATCATTTGTTCTGTCTCAACAATATATTATCGCTATACCCATTCAGGCTGGTAATATCCAAAGCAAATCATTCAGTCTGTCTGAACAATGTTTGTCCATGCTGCCGCCAAGTCTTCCTTTTTTCACTTTGTCACCAAACTGACGCAAACTAAAGCCCACCCCCAACAAACACACATATAGTCTTTTTTTTTAAAATGATTTTGTGTCTTACAGTTCAATACGTACACATATATACCTATTACACAAAACATGCTAACAAACCTCAATTCATCTCTAGATGACTGTAAAATGACATTAAAATACATTTCCATCATCTATTATGATCATCTAACCACTTCATAATAATAGTTCAGAGACCACAGAGTGAACCAGAAAGAGTGTTGGTTGATCCCAAAAAGCAAAACGAAGAAAAAGCATATGTTTCAATGGATTGTATGTTACATGCATATTTACAAAGGAACTGTATAGGTCAAGATTTGAGATATGGGCATTGAGTTGATCATGATGAGTTGTCTCTAAGATACTTTCAGATTTACAGACCCTACTTTGCGTTCAACACGTAGGATCTCCAATCTGGGGCCCTTTATCATCAGAGGTGGCAATAAGTTGAACCACAGCAGTGATACAAACCTATGTAATTTTAGAGCCGGTATCGTGTTTAGATATCGTTGAAGTTTTTTAAATAGTGAATACTCCACTAATGTGGGTTGTGATGCTAAGAAGGCAATATTACCTATTTGGCCCCCCACAAAATCGCCATTCATTCCAGCTGCTGACAAAGCAGAGAATAACCCAACGACATGTCCCATTTTATCACGAAAATGTGAACAAACGAGAGCAAAATCTTGTAATGCTTTAGATTTCAAGGAATACGATTTTAACAGCTCTTATAAATACTCATTATGGAATGATATTGGCCTAGGAGAATTTTTAAATACAAAACACTCCTCTTAGTTTCTAATTGCGTTTTTATTGAGACTAGGCCCAATTCCATTCTTATGGACTGAATAGACGAACATGTTGGCAATCATAAAACTGATGTACACATTTTAAACAGCTGAACAAGGCATAGCATGGAACAACATCCTGTGAAGCTAAAACCCTGTTTAGTGGCCAATAACGTGCTGCGTGCTCTCCATTTAACATGTTCATCCACGAGCCAGTAAAGACATTGTAGGGCAGGAGAGATGCGGTCCCTGGGCTTGAGGTCTATCTTGAGGCCTAGGTTGTCTTGCTGCCCTATTCTGGATTATCTGGAGGGGTCACAGACTGGATGAAGGTAGATTAAGGAGGGGGCTATTGCAATAGCAAAGTCTAGAGAGAACCAGAGACTGGTTAACATTGAGTCACTGAGGGAAGGCGAGGAAAGGTAAAGTTCCTTTCAGAAGGAATAGCTGAAAGTGGGACTTCTTGGCAATGTCCGGAGTATGAGGGAGGAAGGAGAGAGAGGAGTTGAAGATGACTCTGAGGTGGCTGGCTTCCAAAAAGAGGGAGCTGGAGGAGAGCCCAAGAAAGAAGGTCAGAGTGAAGGGAAGAGGTCAGGTGCTGGGGTCTCAATAGGGATGATATCTATATTGCTGGCTTTGAGGCAGGGATCATTGGAGGTACACCAGGCCTGGATGACTGAGAGGCAGTCAGGAATGATGGAGGGTGCATGGGTGTCTGCAGGAAGTTTGAGGAAGTGTTGTTTGTCGACAGCATAGCACTGGAATTTGGGGAGAAGGAGCAAATGTACATGCCAGCAGAGTAAGGTAGATGTTAAAGAACCAAAAAGAAAAAAAATGGAGCCCTGGGGGGATGCCACAGTGGAGATGGAAGTAGGGGAGGAGGATGTGCCCAGTATGACTTTGGAAGAGCACTCAGTTAGGAAGGAAGTCAGCTAGTCCAGTGCCCACTCCAAGATACAAAGGGTGTCATGGAGGCTTTTCTTGTGAGGATGGAGTGGTTCACTGGGTCAAATGCAGAAGCGAGATAAAGGAGTATGAGGACAGCAGGGGAGTTGGAATCAAGGGTTGTGAGAAGTTCTTCATGGGTGTTCAGAAGAGCAGTTTCTTTGCCTCTGGATGCTTGGAATCCAGATTGATGGTTGTGGAGACATCCAACAAGTTCAGTGTGGAAGTTAAGTTGGGGCAGGGGCAACTTCTCAAGCAGTATCGCCGGAAAGGCATGATGAAGATGGGGTGATAGTTGGGAGGGCAGGAAAGGTCTGCTGACAGCATTATATGGAGGGGGCACACAGGGGAGTGCTTGAGGAGGATGGAAAAGAACCAGTAGCAAAGGAGTGGTTACAAAGATCAGAGAGAGCAGGAGCGATTCTTGATGGTTCTGGATGAGCAAGCCCCAACCTGTTTGGAAGAGACCTTTATGGAGTTAAAATAAAAAAAATACCATGATGACAACTCTGGTGACTTCTTCCAGAGAGATAGAGGCGAAGGAAGAAAAGGAGGAAGGTGGAGTGTGAGTGGTCAGGGGAGGCAAGGTGGTGGAGGGATGGGTTGGAAGAGTGCATCATTAGGCTGTTCAGTATGTCCTGGGTTTTGGAGTTGAAATGAGTGGCAAGTGCATTGCAAAGTGCCTGGGAAGGAGTAGGGGAAGAGGATATTGTGGATGGGTTGGCAAGTTCCCTGCAGATTTTGAAGAGTTCAGCTGTGTTGTTGGGCACGCCAGATACTCGTGCCTGAATGTGGGTCCTTTTATTGGAACAAATAGAAAGTCTCTATTGCCTTTGGAGCAGGTGACAGGTCAGTTTGTCAGCGGGTGAACCTGAGGTTTTCCACTTCCGTTCTGCAATCCTCCACTTACATCTGAAGTTTGCAAGTTCGGAGTTGTGCCAGGTGTTACGCTTGGAGGCAGGTTTCAGGCATATCCTCATGACTGGGGCAAGGATGTGAAGTGTGTTGGTGATGGAAATATAGAGGTTGCTGAGAGCAGAGTCAGAGGTAGCGTCTGAGTTGGGTGGGCAAGGGGAATGAAGGTGGAAGTGAAGGCAGCAGCTGACACTCATTTCATTGGATGGATGTCGTGAACGAGGTTGGCAGGGCTTTTGGATGAGTTGTTATGAGGCCATAAGGACCCAGGTGGGAGGGGTGAATAGAGTGGTTAGACCAAGAGAGAGGGGTGACCAGAGGAGATGAGAGAGGGAGGTCGGAATGGATGATGGCGTCCAGCGTGTGCCCAGCAGAGTTGGTTGAGCCAGAAGGAAGAATGAAGAGGGATAGGGAGGTGCGGGTGGATGCTGTGCAAGGGGAGTATAATTGGATGGTAAAGTCACCCAGGAGAAGCAGGTTGGAGGTGATTGAGAGGAAGGAGGAGCAGAAATCCGTGCACTCAGAGAGAAACAGAGAGGAAGCCTTTTTAGGCCGATAAATGGGAGAAATGGTCAGTGTGGAGGAGGGAGATATGATCAATGTGCATTCTAGGCTCTCAAAGGACAAATAGAGCTGAGCGGGAAGCATTGAAGAAGTAATCCACTCATGGAAGATTAAGGCAACCCCACCATCAGCCCGGTGAGATTGCAGATTAGAGGTGATCTTCAAGACGTCAGGTAAGAGAGAGTCAAAGGAAGTGACTGAGCTGGCATTGAACCAGGTATCAGTGAGTGCGAGTATGTCAAGGTCAGTGTCTTCAAGGAGAAGCAAGATGTCAGCAGAGTGTTTGTTGGCTGAACATGCAGTGACGGTCACCAGGTGGAGATGATCGCTGCCTTTGCATGTTTTTTGTGGTGGATTACAGGGGCGTGGTACTACAGTCAGAGATGGTGGAGCAGGGCGGAAGTAAGGGCAGAGGCAGGAGAAGGAAGGAAGTTGATGAGAGATGGCAGGATGTGGTCAAAGAGAAGGAGGTTGGCCTGAGGGCGTTGAACCAGGAGGGTGCCCCTGAAGTAGACATTAATGCAGCAGCGAGATTAGAAGATGCCCGCAAAAGAGGAAGAATAAGGGTAGAGAGTAGAGATGAGAAGTCCATAGGTCTCGAGACGGGACAGAGAAAAGGATGTCAGTGAAGATTTCTCTGGAGGGGACTCTGAAATATGTGTCTGTAATTGGGAGGGCAGGGTTTGCAGCAATAATTTCTTTTAATTCTTTTTCTATCCAGAGTTTGTAAGAGTGTGTAGATAGTGTAGCAGTTGGAGTAGATTGGAAAGATGGAGAGTGCCATCACAGAGAGGCAGGGGGGAGGGTGCTGCAGTGCACAGTTCTGACTTTATCTCACAGGCGGCCAAGTGGATGTTGAGAGTAACAGTCACAAAGCAATGCAGGATGTGAGCACACCTGACTGTTCACTTCTGCACACTGGTCACCAGGTCACCCTCTGAACCCGGGCCTAGGCTCCTGCATGTCCAGTTTCCCACTCACTGCATCCGGGCTCCCCAGCACTTAAGGGTCTGTATCTGCAACCCTACAGTCCCTTCTCTCTGCACTCACGAGCCACCCGTTTGCTACACTTGTGAGTTAACTGCACCTCCTCCTTTAACCCCCCCGGCATGTCTCCTCTTCCCTCTTCACTGCATTTGCACAATCTGAATGACACAAATCCTAGTAAGATTGTTATTTTGTCCTCCCTTTCTTTCTTGATTTTAAAACAGCAGTCAGAAAGCAATGCGGGATCACCTAGCTGTGATGTTAAAACAAGTCGCAAAGCAATGCAGGACATGAACACACCTAGGTGCAATTCTAAACCAACAGTCACAAAGCAATGTAGGATGTGAGCGCACCTAACTTCGAAATTAAAACAACAGTCACAAATTAATGCAGGATGTGAGAACACCTAGTTATGATTTTAAAAGAACAGTCACAAAGCAATGCAGGATTTGAGCACACCTAAATTAGTTTTTAAAAAAACAGTCACAAAGCAATGCGGGATGTGAGCACACCTAGGTGTGATTTTAAAACAACAGTCACAAAGCAATGCAGGATCTGAGCACACACAGGTGTGATTTAAAACAACAGTCAAAAAGCAATGCAGGATGTGAGCTCACCTAAATTAGATTTTAAAACAACAGTCACAAAGCAATGCAGGATGTGAGCACACCTATGCATGATTTTAAAACAACAGTAACAAAGCAAAGCAGGATGTCAGTACACCTAGGTGCGATTATTTTAAGACACAGGTATTGCAGCACTGCAGTACAGAATGGAGGGGGAAGGATTTTAGAGATAAGGAAGCAAAGACAATCAAAACAAGTTGACCATTAAGTACATAGGGCTTGGGGGCAAAGTGCCAGCTGAGATAGATGAGTGAGAAAGTCAGGCGTGGTCCAGATACAGAGTCAAGGAGTGCTGATGCAGGCAAATGGAGCAATCAGTAGCACTCATGCCTGTAATAGAGTGGGGGGCCGGCCAGGACAGGCACAGACAGGGCCTTAATTGTGGGCATTGAGGGCTGGCCAGAGTTTTCCTGCCGGCTTGTGTGTGTGTGCAGCCATGCTCAGCCAGGCATGGCACATCACACATTATATTGCAGAAAGAACACAATTTTGCTCAATATTGAACAAGACTACGAGGCCTCCACACATGCAGAATCTGACTTTCTATTTTATTATTTTCCCCATGTTGCAGCATCCGGCAATAACAATGTTAAATAGAGCGCTTATGGCATGCAATGCCTGCCCTGGCTTACCTTGCTCTGTGCACGTTGAGGAAGCAGGATCAGCTTTTGCCCACAGGCTGGTTGACGGCAGAAAGAAGAAACAAAGGAAAGTGTGTTGGGCCTAGTTGTGGGCCTTGAGTGGGGGTCAACGTTACTCCACAAAAAATTACGATTTATGGTAATGTAAACTGACATAAAATCAAAGAACGCAAGGTATAATAAAAGGCCAGCACAGCTCTGGGTGGCCTCCATGAGCTGTAGCAAAACCATCATGTTATGGATTGTGCAAAAACCTGGCCTGAATCCCAATTGAACCCTAGTCAATAGTTGCCTCTCCTCAGCCCTCAACCTCAAGTCCTGTAGCAATAAATTAGAAAATATGTTCCCTGAGAAAATCTAATTTTGCAAGAATGTGATAATTGGCATGGTCCAACCAGGTCTACTTCTTTTGTACCGGAACAATATATGCTTTTTTCCATGAACCTGAAATTTCCAGATCTCGTACAACTTTCATATGCTACTTCTTATACACTGGCCATCTGGGCCAGGAACCCTACAGAGTTTTGATGCTTTTATGATTTACACAATATTCCCCTTTGTAAAGTGGTAATCATAAAAAGCTGCTGTATCAAACGGGTACACCTCCATTGATGCCTTCTCTATAAGGGAAAAATGTAGAACATTGCACCATTCCAAGATAGGGTTAATGCCATTTTTGCTGTAGGTAGACAAGTATCTATTATAAAATGGCCATTATCGTGCAGTTTTAACACATTATTCATCAGGTGCCAGGATGCAGTATTCAGTGAGCGTTTATGCTTGCAAACCCTACTCCTATGATCTTTTTACATCTGTTGATTTTGATTATATTTTTTATCTGGTCCATCTCTATCTCTGCAATTGCCTAATGGACGCCCTAACCGTTGTTTTAAATGGCGCAATTACAGCATCTTAGGGAAACAGTCTACTGTGTTGCTTCACAACTATTTTAGGTTGTGTTTTACATCCATAGCACATAGTCAGCTCAGTTATTTATTTTATTAAACTGATTTGACCTAAAACTTTAATAACCAACAGCATCTTTGCATATTCCCTTTTATCCCACATGTTGAATTGTTTCACACAAAAACCCTTTGGTGATCACTCAATATTTTCCCTGGACATAAAAGTAGGTTCCCCACAAAGCTAGAGAAAGGACTACAACTATGTGTGTATGTGTGTATGTATATATGTATATATATACACACACAAACATTTATTTTTTTAAATGATCCTTTATTTCTAACCGGTTCCTTAGCAACACTTCGCCCAATGCTAAATTCGGAGGTTCTGTCTCCGGAGGTCCAAAAAAAAAAAATGTTATGAAGGCAACTGTTCAAGTTGCACCAATGTTCATTAAGCTAATGTAATGCCAGTGTGAAAACTAAAATGTATATCTAGTTCTTTGTTTGTACTCCATTTGGGCACTGATTTAATGCTGCTGACAAAAACCGATGCCACTACGTTCCCCCCTTTTTTTTAAAAACTTCAATCTCCTTCTTTCTTCCCCCTGCTGTCCAAACACCAGCCCATACCCATATACCAAAGGTGGATGGAAATGTCAGAAGCATTGTTTTTGTTCGTTTTGGAAGTAGAGTTGTTGGCTCGTGGCTAGTGGCACTCACCTGCAAAATGACATAACACGATTGCACTAAATTGACTGGCAAAATGTCACTGTGCACGGATGGTTATTAATACAAATGTAAACAATTCCAAAGTGAGGCAGCACATGTTTTGGAATGCAAACCTGGGAACCAAGCAGGGTACCCCATTTTAATATCCCGTAATACTTGAAACAAATACAAAGATTCGAAGCTAGAGGAATCTCCCAGTCTACTTGTTCAAGGTAATACATCTAAAGAGTTTTGTCTAGGATGCCATACATTAACAGGTGCATTTGACATATCCTTCATTATGAGAATGCCAGCAAATGTACAGTGGCCAGTGCAATACGCGGATCGGCAACATTGATTTAGTTCACAGAAATGTTATTTCATTGCATTTTAACAGCAATTAATAGCAATCGCGAACAGATGTTCCTTGTGCAAATAAGCATTGAAAGGATTGTTTTTTGCACTACATTTTTTACCTTAGCCCTTATTGCATTTGCTTCTGCTCAAAGTTGCTGTAGAACAACAGTATTTTAAAAGCCACTTGTTTTTAAGATACCACTTAGTTATGAGCTGGGATCGCATGGAATATTTATGGCATCTGGCCCGAACACAAGTACTGCATGGGTAATTATGCATTGTTTATATATCCACACTGATACCAGAACACAGGTGGCATTTGGGGAAATAAGTGGGTTTTACCATTTCTAAAGTGCGTAGTGAACCGCACAGGGGATATCTGATTGAATAAGCTTTGGCAATACTTGTTTTTACCGAAAATTACTGAACTTCACACAAGCCCAATAGATTTGCCAGCACATGTTGTTTACCTAATTTCTAAACACAGCGATGGAATCTGCTTATTGTGCTGTTCTGTCATTGATTAGCTGAATCCATATCCTACATATGCTAAAGAGCCTACATCTAGCAGATATCTCCATTTACTTAGAGGAATATGGAATGCCTTGTGAGATTTAAGTAGAGAATGGGAACTGATAAGGAATTTGGCTTGGTTCCATCGGGCTTGATTTTATTAAAGAACGCATAAAAATCCCGTTGAGTGAGTTTCCTGCACTGTGGCCGTGGGCACTATGAAGAAATGTAATTCAATTTCTGATCACATAAATCTCGGGAATGTCTCTATGTGTACTGTGAAGGATTAAAAAGGTAGTTCAGAAATATAAATGTCTGGGTAGCTTGAATGCAGTAGAATTTAATTTGCACAGAGTTTCTGTTTTAACATTTCTTTTAGATGGATTCGAACAATAAACTGTATTGAATTCAGGGAGTAATGATGCAGAAGCAGAGTCTTGCATTTAATCCCTTTAACTCTATGGAGGCTGAGAGTTGCTCTGTTGCAGAAAGGCAGAACTAACTCCATACCACTGCACACAAATGGAAACCATATTTATAAATAAATAACTCAGAAACCCATTGTAATGTACTGGATCCAAATGGACCCAGAGCCGGCCATTCTTTTTAATGTGTTGAGTTTAGCTGAGCTCCACGGTTGTTTATTGGTATTGGATTAGTTTACTATATTTAAGGATTACAGGGACGACGAATAGATAAATATACCTGACATGCACAATAAGGGCCTCTCTGAAGCCTGGATTACGAATGCTAATCTTCATTATGCCTGTCTCACTTATTTGTCATAGTCTTACAGGCTGAAGAGTCCCTCAATTCCCTTTATTAAGCACTTTTCCCTCCGGCCTTGACTCGGGTTAAAAAGCCCCCCCCTCCCCTTCCTCTGATGAATTGACTTCTGCCCTACAGGAGAGCAAAGATGAGTAAAGGCTAAAGTGCCTAAACAGCTCTCACACTTCTACAAACCAAGAGCCAACACAATCATAGAGGTAAAAAGGGCCCATTTAAGAGATATAAATCATTTGCCGTTTGTAGTAACGTTTACGGAGGGAAGGCTATATAAACTGCCAAAATCAAGAGGGGGGCGAATGAGATTCAGTAGCAACCCAAACAGCAAAGTACAACAGTCCAAAATAAAGGCATGGACAATCAAGTTACTATAACTATTTACAAGACCTGCAGTAGTAGCCGTGTAGTTATGGTTAAGTTGCTTAAATCATAGGTAGAGTAGTTTTTGGGTGGCTTATAACTTTGGCGCTGTTTGACGAATCCTCATCAAACTTTGCAAAAAAAAAAGGTATGGCAACATCGGACTGTTTTTGCGAAGGCTGGTACAGTTTCATTGTAGGGGAAAAAGTTAAAAGAGGTCCAAAATCTTTTGAAATCCTCATAGACATAATCGAAAAACGTTTTGGTCACCCCAAGGAGTGGCAGCTTGGTCCCAAAAGCGTGATTTAGAAAATGTGCTGTAAATATGTCCAGTAGTTGTTTTTATAAATTATCAAAAAGTAGAAAAATGTAAAAAAGCAACATCGGCGTCCTGTCCGCAGACTCATATCCGGGTTCGGTGTCCGTGGACAGCTCTGGACCAATTAGGGAGCAGCATGGTGTTTGCAGACATTAAACTCACATCATATTTTTTTTAAACGGTCACCATGTTGGATCCTCGGTCCACAGCATTTGTCAGTAGATACCGCATTGAGAAAAAT
Source organism: Ambystoma mexicanum (assembly GCF_040938575.1). NCBI lineage: Eukaryota > Metazoa > Chordata > Amphibia > Caudata > Ambystomatidae > Ambystoma > Ambystoma mexicanum. The sequence goes on along the minus strand of NC_090937.1, from coordinate 1,508,786,863 downwards.
GTATAGGAAATACAATTGGGGTTATTTTGTTGCTCAAAATGTGTCTGGGAAGGGTGGGAGATTGGGAAAATGTTAATATGGAGCCATTTCAATAGATGAAAAGAGGCCGCGCAGGTCCGCGGTCAACGTTACTGTCATATTCCAAGCTGCGGACATGGACATGTGTTCGTGGACGCTATTGGGATTGGGAGGGGTTATGTGTGAGTTATGTTATTTAAAGGTGTATTGTGCGTATGTATCATATGGTTCAAATCTATTGTTGTGGTCATAGCCAGTATCCAGATTCTTGTGGGCATGGCCAGTTGCCACAGGCATAGTACTATCTGTATCGTAATTATCAGTACTCTAGGTGGAGTATATCATATTTGTAATATGGAGGAAGGATATCATTGAGGTGTACATGGTGTTTATAATCGTATCACAATTGTGTACACTACATATGGAATCTGTGGGTGTTTCACTGTGTAGAAAAAAAGTATAAAACTTGGTGTGACTATTTAGTTAAATATGGTAAGAAGGCTGAATCTGTGGTTGTTTCTCTGTGAAGGAAACAAAGTATAATTTATTTTACATATAAATTTACTTTTTTGACCCTCACAAATAGTTAATTGTATGTACTATGTTTGGTACAACATTACAGGCTTGTCTAAACGTGCACATATTACACAAGCAAGATGAAATATGCCTGCTGGTAAAACAATGAGTGACTCACAAGATGCTCACTTTGACACATACGTGCCTTCTTGATACAGCACCTAAATATCTCTCAGCCTGACATAAGCGTTATACTCCAACCCGCTCTTTAAGATCCTAGAATTAGCTCAAACTTGTTCAACCCTGGTTCAGACTGGTGTCTGTGGGTGGATTGAGCTTCGATGTGTGTAGCCTGACTGTCTGGAACTCTCCTCTGCTGATTCTTGGGTACATCGATTCGACCTTGGATTTTAAAAAGGGACCTAAGACAATGTTATTCAATCAATCTCCTGATAAGTGGTCCTGTGCTTTTCTCCCTGACATTCTGATCTACCTCGCTCTTATCCTTACTATGTTACCTTTTCTTGTTTTTCTCTGTGTTTTGGTGCTCACGCCCAGAGGCCTGCGGCCATGTGGCACACTGTATAAGAATTCTAATGAATAAAATAAATAAATAAAAATGTGTGTGGTACACTTCTGTTGTATTAACATGAAGTAGTCTTTGGGAAAAACATCTGTGGTAGATTAAACAAAACAACTGTATTTACATACAGTTTTTGGCATTTACATGGTTTTAAAGTATATACATGTTACAGAATACATGTCTGTGGTAGAATGGATATATTATGTAAATATGAGTGTGATAGCATGTTAGTGTATTGTAATGAAAGGTATAGTTAAAGTAGTTGGAGACCTCTTGGCATATTCTAACTCTATTGGATTTTAAAAGTACTGTGTAGTACTATGGATGTATTTTGTGAATAGTATGTAAGTGTGATGGCATGTTTGAAGTGTGTTGTAAAGAAGGGATGTTTAAGGTAATTAGATACCCTTTGGTGAATTCTGATTCTATTGAATTGCATAACTATGATTGTAGTATTGTTTTTGCAAGTATAACTGTTATGGTATATTTTAAGTGTATTATAATGAAGGGTATGTTTCCCGTATTGTAGTATACTTTAGTGAGTACATTTGGGCTGCAATAATATTGGGTAGGCATTTGTTAGATGTGTGGGTAACTTCTATTTTGGAGTACCAGTAGTGTTGTTGGATTCAAACCAACCACTTATTTTTTTGTCATATGCAGTATAGTGGCCTGTAGCGGTTGTGACAACACTGTAGTAGATTATGCCTATTGTGTATATTGTTGTGAAGGTTTTCTTACCAACTATATTCCTAAGGGTGATATTGCAATAGTTAAGCCAAGAGAGACATTAAGCTTCTGGGGGAAGGTGAGAAAAGGTAGAATTCCTTTGAGAAGAAGGAGCTGAATGTGGGACTTATGTGTAATGTACTGAATGTGAGGGAGGAAGGAGAGAGAGGAGTCAAAGACGACTCCACGTTTTCTGGCTTGAGAGGAGAGAGCAGGGGGGAGACCATGGAGGAAGTCCAGAGAGAAGGGAAGAAGTTGGGGACAGGGGTCCCAATGGGAAGGATCTCTGTTTTGCTGGCATTGGGACAGAGATCATTAGAAGTGCACCAGGCTTGAATGGTAGAAAGGTGATGATGGAGATGATCATCAGAGATGATGGAAGGTGCAAGAGGGTCAGCAGGAAATTTGAAGAATATTTGTGTGTCATCAGCATAACACTGGAGGTTTGAGGAGAAGGAGGAGATGAGGAGTGTACACTGAGCGAGGTAGATGTTAATGAGCCAAGGAGAGAGGATAGAGCACTGGGGGCCACCACACGTGGAGAAGGAGAAGGAGCCCAAGATGACTTGACAGGAGCGGTCAGTAAGGAAGGAGGTCAGCCAGTCCAGTGCCCACTCCAAGATACCAAGGGTGTGTGGGGTGTAATATAGCCCCTGAATGCCAGAAATAAAGGGGCCAGAGTGATTTGGGAAGTCCCATTGAAGTATAAGGCCAGCACAGAAATAGTAATGCCAGACATGAGGCCTATTGAACGAAAAATAGGCCTAAATCTCAAAGGAGATAAAGTGGGCTTGAATTTCAAAAGTGCAAAAATATACATTTCAGCAAGAAAAAGAATGACGTATAGCTGACAATGCTGTTTTACTAAATCCATGGAGGGCTGCACTTTTACTTAAAGAGACAGATAGCAGTGTGTACATTATCTTCAATGTAATACCAGATTGTGCTCCAGTCATCTCAAGTGAAATTGAGCTCCTTGCAATTCTAAGAAATAAAAGAACTTCCTTGTTCCTCATCAAATTGACAGAATTCTAAGAGAAGTGCTCACTAGACTTTCAGAGTGTGAACATGGTTTTCTCATATAACTGCCCTATACATATGGACATTCCAGAAGTGATATTCATGTATTATGCAACTGTAAAACTAAAGAAGAATATTAAACCTGGATAGAAGTCCCAGGTGCCTTATAAAATGTGATGTACAATTTATTGTGTCTAAGTTTAAAAGCCACTGCTTGCAGAATTTTACACGCAGCCGGTAATTTCTCCTAAAGATGAAACCTAACCTCTAAGACCTTTCCTCTGCTGATCCTGGAGACGGTGGTCTGGTTGTCAGCTATCAATCAGGCCCATTGCTTAACAATATTGAAAGAAATACAATGCCTAGATTTAAACCATGGTGGAAACAGATAAGGCCATGTCTGTTCTTTCAGCAGTAGTGACCTTGAGTTCACAATTCCCATAAAATGTCCATTACAGTTGCAGCCAGGGCCATTACAGGCCCTGAAGGGAGAGGCAAAGATAAACATGAGCCAGCCTCTGGCTGAACAGATGGTCATGTGAAAAAGAAGCTGAAAGCGAATAAAGAAAGAACTGAAGTTTTGTTAATAGAAAAATACATATTACTGCATAAAAGGAGCAGAGTATATGCCACAATGGTCATTCAAGATTTGTATTAAAGGTGACAGTAAACCCCTTTGAACCACGCTAAACAATGTTTGTATAACAAACATAACTAACGTTATTAATGAAAATTTGATTTGGGCCTTCCCTTGATTCCGAGAGATTTGCAAGTTGGTGTGAGGGTGAAGGACAAAATGAACACGGGAACTATGAAGTGGCATATTTTTCACTGATACGGCTCATGAGTAAATGAAGAAAAAATGTATCTCTGCATAGGAAGGGCATGCCGACTTCAGATTACCATCATCTGATTTGCCTTAAAATATAGTTCTTTAAAATATATCCATACCTGGGAAGATTTGTAAAATGAGGGTTCTTGCAATATTGATAGATTTTCAAGAGTTTTGAACATTCCAAGCCCACATATCATCTCTTTGCCATATTAGCACACAGGTAGGAGGTGGGTAGAGAAAACCAACCAATCCCTTTTGCGGGAATCATAACAAGTTGGTGATGTATAAGTAAACCAGTTTGCATCAGAACTGGGCTTTTTCCACTTATTCTGGGAGGTAACCTGCAACTGAACTCTTGCGAGAAACATCCAAGCAGGGAAGCCCCAAACCTTGCATTGGAGACAGGGACCAGGAAAAATAGAAGCTGACTGAGTCCCCTTGGTGGAGCCAGAGGGGACTACACTGGAAGGACACCACTGTTGTCCCAGAGGTGCCCTGCTGTTGCTTGATGTCCATTACAAGGCCTCTCCTGTAACTAGAACTATCCCAAAACCATAGATTGTGTAGGCCCTGCATATTCAAGCATTGTTGTCGTTATTTCCCCATAGCAAACTATCCTGTTTATCTGTGTAGATCCTTAGCATAATTAATTAAAGTAAATCAATCAATTCCCCTATAGAGATCACGGGATGTGTTTTGTTGGCATTCAAGCTATTCCTATTGTGTTTTGAGCCAGTATAGACATAAAGATTTGCCAAGAATTAATCCCAAAACCCTGTTTCCAAAAGAGGGTACCAGGTGCAAAACTAAATTCCCCATTCATCCCCAACATTTTAAATCAAAAGTGTGAAGCCTTCCATTTTCTTTGCAGGTGTGGTGGGAAAACAAAATTGGCCGTTTGTTCCCATTGTTCTCTGACCCAAATCCCAAAGACCTGCCTGTCCTTTTTAGGTGTGGCAAAATAATGTTCCCATTTCCTTTCTTTCCCTCATATTACATATGTGGTTATAAGTAGAAAAAATGAATCCCTTTTCCAAAGAGTGCATTTTTATCAAAACCCCAAAACGATTTTCCCATTGTGTTCCCACTCAATGCTACTGGCCTTCATTTCAGAGGGGTCAAGTCTAATCGATGTTGGGAGGGTGGGAGTTGCTCTGAGAAAAAGGATTACAATCAAATCAGCAATCACCATGTGCCTTGAATTGTTCTTTTTCTGTATTGGTGGATGATTTGAAAGCTGCAGGAAATTGTGACTGCATATCTCAGTATTATCTCTGTGTTGGTGCCATTACGGAAGTCAGTTTTGTTCTTGCGTTGCCACAGCATTGGTGGCTGATGTTGGTCTGTTTGTCAAATTTGGTTTAAATAATTTAATAGATCTATATTCTTACTACACACTGGCCTGGTTCTTAGTCCATTGTGGCAGTGGGTATTTGTTGGGGTTGGGTGGGAGACGGAGTGGAGGCCTTACCAAAGTGTACCTTAACAAACTAATAGCGCTTCATTGTGTGCCACATTCAATGCTGGGAAAGGAACTCTGTGAGTTGAGTGTGACCGCGTAATAAACCGTGACAGGTGTCGTAGAGCCTTTATATTAGGATGAATTGTTTGACCATGTCAAATGCAGAGGAGAGATCAAGAAGCATGAGGACAGCTGTGGATTAGGAATTGAGGGATGCAAACAGTTCTTCATTGGTGTTCAGAAGAGCAGTTTCCGTGCCTCTGGATGTTCGGAATCCAGATTGATGGTCGTGGAGACCACCACCACCAAAAAGTTCAGTGTGAGAGTTGAGTTGGGATGGGGCCAACATCTATAGCAGCTTCCCCATGACAGGGGTGATGTTGATAGTGCAGTACTTGGCTGCACAGGTAAGGTCTGCTGATTTTATTTAAGGAGGGGGCACACAAAGGAGTGCTTGAGTGAGAATGGGAAAGAACCAGTAGCAAAGGAGTGGTTACAGAGATCAGCAAGTGCAGAGGCAAGAGAGACAATTTTATCTTTGATAGTTCTGGATGAGCAATGGGGAACCTACTTGGAAGAAACCTTCATGGAGCAGACAACTCTGGTGACTTCATCAGGTGAGACCAGGGCAAAGGAGGGGAAGGAGGTAGGAGGAGGGTGGGTGGCAACGGGAGGCATGGGGGTGATTTATGAGATGGGGAAGTGTGTAGCAAGATTGTTCAGAATGTCCTGAGTTTTGGTTTTGAAGTGAGTGGCTAGTGTGTTGCAGAGGGACTGAGAGGATATGGGAGGAGGGTACTGCAGAAGGGTTGGATAGTTCCATGCATATTTTGAAGATTTCAGCCCTATTGTTAGATGCACTAGATACCGGACCTAATGTGGGCCCTTTTCTTGGCATGGATACAGAGTCAGTATTGCCTTTGGAGCAGGCGGCAGGCCAGTTTGTCAGAGGGTGTGTTTGAGTTTGCCACTTCCGCTCTGCAGCTCTGCACTTTTGTTTCAGTGCTGCAAGTTCAGAATCATACCAATTTTTACTCTTAAAGTCAGGTTTCAAGTGGATCCTCATAACTTGGGCAACAATGACAACGGTGTTGGTGATGGGCAGGTGGAAGTTGCTGAGAGCAGTATTGGTCGGCCACTTCCAAAGGCTCTCCCACAACTTAACTTGTATGAGAGCATTATAACACAAACAGTACACCCATTTCAAGTTATAATACGCCTTCAAACCAAATCAGCCAAATTGCCTCCTTCTGAGTTACCAAAAGGCATTTGTGGCAAAGTAGTATATTTGACATTACAACTTAAAGAACATGAAGAAATTCTAGGAGTACAACACCCAATAGATCACTCTTTGATTGACTAGTTAATGGTGTACCAACAAAAGACAAAACAATTTGGCAACAACTAATTGACTTTTACAAGGTTAGACAAGCCATACAATATCTTAAAGAAAACAATGAATACTACAAAGATATAAACATAGAGGAAACATAAGATAAACCACCCAAATGATTCAGGATGCACCACCAACTGGCCAATTTGAATGCGTAGATCCTATTACTGCAGCCAACATTTTAGACCAATATACAATTTTTTGAGACGCTGGGGGAAGGGGCACATGCAGCATTCTTTGTTTGAAGCTTGGTCTTCTGTGAGCATTGTTCTGCGGTTCTGGGTTACGTTGCCCATGATAGTCATGTCTTCATCTCCATGAACTGTCACAAGCATTTCACACACTAAACCACACCAGCCTCCTTAATGTGCTCAATAGGAAAAATTAAATCTAGCCTAAGTGTAATTTCTGTGAATAAGGGGGTTAATTATCGGACCTTACTCTGGCAAGCGGGCATGAAGGAATCTGGAATGGGATGCTAAGCTGGCACTGCTGAGCATGGCCTGAGTGTGATAACTGTGAATGATGGATTGCATCTACATTGTGAAAACTGGACATAATATAATGTGAGGGGCGCGGCCTGAGCCCTTGGAGTGAGGAGGTGCCTGGGTAGAGCTCACATTGAGACCCTTCTTAATATCCTGAGTGCTAGTGGTAAACAGTGATTTATGAGATACTAAATATATCTACATATGTATGAAGTGATTCCCCAGCTCTGCTGTGAGATACCAGTGAAAATCGGAGTTGTATAATTGAGAACATAAGCCTGTAAGTGAGGGACCCTATGCGGGCAAGATGGCGGATGCCACCGCAGCCCTGCAAGGAAGAGGAGGAGGGGCTGTGACCAGCTTGGCGATACGGATCAAAGGAAACCGAGGTCAGCTGGGCCGTTAGATTGTGTATGCACAGAGCCAAAGGCACAAGTAAGAGCGCAGCGAGCAGTGTCACAGTGCGCGAAGGCAGAGATTACTTCAGTCGATACGTGGGCAGCAATCAAAAAACGTCAGAGAGGGCCCCAACAAACGACCTGAGGTAGTGAGGCTCGGAGTGTAAGAGTGCCAGGCTGAGGAGCCGGTTAATACTAACTCTATTACGCAATACGGACACAGTGGAAGTGTGTGGAACACAGTGCACTATCCCTGGAGGGTTGCTGAGGACGGCAGGGTGCACATTGCAAAAGTAACTGGTGGAAAAACGACTAACACTGGAGACATGCAAGCCATTCCACGAGATAGCGCCTGAGGGTTCGCACCTGTGAGCCAACATCTCTGCAGCGCTGACATACAAGGTAAGCTGCATTACTAAAGGACCTTCCTCAACAGACTAGCGGGGCACCTTCTTAGACTTTACTACAGACAGAGCCCGAACATTGAAAGACTTTAAAAGAACCTGCAGGGCGGTGTCTAGGGTGCATGGGCGTGCAGTGCAGCGTGATGTCAGACTGAGCTAGCGCTATTGTGGAATATTAAAGTGGAATTAGAGTCCCGCCATTGCCGATACCTGTCTAACTATTAGGAGGATACACCAATAAGCAACAACACAGCTGTCTCAACAACGAACCATAACTTGAGCACAGTACAATCTGAGGTGCAAGAGACATAAGGGGTAAGACAAGGCAGCTTACAGCCGGAATGCATGACAAAGGGGTGGCCCTGACACGCAGCAGGAGGCATTGCTTGACACATACAGCCAGGGGGCATGTAACCACCCAGGCAGGAAGAATCGACACAGTGCTAAACAACACTGGTGGAAAGCACTGCCTGGAAGAGTGGTGGCCGAGTTGCACAGGGCACAAAGTGGCAACAACTCCTGCAATACCGTGCAATTAGTGGAGCTTACGCAAGGCGCACAACGAATAAGGGGCACTCCATGTATTGTGACTGGCACACTACCACATGCACGAGCGAGGGTCAGAGTAGACCACCCGAGTCACGGCAGAGCCAAAACGCCATCGTAGAGCCGGTGGATAACACAATAGGGGCGTGTATAAGTGCCTAATCTGAACAGTTGAACAGCTGTGCATAGGAATCAGTGCAAAACGAGGATCTGCTAGGTAAGTGGGCCCTCCAGTCCTCCACTCAGAACACGAGGGAGATGCACTGGAGACTGGCAGGGGGAGCTTCTAGAACCAAAGAGCAAAAAGGGCAATCAGCCAAACTACGAGAAGCTCTGGACTAAAAACCGTGAAACCTGCAACATGCAGGTGCCGAAACCCAAGAACAGATCCGAAAGTAATATTAAAAATCATACAGAAAAAACCTTAAACTGATGCAAAGGGCACCCTAACAAATGGGAATAGAGAGCTCAGCTGCGATCCGATACGGCCTGTGAACGTCACACTTACATATAGGAAGGGAACCACATGGCAGCAGAAAGGATAATCATCAGGCTACAGAGAGAAGCCTATCTCTGTGCAAGGAAAGAAGGGCATGTCCCCATCTAAAGGGAAAAGAAAGTCTACAATCATGGATTCCTTTAATGCAACTAGACCCCGTGAACCATTGCAGGGCAACACTGCAACAAAGAATGAACAGAGGGCTCCGGAGGCTCGCAATAAAGATGGACAGGTGATGGAAGCACTCGCAGTATTGCGATCATTCATAGACACCAAACCAAAGAGGTCAAGGTTGACATGTAGTTGATGAGACAAGTTCTGATTTTTGTTCGGAATATTCTAAATTCTTCACGTGAAATGGCAAAAGCAGTAGAATGGACATTTATGAGATGACGGGGAGCAAAAAGGGGCTGAGGTCACTAAGATGGAGGGAAGTGATTGCTGTGTGCACACTGTAGGGGGAGCGGGAGTATGAGGTGAAGCAAAGAGGGACATCCTTGCACAACTATGGCATTAAGGTACTAACGTGGAACATACAGGGAATGGGAACATATTTTTGCAGGAACTGAGTGAAATCCTTCCTAAACAGAAAAAAAGTGTTGATCACACTATTGCAAGAAACCCATCTAACAGAAGGTACTATGGCCAAGGTAAAGGAACACTGGGGAGGACAGGGATATGGAGTGTCATATTCTAAATATGCGTGTGGTGTCTTTACATGGATAAATGCTGCTGTGCCCTTCCGACTACTTAGGATGGAGGCTGAGGCAGGTGGGAGGTATCTGATACTAAGGGGCTACATAGAGCAAACATAAATATGTATAGTTGCTTCTATTTCCCTAACGACGGGATCCCAGCACAGCTCACCATGCTATGCCCTAAAATACCAGCGTACTGAGAAAGCTTTTTCATCTGGGGGGGCCATTTTAATTGTGTGAGGGATTTAGACCTAGATAGGTCAAGCCCACCAGCGGACCGGGCTGTGGCAGCCTCTGTAGTACTGAACGCTTTGCATGGGAGCCTATAACCTGGAGGATGTATGGCGGGAACTACACACTGAAGACACATGTTACTCCTATTTCACTCCGCCCCATAATAATAATAATAATAATAATAATAATAATAATTTGGTATTTATATAGCGCTACGAACCCTCAGGTATCTGAGCGCTGCTTATTATTACCCACGGTGTGCGGTGCTCATTTATCGACCTCGGAAGGATGAAAGGCTGAGTTTGGCCATGCCGGGATTCGAACCTGCGTTAGCAAGCTCTGCATGGATGTCAAAGCGAGCGCTCTACTCGCTGTGCCACTTGACCATGGCCTGTACACCAGGATTGACTACCTATTTATAGGCAAAACCCACCTAGCGCAAATAGAATCGGTGGAATATCTAGGCAGGTTGGTCTCGGACCACTCGCCTTTACTACTGGAGTGGAAATGCTGAGTCCAAGGCCCCCCATACCTTTGTGGTGCATGCCTACAAATGCCCTGACAGACCAAGCTTTCAGAAATGAACTCAAGAATAAGCTAGAGGAATACATTGAAATAAATGTGAGTAGTGTGAAAGATTGGAGCACAGTGTGGGAGGCAATGAAGGTAGTGGTAAGGGGAGCGATTATTGCCAGTGCAGTGGGTATCAGAAAAACACTGAGCGTAGAACTGGAGAAGTGGGAGGAGGATATATATACTTTTTGAAATGTAATAAAAAAATCTCATGATATTATTTGCATCTAACCTTAAAAATGTCGAGATCATATCTGTTTCCTTTTTGGTTTACTAACACTAATAACAACGTGAGACTTTGGACAAGTAATGCTCATATGTTAGATCATATGTTCCCTGCTTTTTTCATCAGTTATCCTGTCCTACAGGCGAATGATCTTCTCTATTCAAATGAGCTGATGTTGTCTCCAATCGAATTTGTAACTGTTCAAGGAATATGATTGTTGCAATCATTTAACGTTTTACTTTCATTAATGTGTAATTGTTTCCACCAATCTTCCGAATTGTAAGTCTGGAAACGATTCAACTGCTTTCCCAAACATTTTGCGCGTTGATCTCTTAGTTCAGAACAAAACAGAACTAGATGCTTTAAATTCTCTTCTCCTTTTGCGCAGAATCTGCATATTAAATTTCCAATCAAAATCATCCGTCGGTTTCTCAAAGTATCTTTTGTTTCGAATATATTCAATCGAAATTTTAGGTACAGCCTTCTTAAGCGCTTACATGGAGATAAAATCAAATATTTCAGGAGTATGTTGCGATTTTTGACTTCTAACGGCAAGCTTTGCATGGATTTTTGGGATGATCTTTTCTCTCCAATTTCGATCCAATCAAGATCTAACAATTTCCTTTTTACCAACTCTGGGTTATACCATAATGTTCGTTCATCTGATGCCAGTTGGTTTAGGATCCCTTTACATTGTTGTCTCCATTCATTCAGTGCTGATTTCCTTTGAGGCTCCCTTTCCATCATTATTTTGAGAGGTGGCAAATTTGCTTCATCAAATGTTTTTCTAAACAACGCTAGCTTGTTCCAAGTGATTCTTGCTTTGAGGGACGAGAGCCCCATTTCATACAACACGCAGGCAGTTGGCGTGCTTTGGGGGATCTGAAGGATTTTCTTACAAAAAGGGCCTTCACACCGTGCCCAAACTTTGTGATCACAGCCAAACATGTTCTCTGCTCCATATGTAAGAATTGGTATGACTTTGCTTTGATAGAATTTTCTTACTGGTTCACACAAGAATTTTCTGTATTTTTTATGTATTAAACTGCCTTGCAGAGTTAATTGTTTGCAACTATTTAAGAGTTTTTTCATCATGGGATCATCATTTATACTAGAATTAATGCTTGTTCCTAAATATCTAGTATATGGCACTTTGGTAAATCGTTTCGTTCCTAGCATCCAACTTGATCCCAACTTGTTGGTCTTCCTTTCTCTTTTATTTTCTAATACAAGGATTTCTGATTTGATTTCTATGAAGCTCTTTAGAGCTGTCAATTTTTGTTGGAGGCCGATGGGTGTCTGATCTAAGATCACCATGTCATCTGCGTACAAAATGTGATTTATCTGGATTCCATTCACACGCGGAGGAAATGAGTCCACGTTTGCCAGAGCTGCTCCCACTTCAGATATATAGAAATTGAATAGGGTGGCTCCCAATGGACATCCTTGTTTCACACCCCTCTCGGTTGGTATAGGGTTTGTTAAATGTCCTTCTCTGTCCAGGCATACTTGTATACGGGTGTCTGAGTATAGTTCTTTAATAGCCTGGATAAGACTCTTGTTACATCCCCTTTCCTTGAGTTTGTACCACAGAATCTCTCTATCAACTCCATCAAAGGCATTTGCCATGTCGATGAATGCTAGATATATTTTCTGTCCCATTCTGATGGCATCGATTTTTAGCAGGTTCAAAATTAGAAGGTTTACGCCACAGCCTACACCCTTAACGAACCCAGAATGGTGTACATCAAAGATCATAGGGGAGGAGGATATTAAGCAAATGGAAACGTGTGCACTAGGAAACCAAGGGGAGTATATAAGACTATCTGAAGCCAGACACAATGGCCAAGATGCCAGGGGGAGACTATCAAAATGTGCCCACACTGTAAAAACTGCTAGAGCACATGCGGATGGGGACAGGCCAGGCAGGCTATTATCATGGCTGTGCAAGAGGGAACACCCGAGACACTTAACCATGCAACTTAAAGATGATGCAGGCACTGTACACCAGTTACAACAATCAATGACAGCTTCCTGGAATTCAATTCCCATCTATACAGCTACGACAATTTGGTACCCCAAGAAGATGTACTGGGCACACTGGAGGAAATAGGATTGCCTAGACTAGGAAAAATGCATTGCAAGGTGCAAGAGAAGAGTATTTCAGCTGAAGATATAAGCAAAGAGGTTAGATCACTAGTCACATGCAAAACCCCTGGGAGTGATGGACTCCCCCCAGAGTTCTATAAGACATATGAATCAGTTCTGACTCCGGTGTTGCATGAAGTGTTCGAGAGGCATACGAACCAAAGGGTGTTGCCTAACAGTATGAGAGAAACACTAGTGATCCCGATACCCAAACCAGGGAACGCCACTGACAAATGCAACTCATATCGGTGGCTAGAAATGTCAAGATATTGACAACCATATTAGTTACGTGGTGTTTGGAGACCTGGTACATAGGGACCAAAATGGTTTCATACCAGGCCGCAGCACAGCTGTGAACCTGCGCAGATTTCAGCATGTTATAGCACATTCGGCAAACTCACAGGCGCAATACGCAATAATCTCACTAGACGCAATAAAGGCTTTTGATTTGCTATACTGGGAGTGGTTGCTTTCAGTGTTGAGAGAGTTTGGGTTTGGTGAACAATTCATTAAGTGGATAAAAATACTATACACTGCACCAGTGGCAAGGATCAAATCTGGGAGGGTGGTGTCATCGGTCTGGGATATACAAAGGGGCACCAGGCAGGGATGCCCGCTATCATCCATGTTAAATGTGCTGGGGCGAGAGGCAATAGCAATCTATCTTTGAAAACAGTTTTTCGAAGTGAGCATCTGGGTGGGAGGAGTTGGCCACTTGATATCGCTATACGTGGACGGGGTACTACAGTACTTGAGAGAACCACACCTCAACGTTTCAGTGATAGTAGAGGTGCTAGATAATTATGCAAAGTTGTCTGGGATCTGCTTCAGCAAAGAAAAATCCTGTATATTCCCATTTCGGGCCTGAGGGGAAGAGGTGTGGAAGAACTGTCAAAAGTGGGGCTCCAGCAGCAACTGGAATCATTCAAGTACATGGGAGTGAACATACAACACACACCAGAGCAGCTGCATGAGAGTAACATGGCTGCAATAAATGATTATTCTGGCAAGATTTTTATACCATTTTCACAATGTCCACTACTATATCAAAGCCTCCTTCTTCCGCTTACTAGAAGTATGGCTACAAGAATTCCTCTCGGGTGCAGCCCAGCATAAACTGTCACTTGCCGCACTAAGCCTGCCTCATAGGGAAGGAGAGATGCAACTGCCAGATCTGGAAACATACTATCTGGCAGCACAACTTAGTTTTGTGGCTAGATGGCTTTAAGATGAGGCTACATCAGAAACAGGAACTGCTACAGCAACTGGTAGCACCTGTATGCCTGAAAGAAATACTATGGGTACCACTGGGCTGCTTGGGGAATGCCCCGGTGATTGTAACATTGGGGAGAAAGGTGTGGTATAGAACCACAACGTGGCTAAAACTTGAGCATCCTTACTCACCCTCGACCCTGATTGCTGCTGATGTCTGCAAGAATAGAACATATCTAGCAGTGGTGGGGTACTGGGAAAGGTGGGGTATCTACACTTGGGGCGATGTGTACGAGGAGGGTGTTTTTTAGAGAGTTTGAATCCCAGCGGGAGAAAGAAGGGTTACCTGAAGAGCAGTTCCTGTGGTACAAAGGGTTCAAAAGGTGGCAAAAAGGAAATGGAAACATGTCCAGAGGAGCCAGCAACAAACCCCTTAATGACCCAAATGCACAATTTAAGTGATGGCTGGAAGCCAGTGTCCAGTCCATATGGCCTATTGATAGACAACCCAACCCCAAAAGCTCAATGCTAAAAGAGAGGTGAGAGGCGGACCGGAGGGTGGACCAAGGCAATGGGCAAGGATACTGATGTACCCCCGGGAAGTGTCAAGAAACTCCCGATTTTGGCTGATCTAGCTAAATGTCTTGTATCGCACCTATATGACGCCGCACAGGATAGCTAAATTCAGAAGCAACACACATCCACTAGGCCCCTGGTGGGGAATGGGGAAGCAGGGCTGATGGACATGTTCTTGGGATGTGTCCATGTACAGCGGTTCTGGGCACGGATAGAAAAGGCCTGCAGGAAGCCAGGAATAGTAAGTAATGATGGACTCCGAAGGAATGCTTGCAAGCGCATACCCTAGGATTTGCAAATTCAAGTATGTGATCAAATTCATGGACATGGTGTGCATACTGGCCCAACGATCCATTGCAATGGCTTGGAAATCACCTGAGGGCCCGCAGTATGTACGCTGGCACAAAGAATTTGAGCGCTGGGCAGAGGCAGAAACCAGAGTATGGAGTGAAAGGGCAACCAGGTCAGAGGTTAATGTGAGAGATAGTTACGAAGCCTAGAAAACACTAGTTTTGGACATGTTCCATCCATCTGACGACAAAACCCCATCAACACACACAGGCTTCTTCTAAGACTTCCAAAACATGACACTGCTGAAAGCAGCGTAAAAACGGTGCTACCCTGGGTGATACTCCCCGGCAGAGGTCAATATTTGTCTCAAACAGAACCCCCATTCAACTCTAAAGGAAAATAGATGCTTGAAACAGATTGTTGCTTGACAAGTGAAGAAAGTTTTCTGTTTGTTAATGTATTACTCTGTTGCTAATAAGTCATTATTTATGCATGGAAATTTGCGGCAAAATGTGAAACAGTAGATACATGCATAACTTTTCTTATACAAATGCCAATAAAAACATTTTAAAATAAATAAATACTGCATACAGCAGTGACTGCTGAGCTAACTGTGCACACTGCAATCTAGCCCCACGTTGCCTATTGGTGCACAGACTTAGCGATGCTATGGCACCTCTGCATATTCCTGACTCTGATGTGGATACCTAGAGTCTTGGTGACAAAACCTGTACATTATTTGAGTGGTTGTGCCTTTAACTATGGAAGAACCGGCTATAGGACAATACACAAATCCATATTATGTTTGTATCATAATATAGGGCAATGCCCCATGAACTATAGTGTTCCCTGGATTTGTGAAGCTAATGATCCCAGTGCCTCATAAATGACTGTAAAATGGCTACTTAAAATAAATAAGAACACAGATTCAGTTCAGCATATCCAGGGCCTAAATCGCAGAGCGTTTTCCCATAGGGTTTTGCATTATAATACGCTTCTGCTCATTTAGGCCTTCGGTGTTTAATTTAGGCTGCCATATGACAAAGAGAACAAAACCAGTACTATTTCTTAGGACGCCAGATTCTGCAAAAGTCGGTGATCATCGTGAGCTTCACAGAGGATCACACCTAAGCTTACACGAGTAAACTGTAGTGTGCATTTCATTTTCCATCTTTGGTAAACTGAAATCCCCGAGCCCCTTGAGACGCCTCGCTGCACGTTACCAAACAACAGCAGCAGTTTGAGTGATTGAGCGGCTCTTCGTAATCTGTGAGCAAGCTGATCCACGTCAAGGAAATTGACAGTAATATATGGATCACTAACTGCAGGGTCTAAATAGAGTACAGGATGTCAGCAGAAGTTGATTTGACTGCATAGATATAACATTAGGCAACCGTTTTAAAATAGGATTAATGTATGTAGTAACACACTTTAGGGACATGTACTGTGCCTTGGCTATTAAATGGCTAGGCCCTCTCAGACGGCTACATTTGATGAATGTACAGCAAAGCATTTTCATGAATACAAAAAAAAATTACAATTACGCATATGACATGTATTCACTATAACATATTCTAGTATACACGTGCAGCCAAAAACCGTGGGCTACACAGGTTGCTGAATTACTGCACATGCAGATCAATTACTCTTCGAGAAGCGGGGGCAATGCTAACTATCGCCAGGTACTTAACTGTAACAACATCAAGCAAAGCAGCTCCTACCACCTCGGATGACCAATCGCCATGCTCTCACACAGTGAAACAAGAGAGAAGACACAATGGGCCTGATTCATGCATTTTTCTGTGCATTGAACGTGGGACTTGGCACCAGGACGTCATTTCACCAAAATGCCTGGGGTAGCAGAAGTGACATCACACGACCCTTAACCTCTGATGACATCACAGGAAGTGATGTCATTTGACCACACCACGAAGCGACATGACGGGAAGCAATGGAAGAGGCCCTTTCACCCATTGACAAAACAGGAAGTGAAATCACATACCATTCTTTCTAAGTACACTACGATCAATATGGTTACGGTATCCCTGTAAAGTGATACACATTTCATACCAGAATGGATCACCATATGTATCAATAATATAAGTGCAAATAGCCCAATATTAACACATTATTGTGAATGCAAGCAGACGGTCAAGACCATACGATAATGATGTGTTATTATATAGCACTTACATTTAAGCGCATCATATAGAAGAAATATACATACATTATCATCCAACCTGTATTAGTACTCATTTATCAACCTCAGCAGGATGAAAGGCTGAAATGACCTTGCCGGGAGTTGAGCCTGCAACCTGCAGATCACACACACATTGCAGCAGTGAGCGCTCAACCCACTGAATTTTATTACCGCTACAGCTATCAGAAAAAACAGCCACTCCAGAAACAAAGAGCACATGCTGCTGGCCACAGCCCACGACCCTCCATTTTTTTTAAAAAAGAAAAAATGTTTAAAAAACACCCTAAATGATACCCATGCTTTGCACACTTTTAAGAGCGCAAAACAACTTTTACTGATTCATGTATCAGACTTGCGTGTATTTCTGGGACTCTGCAGGGGGGGCCCTCACGTTTTTGAATGCAGTGGAACAAAGTGTAGGACAGCCTAAGCAAAGAAATAAAAAGGGCTCGGAACATGCATATTCCAAATTCCCCTCTGGCAAAATGAGGAAGAACAATGAATAACGTGGTCATGTTGAGGGACGGGCCATGCAAAGAAATCTCCCACAAAGTCAATCACAAACCCAACAGAATTAATGGATTTTAACACGCAACTTCACGTTGGGAAAAGTCATACGTAAACCTCATGGCCTTGCTGCCACATGAGGAGGCGCAAAGCACTGTGCGCATAGGATCCAATGTGCAATGGTGACGTTAACATTGCAATTTAGGGGTGACGGCATGTAGTAGAGGTGCCGCTCAGAGTTAGTGGTGATTGTACGCAGGTTTACCAGGTGCTGACTTGAGTTACGCAAAATGGAACGCATATAATCATGGTTCAGTTTTGCGTTAAGGGGTTTGTACGCAGTGTCGCCGGCGTACTACCTTGGCTGCGGTGATCAGCCTGCAGTATGGTAGGGGAGCTTAATGGTGGGGATGAGGTAGGCGCAAAGGTTGGTATAGGTCGTTGGTTTTGGTTTGCGTTGGGGCGTGTTGTGGTCCTTTACTGGAGCCACTATATTTTCTCTACTTTATGTTTATGATTCCAAAAATACGGGGAATGCACAAAATATACTTTGACATGCAGGTAGGCGCAAAGTTGTTTTAAGTGCAAAGTACTTTGCAGGGACTTTGTGCTTTTTCTATGAATCAGGACCAATGTGTATGGAGCACTGGAAGAAGCCACTGCCAAAATGAAATGAGCTCGAGGAGGGCGGAATGTCCAGTTTTTATTATAAGTCACACGCAAAATAGCACACGCAGATTTGGACTGTAAAAGACAGGCAGCAAAGAACCGTGGTGCATGGAGGTAAAAATAAAGATACAAGAAAAAGAGGGGAGGGAAATGTTGAGGTGTGGTAAGTGGGAGAGAAATTAGTGTAGTGACCTTAGGGGAGAGCAGCCTCTGATAACAGATCCTCTCAGGAAAATGCATTTCAAACATCTCGTTTAGAGTAATTAAATGGCTTTATACGACTTCAAAGCTTACAATTTAGATATCGTCTTGTATAATATTTACTGAAGTGGAATGCATACAATCAAACTGTGAATGCTGAAGTGTGTATTTAGTGGTTAGACACGTGAGCTAAGTAGAGGAATGAAATAGACCAAGACAACTTTGTGACTCCTGCTCTTTCAGAGCTAAGTTAATGTGTCTCCAGGTATCATGCATCAGTGGTTGAGAGCTCCCAGGTCTCATTACACGTTTAGTGGTAGTGGGCAAAACAAACATGTATATTGATACCAGCTGATAATGAATTTTGCAATACATGGACAAGAAAGCCACCTACTTGTGAGCGGACCTATGACCTGTGGTAATGGTGAGGGAAGTATTACATATTTAGTAATACTTGTTATGTGGTGCTCTGGGGCCCCGGAGCAGCTGACACAGTTCCAGGATCACCTGGGTGCACTGCGGGCACGCAGTGCATGACAGAGAGAGATCACCCCCTGGCAGCGGAGTCACACGCTGCGAATGGTACACTGGGGGAACCCAGCACACAACGCCTGGGCACTGTGGTCACACAGGCCCAGGCATTCGCCAGAGTTGTGATCACACAGCAGTAATTCACAGGCACAAGGACCACAGGAGCCAGGAGTTGCCACTAACTGGGTCTCCAATGCAGTGCTGCACGTGTCTGCAGTGGACCCTTTTATTAACGTTGGTGACGCAGTGATGACCCGTGCCTGTTCATTAATCACCATGCCCCCCTCTTAAAGGGCAATACATTACATCCCTCCTTTATTATAACGAAACAAACATAACTAACTCTTAACACAGGCCGACAATTGCAAATATATTTGGCGCATTCCAGTCTGCACCATTTCAACCAATAGTAACTTAGGATGACCATTTTGGCACCCCTCGCACGAGTGCTTTCTTCCTGGCAGCCGCTCACTGTATCCCAGGGTCAAACTGTCCTGGCGACATGGGTGCTTTCCTAGCAGACCTCACTCGCTGAGGTGGTCGCTGGCAGTAGGTGTCGCCCCACGATATGAGAAACACATCCTCTTCATCCTCCTTGTCCTCGAGCATGTACTGATGCTCCTGGTTTGCAGCTGCATGGACCGCTTTGTCTCTGGGGGACTTCCTCCCCGATGTTTGTCATTATTTTCCTGACTCCTTGTGTGCCGGCTTCCCTACGCTGGCGGGTGCTGGTGCGAGGCACACCCTTGCCAGTGTCCATCTTTTACGCACGTGCCACATGTGTGTCCTTTCGGAGGACACTCATTGGCGTGCGGGTGGTCCCATCCGCACTGGGGACACATGTTGCCTGCCTCCTTCTGCGGCCATTCCCCTGTCCTGGCGGTTCTGCCTCCTTGCCATCTGCCTATAGCGCACGCTTCCTCCAGCTTTACTCACTGTAGGGGCTCTTCGAGCTTGATAAACTGCCTTGAGCTCCTGGGCCCGGCCTAACTGCAGGATTCTGTCTGGGCACAGCCCTGGTTCCCTGAGAACTTGCCTACACAGCTTGGTGGAGTTGCACCCGTCTATTTTTTGTGCTCTCAACTCATCCTCCTCGAAATTTCGCAGGGCACAAGACAGCGCAATGCCCTGAAGCCTCCCGTGGAATGTGTTCAGGCTCTCCCCTTCTTGTCTCATGCTGCACATTCGGAACCTCTCATAGTCCCTGTTTACCATGGGCATGAAACATGAATTAAGTGCTTCAATTGCTACTGCATACGAGTGGTACCTGGGCTGCAATGTTTTGAACAGTCTCTGGACCACGGGGCTGGCCGAATATAGGAGTGTTGGCCACTTTGCTTTGTCCCTTTCCTCCACACCCTCAAAACACAGTTCCATATTTTCGACCCACGCCACCCAGCGAGGACCCAGGCTGGCAGATGCACCCACCACGACAAAGACACGTAATGGGGTGAGTGCCCATTTTGGCTGTAAGATCCCTGGGCCTCCTCGCCACTCATGATGGGTCCTGATGTGGGTCACCACACTGATGCAACGGGCGCACGAGCAATCCCGGGGGGAAGACGCTACCCTCCTGGCTTTGGTTGGTGGGGAGATGATTTGT
Source organism: Ambystoma mexicanum (assembly GCF_040938575.1). Classification (NCBI taxonomy): domain Eukaryota; kingdom Metazoa; phylum Chordata; class Amphibia; order Caudata; family Ambystomatidae; genus Ambystoma; species Ambystoma mexicanum. The sequence continues at coordinate 1,508,766,303 of NC_090937.1, read as the reverse complement.
GGACTGGAGAATGTGTTGCCCACATCCTAGTGGGCTGGAGAGAGTGCTTCTTGGGCTGGAGATACTGCTTCTTGTGGGTTTGGAGAGGTGTTGCCCACGGTCTGGTGGGCAAGAGGTATTGTCTCTTGTGGTCTGTGTATGTGTTGGCCTCGTATGCCCTCGTACTGGTGAGCTCGGAGAGTTTTTTTTTCTTCTGTTTGGGCTGGAAGGATTTCGCTTTCCTTCCGCCTTCGCGGCTTTTCAGCTAGCGGGGCGCGTGGGCACTGGCCGCGTCTTGCTGCTGCCCTGACTTTGCCTCTCTGGGGACCGCAGTTCCTCGCAGCTTCACATAGCTGCGTTATTCCCGCTGTCAATGCCGCGGTCCGGGAGAGCTGCGTTTCTTTCAATGTCGTCTGCAGCCGATGCCGTTCATCTGTTTTCCTGCGACTTCGCCCCTCCTGGGGGACTGCAGCAAATGGCTGACGCCGCTTGCACTACCCACGGGCCCAGCTCCGTTTCGAGAGGGGGGCAGGGGGGAAACCACAGCCACAAAACAGGCCACCGGCCTCACGGTACTCCTTTTATTCCTGCTGCCTTCACGAATGGAGGCTACTACGCCCCCTCTAAACATGCGGCCGACGCCACCGCTGAGTTTCTTCAGAAGCGGATGCCGCACACTCGCCTGCTGGTCTCTTTACCTCGCGACCAATAGCCCCAGCAGCCCGTGCTTGGCCATACACGCTGCCGGCTCGGTGCACTTCCTGCACGCTGGGCAGTAACAGCCCCCCGGCAGCCTGCACCACAGCAGCACGGGGGGCCAGGGCTGAGTGCCACCTCGTCGCCAAAGTTATGTGGTACTCTGGAGCACCGGAGCAGCTGACACAGTCCCTGGATCACCTGGGTGCACTGTGGGCACGCCGTGCATGACAGAGAGGGATCACCCCCTGGCAGCGGATTCACACGCTGCGAATGGTACACTGGGGGCACCCAGCACACAACGCCTCGGCACTGTGGTCACACAGGCCCTGGCAGCCAATAGAGTCGTGACGACACGGCAGTAATACACAGACACAAGGCCCACAGGAGCTAAGAGTTGCCACTAACTGGGTCTCCACTGCAGTGATGCACGTGCCTGCAGTGGACCCTTTTATTAACATTGGTGACGCAGTGATGACCAGTGCCTGCTCATTAATCACCACGCCCCCCTCTTAAATGGCACTACATTACAATACTAACACTCGCTAATTAAGTCATATGGGACATCACAATTCAGAATGACAGACCAACATAATCAGGCAGTTAATTACCATTACCACTTTGATTAATGGTAATTCAGTTTGCTGGTGTTAGCACTGATAATGACGCAACACTCATAATAACGTCTGTCATCACATTCCGGTTTCGCCATTGTTTAAGTAGTAAACTCCAAGTGCTCATAGTTGGGCATCAAGCACACAGTTCCCCCAAACCATTGGCTGGCATCATGGGCGAGAATCCTGGCACTCCTGACAGAATGAAATATAAAATTATACTCCTATACAAGCATGCACTTCTTTTGTTTACTGAAATAAATCGTTTTTCTTAGTTAAATTGAGTAAGTCCTGTATTCTGTAGTGTCATCTGAAGCCCCATTGGCTCCCCTTGCAGCCAACCTTATGAACTGCTTCTCTTCAAGTCATGGTTACCAAACTACATTAGCACCCAGGGCACAGCCAATCAGGTTCTACTGATCAGTACAACGTCCCTTCATCAACAGACTTTTTTTTATGGGTTTTTACGAAAGAGTGCCAATGAAAAAAACACATTGACAATATGGGGGGGGTAAGAAAAAGCATAATGGCTGGGGGGCTCGGGAATAGGGAAAAAACAATAGGGGATGCAGGCTTGGAGGAGAAGCCCCCAAAAATAGTTTTTTCATCGAAAACTATAATCTCAGCCCACATTCCACAGAACCTTCATGCTGCCTCCCCTGCCATCGGATGCCATCTTTCCCCTCGCCCGCCCTTTTCTTTTTTATTTGTCCCCTAAATCCCAACCCCCACCCCATCCCCACTTACCTGATTGTGGTGGCGTGGTGGCAGCGGCACCGCTCACCACCACCGCAGCAGCTTGCCTTTTCCAGCCACCATAGTCATAGGGAGGGAATCTGTCCGGAGCCCCACTTTCTATAACCATGTTGGCCATTTTGGTTAAGTATTTTCATTCATTCAGCATGCCATGCGTGGCGTCCTGTTGAATGAATGAATATACTTATTTTTAGCACTGCTTTGGTAACCTGCCGTGCTAATAACATTAACCCCCTTCCAAGGGCTGGTAACAGCCTGGTGCCCTCGTTATAGACCCTCGCTTTGATCACCCTGATAACTAGGGCTGCCATGCCGTTACCCCACATTCCAGTCCTTGGAATGTGGGGGCGAATGCAATATTCTCTATTCTATATTCTATGTGTTTAGTATACAGTTCGCAAAAAGATAGCAACATACATCAGTCACTCTACATAATCCTTTAAATATACGGGTTTACCACAACCCCTCCTGGGAACCTCATTACTACTGAGATCCCCATGCTCAATCAATCCTGAGCAAACTTTCTGGGTCTCCCAACACACACTTCTTTTTGCAGCAGTTTACACACCTGTTAGAGTCTTCCCACATGTACTCGCCATGCAAACCTTCCTGCATACTTTATTAACGTTCCAAACTCTACCATCTGAAGCTTTGATAGCCGTGTTGAATTTATGTACACATTTATTTGGCTCAGACCCAGATAAACTCCCATCCTTCTGACCATGGGGGGGTTTTATGCACACCCAATCATTTGGTCTCACTATCATTTCCTTTGTGGCAATCCTGACACCATAATGAACTTTATTATTCTCTTGTGTCCTCTTGATGTTCTCTCTGACAGCTTGAAAGTCAATCTTACTCATACGTTCCCTAACTAATCAAGGTGGACAAACTATGGTGTTGGACATTTTTCCTCTGAGCATCTCAAATGGAGACACACCTGTCATGGATTGAGAAGTGCAACTGTATACTTCAGCTGTGTCTTCATCTGCCTTTATCCAGTCTTTACCTTCAGAGATGGCAGACCTGTTACTCTCCTTAATGACACTAAAGCATCAGTCATGTCTTCTGCCACATATGTGTACTCTTCAGCTTCTTCACACTGTCAACTTTGCTCAATTTCCTTCTTTAGCAATTTGTGAAGTGACCTCTCCTGTTGCACCTTTTGCACAGCACTTTCAGCCCAGGGCACTTGTCACCATTCACAAAGTGATATATGCTATGACATTGGGAACACTTTTTCCTTTCTTCATCCTCCTTCTTTTCTTACAACGTTTCCATGATATGCTGGTGTCCCCTTGCATCTCTAAGAAATCATTTGGTGGTGGTACACTTTGAATTGCTGGTTCTCTTAGTTTGTCTGTGGTCCTTTACCTCTGTATTTCTCTTCTTTGCTATTTCATATATTTCCTTTTTCTTTCATTTCCATGTTTTAAGGTGTTTTCAGTATAAGTACTGAGACTAGGAAGAGGAAATATTATTATGAGAGAATAAAAGTAATCATCTGGTATAGGTACTGAGACGAAGAAGAGCTCGTAAGGTAATCTTCACGTGCATATACTGCACAGGCTGAACACAGATGACCGCATGCACCATACGCCTTAACATGCTTTCTTCAAATGATTGCCCCAACAATTCCTTGTGCATGTAGAGGACATAACTATGTTCTTCTGTTAAAGTTCCATTTCCACAAAACGGCACAGCTCGTTCTCATGCTCCAATGCAGCTTTTTTATGTTTCACGCTGCAGGGCCCAGAAACTCACGGAAGGGCACCTTGCGACCTCCACACAGCTCCTGGTCAGACAGAGATGGTTGCAAATAGATCCTTCTCCTCATAACAGTGCCACCCTACAAGAACTGCAGAATGGATGCGATATAAATGGAGAAGAACAGAGCGTGCGTCCGGGAAAGTGTAACAGTTTATTGAGAAGCCACCCTCAATACAGGGAGTTCCTTCCCTCCCCACCGGAGGTGAGACACAACAAAATGTTTAACAGAGTATTTTATTCTACCCTACTTCAGACGCTTACCAGGCCCCTTGGATCCTTCCCTCTGAGCTACCATTGAGCAAAGAACCAGGCCGGTGTACAGGAAATATATTTGTATTTATTTAAATTAAAAGTAATACAAATCACACTGAGCTACACAAGCCACGTTCTTTGTAGCTCACCATTATCTTCTTGTGACTCAAATCAATTTACACAAATTAGTTTAAAAAAAACACAAATGACAATTCTTTACTTTCTACAAAATTCACTTTAAGAAATAATCATACTGATCAAATAACCAAAACAAATATGAATGTAGTGTTGCACCATTTTGATTTTCCTGTGGGCTTTAAAGGCTAGCAGAATGGTGTCAAGATTTGTACAAATACATAGGGCAATTATGATTTCACTTAACGCTTTTGGTTTAAAATAAACACAGGGTGATTTAGCAGTTTGTTTTTCAGAGCCTCCCTGCTTTGTCTATGGCTTGTGGTGGGGAAGTCACACATAAAGATTGGAATGATTTGGGGAAATTTGGATTTCAGACCACCCTCCACTGAAATGCCTGTGTTAAGGGAAAGTTGGAAAAAAAGATTGGACTGATTTAAGAACAAAGACAACCCTCTTTCTTAAAGAAGTCGGGGTCAACAGAACAAAAAGGATTACCCAATTAAATTATAGTCTATTATTTTTTTCAGCACACACTGGGAAGTTAGCTTTGTTAATTTGGGATTTTAACACAAATCACCCCGTAGTGTTCGACCAAATGTGGAATTAATACATTCATCTTTTTTGTTAAGTGGGCTAAGGATCTACACAGTTTTAACCACCCCCCGCACCCACTGTAAAGGGAATTGATTTAAGGCAAGCAGACAGCCCACCTATTGGTTTCCCAGGGCTCAGTTATAGGGTTATAGGGCAAGGGTGTGCTCACTCTCTCCACCATATGACCCAGTCAGCGTTTAGGCCTTCCTAGAATAGACAGCTCCACCAGATGCACTCTCAGCAATCTCTCTTAGGTGTTTTCTTGCAGCTGTCAGATGTTAAGTTTCCTCAGCACTCTTTGATGGTAAATGTCAGCAACTCTGTCCCCTTCAGCTATTGCAGTATCCCCTTATTTAGCAGCGATGACACCACACATTTTACAATCTTGAGGAAGTACCTTGCAAGAGGTCACCCAAATAGGATGGAACAGTTAGCGATGTGGCAAAACTTTATCATTTTACTAATAACTGCCATAATATTCATATTTTCTGATTCCCCTAATCATGGAGAATTAAATAAGATGACAGGCAGGTGCACACCATTTTGCACGGCCATGTGGAACATTTCTGCACTTTTCAAAAACAGAATAACAGTTATGAATATGTACCTTATTACCCATATTTCAAATTTCACCCTCCACCCGTTAACCAACTCTCACATTTGGAACATTTTCAGATCAGCCAGAAACACAACTTGGATGGCCATCATGGTTCCCTTAGTTGCCGGTGGATGGCTTTCATATCTCAAAAATCGTCTAGAAATTACCTAGAAAATGGTACATAAATGAAGAAACTCTGCCTTATGGTTGCAGCGAAAAAGGCCTATGTTAAAGTAGCACTGAGCGGAAGTACCGGTGAAGTACCTCTTTGCCTCGGATTCTGGTGAACTGCTGGTGCTAATTCATAAGACTGTGATTCTGCTGCTTCTTTACATGTTTCCTCGTACACACAGTATTATGGGCTACCTTACGAAATCAACTTGAACTGTTTTGTTGTTTTGATTGATTGAACCTTATTTCCTTTATTTTCACAGTTTGCAAACGCTGTGATTGGTTTTGGGTGCTGATGTTGCAAGCCACGCCCCTTTTCTGTGATATCTTTAAATTTGCCCTCTTGCGCGCCTCAGCGCACGTGCACCAAGCAGAAGTACCGGTGAAGTACCTCTTTGCCTCTTCGCCACGGGGAGCAGCATTGAGGACCTTCACCGGGGCTTCGAACTTGTGCGGTTCCTTCGTGATGCAGTTGCGATCCTTAAGTACCGGATTGCCACTCCCGCTCAGCAGCTCTGATTTTGAACGGAAGGGGGGCATGTGGCTCCCAGCGGGTGCGCACATGCAGCCAGTCAACTATGCTCCACCCCGGCTGCCCGAGATGTGCATAAATTGCCCAAACCATCTCCCAAAGCACTCAGAACCTGTAACAACGCTACTGGAACTGTGCCTCGAAAAACATTAGCCTTGCTAAGAGGGGAATTGCCAAACAAAGCTGTGGGTGCAACTGATACATTATGTTCGAAACCAACGGACATAGCAATCCAAATGGAGCAGAACTCTGCTCAAGTAGAGCAGTTAGAACTGCATAAGTCTTCCATTCCATCTATGATTGTTGTTGATACTGTGGCCGGCTGTGTTCCCCCCCTTGAATGTAAAAACCACCATGGGGAATGCCTCGCTAAGTGATAGCATCATGCTGAATGCACTCCCCCAACGGCTAAAGCAGTCACATCCAGGGTAATGCTGAAGTCAGTTACGCATGATGTGGCAGTAATTGATCTGGATGCTAAAGGCTCAGGTTTTTCGGGCCAAACCTTACACGATAATTTGTCGAGTCACCTGTTTTATTCGAAATGCCAGAGGTCAGTTACACTAGTTCGGTCCTAAGTGTCTCCTTCATCAATCCAACTCCTAGGAGACCCTCTGTTCCGTTAAGTAATGTTAGTCTACCTAAAGAAGGTTTGCAAAATGATAGGTTACTTGAAGTAACATTACAAGATATCAATTTTGCGATACAGACATTAGGTAAATTGTTTGAGACTTTAGATTCAAAATGATCTAAACAGGCAGACATGCTTGAGTATATGCACACCTGGCAAAATACTATTGGTCAATTGATTGGTAATAAACCTTGTTCGCTGAGTGTATGCAACAACTAAAAGGTGTCAATTGTTTCAGTTGCCTCCCAAACATTGATCCCAGTTGTCATTTTACACCCTATAACAAAGCCTAATCTAACCTTTGTCATTCCATGCATTGACAGGATCATCTTGGATACCCCTGAGATAATCGAAATTCCGCCCAGTGGAGAAGTATCAAATCCAACAAGTTTCGATCGGTTGGTTCTACTCTCCCTAAAAAGGCGTATACCATATTTAATCCAGGGAGGCCAAAATCCAGCAAAAATATCCCACCCCTGGTAGAAAAATTAGAATGCAGTGAAGGCCTTGCCCAGCTCGGGCTCTAAGCAAATTTTTAAGGCCCTAACACTACCAAAGAAGAGTACAATTACTGTTTCTCAGGCCATTAAAAAAAAGTACAAACAACAATCCCAAGTGAAAAGCACTGGGTGCAAATTATCTCATGGCTCACAGATATCAGAGGATGCTCCTCTGAATGCCCTACTAAAAGAAGTGAATCAATGTAAGACACTAAATAAATGAAAAACAAGGGGAGAGGATACAACCAAGTCCCTTAAACTATCGAACATTGCCTTGGCAACCATGGGAAATTAGGAAGCGATTCAGTCACATAAACAAGAAATACAGAAGGCGGGTGAGGCATATATGGCTGGTCATTTGATGGCATTTCCATCTAGTTTGGGTAATCGAAATGAACAACTCCCATTGCCCCTAGCATTGAGTAGAGTGCAGCCACTTAAGACATTAGCAGCTGTGCAGGAAAGCCATTTAAGCATCCTGGGGGCACAGAAAAAGCGTGCAGGGGGGCATCTATGGTCAAAACCCCAGCTACATTGGCTTCACCTGTCACTCCTCTGACAGCCATCTCTGGTACCATTCCAATGCAAGGATTGAGCAACAAACCAGAGTCTTGAGATTCTAATCAGCAGGGCATGGATATATCAGCTGAGGTGCTGTGCTTAGTAGAAACTGCTTTGAGAAACATACAGGGTAAAAGTAAAATTAACCCACCTAGTGAGGGCGAAAACATTAACAAAACCACCCGGCCTGATCAATCACTGTTGCAAGGGCGGAAAAGACTGGTGCCCTATTCTCTAGTGTTGGGTTGTAGACCGGCACCCTGTATATAATATGACCTCAATAGAAGATCTGTAATGGCCATTTTCTCATACGTCTCGCAGATGGAGGATATTCATTCCTCCGACATTGAATATGTTGAATTTAGAAGGATGACAACTTGAACTCAGTGCGATTGTGGTTAAACTCCAGTGTTGTCTATATCTCATTTGGTTAACAAAAGGTCACCTCCATGAAATGGGTTTTGAACTTACAGCTGAGTCATCTCCGCTAGTGTGCTCTATCAGCAGCACACAAGCTCACCCACTGCAAAAAACAAGATGGTCTCACAATCCAGAGGGAAATATGGCCAATTCAAAATTCAGCAAATGCCAGTGTAAATGCTTGCGCGATCAACAATAACTAGATCATACCCATACACAGGGGCTGCATTTGTTGCTGAGCTGGAATACTAGAGGTTTTACTCACCTGCTCAACAACAATCAACGTCATATTGGAGCATTTGAATTGGTATTACTTCAAGAGACCTGGCTCACAGTACCACCAGTATGGAATGGATATGACATTTATTTGAATCCTGCGTTTAAGCCCCCTTGTGGAAGACCATCTTCTGGTCTGTTGACTGCTATCAAAATGGTAAAGGGAACATCGTCCAAATTGTGAGCCTGTCCAAATAACCATATGCTGCTGGTGAGGGTCACGATTCATAAGATTGGTTATGCCATACTGAATTTACATTGGAACTCAGTTGCAATAGTAGACAATGTGTTTTTTAGGAATTAATAACTCTATTATATCTGGTTGACCTCGACAATACGGTGTCCCATCTAAGTATAGCTGGGGATCTGAATATCAATTCCTTAGATGCAAACATTTCACTTCATGGGGGAAGACCATGCCGTTGGAACATGTTTACAAAGTCTTGCAACCTACACATGGTGAATGGCATGTTCAAAGAGGACATACCTCCACGGGCAACTTGACACATTGGTCCCAGGGAATCAATAATTGACTATATTTATGTGAACAATACCCTATTTTCTCAAGTACTGAGATCTGTGTCCTTTATTCTAAGCAAAGTGACCACAACATCTTGAATTGCTGGAATGGGGATCAAAGCCTAATTGGTGGTGAAGTGCATCGAGATGGTTGCTTACTTGTCAATCCTGTCTTGAATCGAATCTGATGGTCGGAGGATGCACTGCAACACTTTAATCAATATCTGGTAAACTCACTCAACCACAATACTAGTGCTGTGGGTTATTTGGGCATTGAGTATAGCAACACAATGCAATTATTTCAGCACTAAACAACAAATGTACGAAAAAAATCAAATCATCGTCATAGATATAATCAGGTTGTGAAAACAAGAAAAGCTTTATACTGTGCCAAATTGAGGCAAGTTCTTAAGCACCCTCATGACCTTAAGATCCTTCTCTCAGGAAAAATTCCAACCAAGTATGTAAACTGGGTGAACAACTATCATTCACAGATGTACCAGAATTATGGTGCCATCATGTTGAGTACTTTGTCAACTAAGAACACTGCCAAAATGTGGAACATCATCAACCAAGCATCTGGGGGTTCACAGATCGCAATTCAGTCTAGTGCGGTCAGTGAACAGACCTGGATACAATATTTTACCCATTTATTTTCTGTGCCTAAAGGCAGTATACATTTGGTATCTCTTGGTACCTCATTTTCATCTCACTTTTGATCACAAAGATATACTATTACTCATCAAAACAGCAAGCAATTCGAAAGCATCAGGACCTGATGGCCTGTCAAATTATACTTTAAAATCTCATCCCGACTTGTGGGCATCTATATTGCATACCATATTTTCAGCAATTAATGCTGCACAAGCACTACCGAAAACCTGAAGTCACTCAATCACTCTACCAATTTATAAGAAGGGTGATGAGCGAGCCCCAAGTAGTTATCGACCCATCTCGCTCTTGGACGTGCCAAGTAAGATTTATGGTAGACTGCTCCGAAAGGAATTGAATTCATGGATCACACAACAACATCTAAAATATCCTTACCAATTTGGTTTTGTTTCTGGTTTAGGGACAGTTCCAAACATCTTGTGTTTAAACATGATCAAAATGCAATGTGCTGCCCGAGGTCATTCACTTTATCTAGCATTCATAGAGTTCCGGGCAGCTTTTGATTCAATTGATCGTGTATTGCATTATAACAAACTCAAAAAACATAAATGTCTGAGCTCTTTATTAACACTACTCATGTTACTTCATTCAGTAACTACAATGCAAGTGCGTTTGACTTTTGAGGGTACCCTCTCTGCACTAATTGACATCAAGAGAGGGCAAAAACAGGGGCGCACGCTTGCATCATTTCTATTCAATTTCTTTATACTTGATATGGCAGAGATCTTTGCTAACACACTTGGGGAACCATAACATTAGATTGTATGCAGATGATTTGGTATTGTTATCCCAAAACCCATCTGCTTTGCAAAATATGTTACACAAACTTGATGATTACATTAAAGAAAATAATCTGATAATAAACGCAAGTACATCGCAAGTTGTAGTCTGCAATAGCATTCCCAAGCATAGGAAAAAGATCTTTACATGGTCCCTTCAAGAAAAGGTATTGTCAGTGGTTGATCAATATAAATACCTAGGGGTAACCTTCGCAAATTCCAAAACTCAACCACTGTACAAGTGGGAATTGAAATCTAAATTTCAAGCCCTTACCTCACAAGCCAAACTACTTGCCTTCAGATTTGGTAAATGTTCACTCAAATATATATTATCATTCTTTCAAATGAAATTAACACCAATACTTTTGTATGGTGTGGAGGCAGGATGTCCAAGAAATCGGGAATACTGGGACAAAATAGAGTCCACATTTGGAAACAGGTCTTGCATTTACCCAACTGTACCTCCTTACCAATGATACATTTTGAGTTAGGTTCATTGTCCCTATACTCTCAAGTACTGTGGAAATTGTGTGTCCTGTTGCGCAAATGTTTATTGGGCTTAAATATGCCAAATATTATGAGCATAGTAGCATATCATCTGTCAGATACAAGTGATTTTTCTAACAAGTTGTGCATATTTCTGTTTATTACTATGGTGGATGCTTCTATAAACATTGAACTGTTAATCACTAATACTGACCGAGTTAAAAAAATAAATCTTTGAAAATGATTGGATATATATCTTAGTTGCTTGTGGAACCTATAAAGATTTTGATGTCTTTCTTTTTGGGAGAAAAAGGTACAGAGTAATGGCAGAATACCTTATCAAATGCCCCTCACCTCATATTCGAAGGCAATATAAGCATGCACGAGAAGTGTTACATAGGAGGAAACAAATTCTGCTAAACCAAAACATTTGTCGCTATTGTCTAAATGAACAAGAAAGACATTTGATAGTTTTGTATCCCGGCCTGAGTTTGCTTTGCAAGAGGTTCTTTCAACAGGTTTTCAATTTACATAGTCATTTAGATGAGGGAGAAATTTGACAACTAATCTTCTTGAGCCCAAGGTTGGCCGTAAAAGTTGCTATAGTACATTTCCTCGAAGCGACAGTGCCTGATTTTGATTCTGACAGAGGCAAGCCTTAAGAATTCCTCATAAACTGTACATTTTTGTTTGCAAATGCATATGCAGGGAAACACATGAATCATGATTTGAAATAAGTTATGTTTCCTTATTTTTTCCTTATCCTTATGAAAAATGGTAAGAGGTTTCCTTATTATAAATGGTTTTTACTTATGTATTCTATTCTATTTTATATGCATTGTATATGTTTGATAATTTGCTATTTTTGTACAACTCTTTTGTATAATTTGGTAATTGTTTTTAATTTTGAAGATTTGAAAAGTTGATTGTATCAACTAGCCAAATAAAAAAGACAAAAAGTAGTCCTTTTAATCTAATTGTAAATCTTCATGTGGGACAACTGGCAATTCTTCTGCATTCAGGCCATATGGTCTCACTCGGTCAGCCTATAAACAGAGTTGTTATTATTCTCTTTGTGTTTGCAGCTAGTTGTTTGAAATTGATTCCCAGTTTGGAGATGCAGCCCTCAGTCTTTACACCTTTCAGTCATGCTCCAGCAAAGGGGAACGTGTCCTGCAGCTGCTTGCTGTGTGGCTGTCTCTGGTGGACGGTGTTACTTACTAATACAAGAGATCAAAGAAGAGGCCTGGTCCTTCAAGTTAATGAACCGCAATTTGGACTTCTCCACCTAGCTGAACAGAATACACATCACTTTCCACAGCAGACCTGACACACACAAGAGTGGACACATATGCAGTATGTATTGGGATGTGTCTGCCATGATCATAATTAGTACCATGCACTATACTTAAACAAAAGAGACACTTGATCACACCCTCAACTCTGGAGGTGGGCTGCTTCCGACCTATACCAGGATGGGGTACTAAGTATAAAAAAACTGAGCTTGGACTCCAGTCCATCTCTTCTTTTTAGTAACCAGGAGCAGTTGAGGACCTACTCAACAAGGTATAACAGGGTGAAGACACACCACAATCACATCACCCCTAATGTGTTTAAAAGTTACTAATTGTATTCAGTAATTGCACACAATATGATCGTAATTCATACTACATAAGCCTTGATAAAACAATATATATAACACATATAACACAACTTAAAAAAACTGCTAAAGTGTTTAAGTGACTTATTAAAATCCCTATCAAAAATTCAATCTGTATTTTGGGGACTGTTGAGTTAATAATATTCTATCCTCCCTCTCATTCTGCTCAACATATTTCTGTTCATTAACCCTCGTGTGGTGAAAATTCTTCAGGAGATTTTCTTTCGGTCACTATTCAAATTCTGCAGTTTCTTGAATCACTATCTCATTCTTAGTACCTGCTCCTCCCAAACCTCCTCCTTTTTACTGTGGTTATTTTTTTATGGCGTAACAATCGGGGTGAGTGTTTCAGCCACTGTAAAGGCTCCCACTGCCCCGCAGGACTATTTGGATGAATGGATGGCTTGCCTGGCACAAAATGAAGTGAGCTTAGTGGAGTGGATGTGGATTGCATGCCACCAGCCACAATAGCTGGATAGTGTGGAGTAGAAAAGACACCTTACTGGGTATACCACATCCGATGGAGGATAAACACTGGTGAATAATAAAGGACCATATTAGTGTAGCCAAGAGAGTTTTTGCTGCACGATGCCCGCTGAGAGAGGTGGAAAAGTAGTGGGAGTCTTTACAGTGATTGAGTGTTGCGCCAAACACCCTCACAGTAAAAAGGAACGTTTTGGAGGAACAGGTTCTTAGAATGAGATAGTGATTCAGGAAACTGCAGAATTCAAAATGTTGATCAAAAGAAAAGCTCCTGAAGAATGTTCACCGCAGGAGGGCTGATGACAGGAATATGTTGAGCAGAATGACAGACAACCTAAAAAACTCACTGAAGGAAGCTAGGGAAGAGGTGAGGAGCCTGGGGGATAGGGTTGATACCACAGAACAGGCTCTAACAGGCATGTCGGGAGAAGCGAAGCAAAATAGCGAACTGTTGGAACAGGTGGCACATGTGACCCATAACTTGAAAATTCAGGTGGAGGACCTGTAAAACCAGTCACGCCGGTCCAACATCTGAGTAAAAGGTCTTATCCAGATGGTCCAGGATGCAGACTTGAGGGGAACCATCCAGCTGTCCTATTAATGCAACTTAACCATAATGTCCCTTAACAAAGTTTCTTCAGTGAATTTCATAGGTTTTTATTAGGGCAACTTAACCATAACGTCACTTTAACAAAGTTATTTCAGTGAATTTCATGGGTTTTTACCAGGTCATGCTAATTTCCTACAACTTACTAATATCATACATACCCCAATATAGCAACATTGTTGTCCGATTTACAAAGTTTCACCTTACAACTCTGCATTTCCCACCTTCTGGCATCATTTTTAACACTTCTATACACCTTTCCCAACTTTTCCCACTGCTTTTTTGTCTGTCGATATTCATGTACGTCAGATGTCATTGCAGCCCTTCTGAACCATGTCACCCTTTGTGATCAAGTCTGTGCTTCATAGACAGTTTGGAACAGCATTTTCTACTGATCTAGGAACTCTCAAGCTCAGCTCAGCTCCTACAGCACAGCTCAGCACAGCTCCTACACCTGTGCTTACTCATTATCCATTAACAATCTAGTACAGATCACATACTTGGAAGAATATTAGCAAAACGGCTATTTACCTTAAAAATTGCATTAGTTATTGCCATCACTCCTCCCCAAGAGCCTCCACTACCACCACCAACTGGAGTACCTACACAATTAAAAATGCACAGTGCGTACAAAGACAATGACGATGACCAAGAAGATGAGGTAGAGGAAGTGCCTACCTCTAGCACCAAGAGAGAATAATGGGTGTGGCAGTTCTTTACCCCTGTTGGGAATGTACCAAAGGCTAATGCTACCAAAGTGAAAAGCACTGAGTGCAACGTTGCACTAAGTCATGGACTGCCTGTACAGTACTCCTACGGGACCACCTCAATGCACTGCTACACCCAATCCAACAACTGCAATGCTTTTAGAAAGACTGTTCCTTTCTTAGCAAGTAGTAGGCTGTCTTCCTCCATCTCATCTTCCTCAACCAGTACTGTAAATGCACAGCCTACTTCTGTGGGACACAAAATCCCACCAGCTACCTTGCAATCAATAACAGAGGCTGTTGATTCGAAGACAACAGTCCTTTGTATATATTGCAACACACTGCAGGGGGGGGGATTTCGAAGAGCCTTTGAAGCTGTAATCAAGGAGCATGACAATCATTGCCACCTTCCGTAGATGTAACACACACGCAACATCTGCCCCTGTCCACCTGCCTCTCCATATTAGTGCTTCTTCCATCTACTTTACATTTCTCAGTAACGCACATGGACTCAATACGATTTTCCAACATTTCCGTTAGCATTTTATGTTATTCTAATGGGAATAATGTAGCGGTCATCCCGGTTCCAGGGACTGGAATAGGAGATAATGGCCCGCCAGTCCAAGTTGTTGGGGCAAGCAAAGCAAGGGCGGATAACAAGGTTTCCGGACAG
The DNA here is from genome assembly GCF_040938575.1 of Ambystoma mexicanum. Taxonomy (NCBI): domain Eukaryota; kingdom Metazoa; phylum Chordata; class Amphibia; order Caudata; family Ambystomatidae; genus Ambystoma; species Ambystoma mexicanum. The sequence continues at coordinate 1,508,751,229 of NC_090937.1, read as the reverse complement.
TTATCCCCCGTTCCAATCCCTGCAATGGGGGATGAAGGCCATTAGCACCCCGGGTTGCCAAAGCAGTAACCCGGGGTGCTTAAACAAAGTATTCTTCTTCCTACAACGGGACACATGCAGCGTACCACGGTAGGAAGGAAATTCTTATCCAAGCTGGCCAACATGGAAAGGGAAGGCGGGTTCTGTATTGAGCCCCTCTACCCTTTACATGGTGGCCTGTAGAAGGTGAAGAGAGAACCATATGACCATACCACAAGCACATTTTATTTCCGTTTGAAACCTATACCAATTTCGAAAAACGTTACCACATAGCCGGTCCCTGGTGGACATGGCCACTTCATCCGGCATCCATACATGAAGAATATACATTGCACTCGCTAGACACTAGAAAACATATACTTATATACATATGCATAAGAACATACATAATTCTTGCTTATTGCAGTAATGCAACAGTGAAGAGCAGACATGTTGGATAAAATGGTCAGTGTTGCCATGCCCAAATGAATGGGAAACCTTGAAGGAGCATTGAACCTGCAGGAAAAACAAACTCGCTGAATTAGCTAAAAGGAACAGAGATGAACAAAGCGGACACTAGTTGCACATGGTCACCAAAGGTTATTACTGAGGAGCGCATAAGATAAAAGTTACCAAGAGTACAACATATTTCTCTTAGATTAAATAAATAAACAGACAAACTTGGAGGACCAGGTGCTCATTAATTATGACTAATACTGAGAGAAAATTAGCTCAAACAAGCCACCAGCGGACAGAGAGTGTAACGGCACCCATAGTAAAAAAGGTTAATATCCTGGTAAAAGCCGAATACAATAATTCAAATCGTGGTCTCCTCACATGTGACATGAAGTTGAGGACAAAGGCTATTCATTAACTTCAGACATGGAGAAGCAAGACCTTCACTCCCTTCCAATTCTTAGAGTAAAAGATACAACATAGAACCCAGTTCAAAGCAGACGCCATGGCTTGTGGCTAGGAAATCAGAGATGTGGGTTAAAATTGGGAAGAGCGGCACATGGATGTCAATCCGCCGGCCATAAAATATTGCTGATGACCTGCAAATAATCAAGGTTGACGAAGCCAATGGCAACCAATCATTGCTTTCCAATAATGCTGTTTTGCAACAGTTGCATTGACCAATCAAGGAGCATAGAGATGACAAGTATTCACCATTATCAACTTAGTGGTGGTCCTAGCTAGAGCCATCAGATGCTCACCCCTATAGGTTATATAGTTACATGATACAACTAATCCAATACCACCTTTCAATAGGTTTTACTAACCCAGATAATGTTGTGTCATCAGAAGTGACATATTTTTGCCTTTTAAAACGTTGTTTTGCATTATGAAGTTAGAGAGCTTTGAGACTTGTGTGCATGACTGCTTCCGCTGTTTCACAATTGTTTGCTAAAACAGGCCTTTGTAATTTACTGTGATTATGCTGTTTTTGGACATAGGGTGTCCTAGCCTACCTGTTCTGCGCAGGGCTGAGATTCTGGGCTCTCCATTAAAGAGAAATAAGGTTTGAGGGCCAAATGTTATTGCATTAACTCAGGACATCTCATCACTAGCAAGGACTGAAAGCAGTGATAAATATTAATTGATTTGCTATGTGTGTGGTGAATATCCGTGGCTGCAGAAGCTCACGGATTTTGATTGGTCTTTGCCAAGCGCATGGATTTCATCATATTTTGTGGGTGTAGCTGTGTCTCTGCAGTTTGCGCTATCATTGTTTAAAGCTGCTGGTGTGGAAATGAGCATTGCCGCATCTAAGCAGCTTGTGCTGTCCTTGGTTGAGGATGTTGACGCAGCTATAAGTCACGTGTACCTGTGCAGCTGTAGGACACATTCCAATTGGTCAATTTCACATGCATGGGTTATCGTTATAGCCACGTCTATGAAACTTAACATAAAATTGGCTGTGGAATGATTGGAGGTGTTGCTATGGTGGATGGTGGTGCTGATGGAGGAGTTGCTTGCTGACATAACAAACAAGGCCATGCACCCTGATTGTGTGGTGCCACGTCAAAGGGCCACATCATAGCATCTTCTGGTACAAGGTGCATTGCACTTCTTTAGCTTCCTTTCTGCAACAGTGTGCCGTGACACAGAATTATCTCAAGCTGTCTGAGCAAGTCCTGTCTGCATCTTCCATGGTGGGGACAGATATAGAACCCAGACCACATCATCCTCACTGTGCTTTATTTGTCAGACATTGTGTTAAAAGTCTGATGGGGGAGAACAATATAAAACATCAAAAATGACAACACAGAAAGGACAATGGCAAAAAGAACAAACATTATCAAACAGGACACATGACAAGGGAATCTAGGGAATATTCGCAGATTGTGCTGTTTTTGGGTGAGGATGTTGACGCAAATGTACCGGTAGCACGCATTGTAATTGGTCAATTTCACATGCACAGGTTATCGTCATAGCCCATCTATGAAACTCAAGATAAAATTAACTGTGGAATTAGGTATGGATATATGTCATGTATACCCATGCAGCCTCATCGCACGTTCTGATTGGTCAATGCTGCAACGCATAACCGTGGCTATGAAAAGTGCACAGTGATTGGTTTGTGGTCATAGCAACGGATACCCTCTATATTTTTCAGGAAGCACCTTTACTTTTCCACATTGCTTTTTGGATCTGTGTAATCCTCCATGTACTGTCCAAACAAGTAAACTTAATTTTTACGATCCCCTTCCTCCAAAACTTCTTTCCTTTTTCTTGAGTTTTGTGGTTTGACTACATTCTATTATTTTCCTTTATTTTTTATTTTATTTTAAGTGGCAAAGTCTTTACTTTGTGGTGTCTTATTTTATTATTTGCTTTTCCTCCCTATTTGACATGACATCCAAAACAAACAGCAGTGATGATGAGGTGGCTTGGTTCTCTACTGCTTTGCCTACCAGCAAGAAGCAGTGTGGGATGAAGACAAACGCGGACCGCTGGAAATAAATTATGGTGCAACAATACCATAGCCCGAAGGAGGCAGAGTTTGTCATGTGCACTTTGTGCCAAAACACATTGTGGAGGGGTCCAGCATCTGCCCCATCTCAAAGTCTGCGAACTTCAGCACTAATTCAGCACATAGTAAGAGTTCACTGGGGTGACGTTGTTGATCCATACTGATTAGCTCATTTTAAACATAAACTAAAGGCCCATAGACCCTAGTTGGTATGGCCGTTTCTTAGAAGGTCCTAAAACTCTGTCCTTGCAACATCTTCTGTCCTTCCGGCTACATCACCACCAGGAACAAGTGCATCTTCAGCTGGTACCCAATCATGAAGGCCTACTACTGAACCTCCTCCACTGCTGCCAGCCCACAATCTGATGCAGAACAAAGTTATGTGCTGCATACTTCACAATTGGGATGCTGTGAGAGATGCCACCCTAACTGGATGGGTACGATCATTTCAAAACACTGGGTTCCCTGCCACCAGTAGGCATCTTATTTTTTAATGTGGATTTTTTTTTAACCCCTTTGCATGAAAAAAAGTAAGTAAAAAAGGGGAAAACACCCCAAAAATATGTGTTCCTTTTTTACCCACTGCTGTTTATTTATTGGATATTTATAAGGATCCCTTACCCCAGAACACTGTTTCAAGGCTCCAAACCATAATCTATCAAACCCTAATGTTATTCCATTCCCACTTCCACCCAACTTAATTTGTCCTTATAAAACATTGCATGTTAACAAAAAGCACATTTGTTTGTGTTTTTATTATAGCCGTGGCTATGCTTCATGGCAGCCGTGAGTAAAATGACATTAATAACACTGGAAATATAGCTGTGACTAGGTGTGCCGCGCAGTGATTGGCACTTTGTAGCCACCGATATGACCTCCAGCAGTTGCTACGAATAACCGCACCTGGAGTTTAACCAATAGCATTATTCATGGTAGCCGTGTGTACAATGACAATAATGAATGTCTATGGGCTCTGGGACACTATACCATAGAGAATCTCATAGCTGAGGTTATGAAAAAATAATAAACAAAATATTACATATGTAGATATATCTGTGCTAGTTAGTTCTATAAAGTTCTATTTTGAAATTGTTTAGGGAATTTCTATTCATCAACCATAAATATATATGTGAACATTTTTTAAAGGTAAATAAGTGTGCAAACAAAATTTAAAGAAAATGTATTTGGGGGAAGTGGTTGTGCATTTTCATTTTCTTTTAGTATCTACACATGATAAATCTTCTTCATCAGCCCACTTATTTGCATGTTTGCTATCTATTTTTAGTTTCAGGTCTTTTATGTCTGTTTTCACTGATTCCATTTAATTTTGAAGATTCATTCAAATGTCTTTAATTTCTTTTAAAGTGTCCATGATTGTATTTGTAGGGAATACTGAGGTGGCTGTTGATTAATCCTTCCAGATCCAGGGTCTCCAACACCAGTAACTCGTTGAATCAGACACCGAAATTAGCACTGTGTGTTTTATTTTGGTGTCTGAAGTCCTTGGGTCTCTTCCCCTGTACTCTCCTCTCCTCTTCCTGCATTGCAAACATTCAGAAGATGTGTGCACGGTGAGAGGAGGGGCAGCACCAGAGTTTGAAGTATCCCAACAAGGGGTTACCTATCAATGACAAAAGTAAATGGGAAATGTGTGTTGTGACCATTGTCAACAAGCAGTGCAAATGATGGCTTTAGAAAGGGAAGGGGTGAATACATCTACATGCCATGGGGTTGTGAGCATTTCAGTCGCACTGTCCCGGGAGGGTAGCTCAGTGGCAACGTGCTTGCCTTGGAAAGAAGACACGAAGCAACGCAGGTTCGATCCTCGGGTCCACACTTAGAAACCTCTGGGAATTTAAGCACGTTATAAATATGCAACTAAGACAACAACAAAAAAAAACTAAAAATTCTGTAACAGTGCCTCAATGCGCCCGGGCTCTGTGAGCACTTTAAATATGCAAATAAATAAAATAAAACAAATAAATACTTTGCTTCGTTAGATTTATTTTGGTTAGAATGCTTATACTTTACGGCAATCCAAGTCCCAGAGTGCAAGTAAAAAGATACATTTAGCAGTACATGCTGCTGTTTATGATAATACTGAAGATACTGAGTTATTTGTTATAAGGCAGTAGTACCCTAATTGTATTATAGGTTTATATGGAATTTGCCATGATATCAAAGAGCCCACCCCTATGTGTGTCTCAATACAGTAATGCAAGCGCTAACAGCAATTTTACATTTAAGTAAATGTGAAAATCTACCAGCTGCCCTGCATTCTGGTGCTTGTCTGCTTATATTCATACAACTAAACAGAAATGTCAAATGACATGTGCTTACAATGCCAGGACTTAAAAAACATGATATGCGAGTTCTGTTTCAGATTATGTTTTGCAAAACAAGTGTGCAAATCAAGTAATTAGGTGACGACAGTGAGCATGTGTGTGCATGCATATATGTTGACATATATATAGGATTAATATTGCTTAAACCAGGTTACCAAGTAACAGAACACTGTACAAAACAGGGTGGCGAATACATGGTGAGATGAATGAGGAGAGCCAAAGGATAGGAGAATAATTAATATGGTTGATCCCCTTTGACTATAGACAAATTGGGAGATCAACTTAGATATGGGGGGAACCTGTAGGCATATGTCCAAATTCTGGTAGGGGATTTTCAGCGTTTGAATATAGGGTTAAATTGAACAATTTACTAGCACTATTTTGCTCAACATAGTGCAAAACACCATTCAATTTACAAGGAAATTTTCTAACACATGGAACATTCCAATAGATGCCTGGTAACCAACAGTACACAGGAGATGCATGCACTGCCACTGTAAAACACTTGTTGTTGCTATTGCAAACCATATGTCGTAATTGACATTTTAAACCTGATGCTGGAGCCCTCAATATGTCAGAGAGCTGTACAAGTAAGAAGGCATGACCAATTAATCATGCACCAGAATTACCTGCATGATACAGGGAGAGGCAGCAAACATTTGTATCATTTGATTCTGCATCCTTCATAAAGGGAACATGGGTGGCAGGTCACTACATAGTATGAATATGTCTCCCTTCGCTACAACCATATGATCTTTGCTCAAAATGTTAATATAACGATTGCGCAGGGATCATGTAGCAAAACACAGACAACAGATTAACTTTTCTTAACAAAGGGATTTATTTGTCTTAATCGTCAGAATGGAGTAAGACCTAACGTGCCTAAAGATAAGGTGGGATCTCCCTACATAAGGAAACTAAGGACAGTCTGTTAAGTTCAACTCAAACATCTGTCTGTGTCCAAAACCTATACATGATCTCACAACTAAATATATACAATGTGTAGGGATGTCAACACTAAAAGAAACGGTGTTCAAAATACAGTTCTGAGCTTCTTCCAGCTCTGGCTTGTTTTCAGCTTCCCCTTCCCCAGGTTCAAAATAGGTCCAAGATATGTCGAGGTTCCCTTCCCAAAGTTCAACACAGTTCCAAGGTACCTCAGGGCCCCCTTACCCAAGTTCATCACAGTTCAAAGATATCTTGGGTTCCCTTCCACAAGTTCATCATAGTTCAAAGATACCTTGGGGTTCCCTAACCGAAGTGCAACACATTTCAGAAAGTATTGGGGTTCCCTTCCTTAAGAAGGCAACTCCTCCAAGAGAACTACAATTAGTTTAAGTCTCTTGACTTTCAATGATACTTTCAGTTTAACTAATCCTTTAGACTATTTAATAGTTCAAACAGATGAGTTCATTCAACTCAGCACTTATTATACCACACAGCCATGTATCTAGGTTTTTCCTGGTTCTTTCGCAAGTACGGGCTACTCTGTATATCCACAGTTGTCAGACCACACAGTACGCCCATTACAAGTCACACAACTTTTAACCTTTTTCACATTATGCAGCTCTTGATTTTCCTTCGCCAAATCAGGTTTTCTGTACCTTTCTCCTTGGCAGTCTTTTGGTTTTGCCACGACTACTATTCAACTCCCTTTGTGGTGTTCATTCTTTTCCACCACCTTGCTATCACATTGTCCATTAAAGTTCATCAACTTGCCTTTGACACTTGCCTTTCACTTTGTTTATAAATGCATCTTAACGGGATTTCACTGTATTCATATCTGCACATCATTCGGTTTTCACTTGTGCTTTATTTTCACATAATTTCCATATCTTCTCTTTAGTTTGATGTTCAGTAAATGTTGTTACATTTCAAACCGTGCTTTGCCGTTTGTTCAATATTCAATATTCTTCCATTTGTTCTCCAGATCCCACTCTTTGAAGTTTCAGTTTAATCGGTAATAGCAAATGTCCAATTCCCGCCCCTGGAGCATTTCCGCCCCTGGAGTGTCCCTTTCTCACACTCACTGGTGCTCACTTACGCCTTCGGGCACCATACTTATTTTTCTGACTTCCACTTGCTCCTCAGATACGCTTTCAGGAGCTCCTGTGAACAGCGCTTGCCCCCCGTAAACATCGCTGCAGCGGCCCGCAGCAATTCAGAGTCTTCTGTGTTCACCAGCGCCAGCTGGGAACAAACAGCATAGGGGATTGCAAGGACTGCTCCCCTCTCACGGCCCATTTGGGTCGCAGCGTCTCTCTTACCCGTCTACAATACACAGTAGTCTCTCCACCGGCCCTCTCCAGCCTGCTCCCTGCCTTGCAACAACGTCCTTCTCACCAGACAGGTTCTCCCTTCCTCTTTGTCAGTGTCTCATTTTATGCAACTGTTTTAAGCAACTGTGGCCTCTCAATTGGTTGCAGGTGCAAGTCCTTTGCCTGACCACAGTTGCACCTATTAATGGGACATGCCTAACCCTCGCAATGGTTTGGCACAATAGTCCTCTCCCTTGTCTCAGTACCAAAGTGGGGAAAATTAATAGGAGTGCGCATTACTCCTGGTTGCCTCTTCCTCGTTCCAGTCTTAAAGGCATATGATTGTGGGACAATTGATGTGTATATAGAAGTGATAAAACTGACAATACCCTACAAAGGCAGAGGGAGGGTAGGGATCATTATCATAAGGCAAAGGAGGATACAATGTTTCACCTAAAGACATCCTCTCCCCACTCCTCAAGGTCCCTCCACCCAGGTGATACTCCCTTTTCATATCCACTCCCAGGGTCGAAATCCAAGAGTGATGCCTATCCCTGGACACTTGAGAGGAACATCCAAGGGGAGTATATGGGAATATGATCTCAGACTCTGCACATCATTCATGTATTGTCTGGTTTGTTTATTAAATTATTGTTGCATGTTTCAAGTGATCGCTATAAAACTGAACACTATTTTAGCCCTGTTATGTACACTTTTTTAAATATAACTTGATCATATGGTTTCCACATGTTCATATTCTCAAGCTCAGCAATTATTTTGACATAAAAGCTTTTAAGTGTAGTCAAAACACTAGGATTTGGCTTATTTGTATATTTATATCTATCTAACATTTCCTTCTCCGTCATAGGGCTGGTAAGACCTCTGCCCAGTACTGCTAAATTAGGAGTTTCCACAGGGGTTTGTCCTGGACCTCTCTTATTTTCATTTTTCTCTCTTCCCCTGTCTGCTCTCATTGCTTTTTATACACTTTCTTTTCATCTTTATGCAGACATTACTGAAATCTTCATCTTCTTATCCCCTGTTCACCTTCCCTACACTCCACTGTCTCTACTTCTCTTTCCACTGTCCAATCTTGGATGTCTTCCCACTTTCTCCACCTTAATCCATCTAAGACGGAGATCCTCTTTTTGCTTGCTACCTCGATTCCTCCCACTTTCTCCTCCCCCTCTTTCTTTTCCTCCCCTTATCCTCATCAGCAAGTAACATGGGTGTCACCTGTGATTTCCCTCTTTCCTTCTCCCTTCATATTTCCAACATGGCTTGTTCTTCCCGTTATGCCCTATTTAACACCTGTCATCACACTGTTACCTTTTATTCAGGCCACCAAACTACTTATCACTTCTCATTTTCTTTTATATCAATTATTGCTCTGCCCTTGTACATGGTCTTCCTGTCTGTCACGTGTCCGCCCTCTGTTCTGTCTTTAACGCATCTATCTGTCTCCTCTTTTCTATTCCTCCTTGTTCCTTTATTTCTAGCTCTCACTTCTTCATGTCTATCCTTCCCTTTCAATCTTGTCTTCTCTATCACTTTCTTGCTATAGTTTTCAAGTGTATCCATGGTCTAGCCCCACTCTACTTTTCCTCACTTACATCGCTTTTGTCTCCCAGTCATACATTGCACTCTCAGAACCACTTTCTGCTTTCTTTTCACAAACCCCCTTGTGCCGCCTCTCAATTCTGTTCTTTCATCCTACTCGCCACCTTGCACTGGAACTCTCTTCCCCTCTCTATTCGTTCCTCTTTCTACACATTTTTCAATCTAACCTTGAATCTCATCTCTTATCTGCTCTTTTCAATAACTAAGCATTCTATTTTTCAGTACTTCTTTTTATTGCTTAGAATGTACTGCTTTAATTAATTGTACTGTTTTATTTATAAAGTGTTCAGCGCTTTGGCAAAAGCTTTTCATAAATTAAATCAAATTCAAATATTTTTCCTTTGCTGAAATCTTTGATCTGGCATGTGAGCAATTTGCATGAATTGGGGATTTGCTAAACTGGCAGTGGATTTAATTTTTTTTACAAAGCAGAACGTGGCATATGTTGAATTTATTTAAAACCATATAACACATTGATTGAAATACTCCCCAGATTGTTTTTGCAGATGCAGACCCAAAATAAACAACTAAGCTACCATTGTTAAAATCCTGGATGCAAATGCACCATCCAACATAATGCACCATTTCCATCCAGGGAGGGAAACAGATTTGTTCTCTTGCCCCCCACCCCTCCTCCCTTCTTACTTTCTATACCCTTCTCATTCTCTCCGCTCTGCTTATCTTTTCCTCCTCTCTCCTCCTTCACCACCCTGCGCCCCCTCCCGCTTCGCTCTTTCCAACTCCTCGCTCCCTTCCACTGGAACCGCCTCCCCCTCCACATCCGCTCCTCTCCCTCCTACCCTTCGTTTCTCTCTTCTCTAAAATCTTATCTTTTTCACTCCCCTCCCTAACACCCTTCGCTTCCTCTCTTTCTTCTCCTACCCCCTCATTCCTCACCTCTTACTCCTGCTCTTCCTTCCCCTATCCATCCTCTCTACCTCCTTCTTCCCCACCCCCTGCTCTAGTCTTACTCTTTCCTCTCTTCTTCCTCACACCTTCTTGCCTTCCCTCTTCCGTTCTTACCTCCCCTAATACCTACCATTCCCTCGCACACCTGTGCCCCTCCCTACTCCCTACTCCCTCCTCACCTCAGCAATATTGTAAATTGTTCCTTATACTGTTTTCGAGTTGTCATTCAATTGTCATTTTATGCTTGTTGTATTTTTGCTTGTTCTCATGTAAAGCACTTTGGATTAAAGGGCTATATAAATTCAATAAAATACAAATACAAACATGAAAGAAACATATGCATTGTTACTCTATGGGGCCCAAGTTACAGTGTGAAATAATACACACATATTATGAAAATATCTTCCTAAAGGAAGCTTTCTGTGATCCTAAACAGTAGGTAAACTAAACACTGCAATGCAAATGCTGTTGGCCTATAATGTTGCTAATTTTTGGCTGAAAAACAAATGTACTTTTGCAGATGGCCTAACTGTAAAGGGTGCTGTGACTTCTCTGGCTGAGTCTGTTGCAAGAGATTTTTAAAATGGTCCTGAAATAGACTTCCTTCTACTCTACATTAAGTTTACTTAGTAATGTCTCATAATTTGCATCTGCAAGTTTAGTCTCTTGCATTGCACTTTCTAGTTCTTCCTTGGCAAGCTCAACATCAGTTTTAGTAATTGGTTCAGCCAAAACATTTTGATTTCCGTGTGCTGGTAATAAAATGCTCTTGAAATGAGTGGAATTTGCCCTTCTGCAAACCCAAAGTGGTTTGTGCTACAGGAAGTGGAGGGGGCAGGAAAAAGAAATGAAGAAACTGGAAGTGCTATCTCATAGATACTGAACTGCTGCTAAGGTGTTAAAAGCATTGTACATGTGGTTGCATGGAACTGGTTCAATAATTTCTATGGACTGTGAATCATCAGATGCTGTTCCACCTTCCATTATTTTGATGAATTACCCTCTGAAAAGCTCTGTGGTGCACTTTGAGGAATCCAGACACCACTCTTTATATTATAAAAATTAACAGATATGTTAGGTCTGCTATGAACAAACTCTGCTCTGCCATTCTTTTGGATCACAACCCACTTGCTGTGCTTCAAGATACCTCTAACAATGCTATTGATCTTTTTACTGCAGTCATTGAATATTATTTTACAACTAGGCCTATTCCTGCCCCTCTTAAACATGCAATATGTTCTCCTTTGTAAAAAAAAATAATAATCTTGACCCTGCAGCTGCAGTAAATTATCGCCTCATCCATCTTAATTTTATGAATGAATAGAATCAATTGTGACGCCTCAGCTAACTGCCTTTCTGGAGGTCAATGCCCTTCTTCACCCATTTCAATCCTGATTGCGCCCAGATATGGGGACTGAATCCATGATGGTGGCACTCATGGACGATATTGCCCTGCTTCAAGACCACAGAGAGGTGGGAGCCTTGATTCACCTTGACCTCTCTGCAGCTTCATTGCCTTTATGAGGCAGGACTATTGGGCATCCCGTTTAAATGGTTCTCCTCTTTTTTATCGGATAGAATTTAAACAGTTTCTCTTCCTCCATTTACATCTCCCTCCAGAGGGTTGAACTGTGGAGGCCCCCAGGGCTCTGCTCTGTCCCTGCTGCATTGTAATCTTTGCATGGAGGCACTGGCCAAACTTATCGCCAGCCATGGAGTACTTTTTTTCTCCTACTCTGAAGACACTCAGATCCTGTTTCACCTTCATATGTCCGCCTCTGATACCCCTACTAAACTGAAAAACTGCCTGGTTGCAGTTGGAGACTGGATGGCTAATAATTGGCTGAAGCTTAATGGCACCAAAACAGAGGTTCTTCTGGTTGTTTCTAATGTGGTGAGGCAGTCATGGACTTCTAACTAGTGGCCTTCTCCCCTTGGTCCTTGCCCTGTGCCTTCCCCTGTGGTTAAGAGTCTTGGGATCAAACATATTACCACTGGTTTGCGAGTTCCCCAGGTTTCTGCAGTTTGTCAGGCCGGTTTCATAAAACGTAAGGTCCTAAAACAAGTTTTATCTCTGCTCCCCACCGCTCTTAGGTCAAAAAGTGTCACAGCCTCAATTATGAGCTCTCTTGATTATTGTAATGCAATCTATCTTGTGCAACAGGAGCTGTTACTGCAATGCCTCCAAACCCTCCAAAATGTTGCTGCATGTCTTGCACTTAGAACCTCCAGACTTGCCAACTCCTGTGAACTTTTACACTAACTTCACTAGCTTCCCATTAGAAGCCAAATTAAGTTCAAGGCTCTTTGTATGGTCCATTTGCCTATTCATAATGTTGGGGCTGAATTTTTATATTCAAGGATTCTGCCCTACATCTCTAATACAATTTTGCCACAGGTCCCGAGATGTTTTCGTGCTAGAGCTGGAGGAAGATCCTTTTCAGTTCTTGCCCCTACACTCTGGAACACTTTGCCTCTAGATCTTTGCAAGCTCCATGAGTTCCTTCCATTCTGCAAGGCTTTAAAAACGTATTTGTTTTAGTTTCAGCTATAAGCTCTCTCTCACCGTTAGCGCCTCGATACCTAATGGTCTTTGTGTGCTCTATAAATATCATATACATACATATACATACATACATACATAAGAGTTCTAAGGTTAAGAATCCCTGTGCCGTCTGCACACCACTGTACTGAGTAACAGTGAATGATTCAGTGAATATAGACAGGTAGGAAAAAGTGTATAGGAACACATCAATTTCAAAAAACAAAATGTATTTAAAACAGAAAACAGTAAAACATGAAAATTGTGATCGATGTCGAGAAGCCTGGTTTGCTACTGTCGAACCACCATGACCTTTGAAACAATATTATTGACTAGTATCTGCCCCCCTGGCCCACTTTGGTCCCTAGAGACTGAATAGGCAATTGTAATCCCTTTTTGCAACATCAAGAACATATTCTTTGATCATTGTGTTCTTTTATTGCCCTTCTCCCCCTGCCACATTACCCAGAGTTCTGTATTTATTCTATCTTTGCATATTCTGAGTTTTCTCTATAGGTGTGGATTTTAATAATGTTTTATAGTTTATTATTGTACATAGTGTGTTGGATTGAAGTATACATTTTTACAGAACCTTGATTGGACGTTACTTTAATTTGAACTGTTATTCTTCAGTGTTTAGGTTGGTACTCAAACACCTTCACACCCCTCTGGAGGGTATAGCCTTCCCTCAGCCCGTTACCACAAAAGGTGAAGGAGGTATATCTCTTGACTATGCCTGTTTTACCTTTATGATTGATTTAACTTTATGATTGTGTTGGATCTTGGTTTGTAGAGGTTTGAGGGCTGAGCAGGCTTTTTAGCTTCTACTCATCCTTGTACTTCTGCATGGTGTGACACACCTGAC